>NC_092412.1:10063959-10372489 GCF_040894005.1 Engystomops pustulosus | reverse complement strand
GCCATCATGTCAATATGGACCAAAATCTCTGAGGAATGCTTCCTGCACCCTGTTGAATCTATGCCACGAAGAATTGAGGCAGTTCTGAAGATAAAAGGGGGTCCAACCCGTTACTAGCATGGTGTACCTAATAAAGGCCGGTGAGTGTATGTTTCATGTGTAATACCAGTGTTTAATCCTCCAGCTCCAGTTATACTTTAGGGAGGATTGGAGTTTGAAGTGGAAGAGATTCTAGATATTTGTAGGGTCCAGAATTCCGTCGATATTTGTTTTTGTTCGGAAGGCTTATGGCCCTGAGGAGCGTACATAGGTCTCTGGCAAGGACATTCATTCTCTGTACCTCCTCAGGCTGTACCATGATCAGAATCCTTCTAATCCTGGTGGGACTAGTGAGGGTCTACTGGCCCCTTATAAAAGCGGGGGTAGTGTTCCATCAGTACATTTTGTCTTTTTTTTGTCTCTGTTTCTGCTCCTGTGCGTAGATATGGTCAAGTAGTTGTCCCTACTACGTAATGTAACGTTGAGGCAATCAAGCAGGGACAGCTAGAAGGTTTAGTTTCAAGGCCCACTGTCTTTTTGTCAGCTGTCCATTCTTAGACCCTTCATCACAAAGTGCTGGTATCATTCATGAGATCACAAATCGTCATCCTCTCCTCTTTACTGACTTGTTATTTTTTAACAGAACGACCTACATGGAACCCGTCTTATGGCAAATCCATTTTTCCCCCAGCATTGACACTGCGATAAATTTGGTGAAGTATAAAGCTGTCTGTCTCACTTGTTTTTGGTCCTGTAGCTATGCAGTAAACTTGATACTGGTCCTATATAAATGTAGTAAGCTTGGTTCTGATGAGGTTTCTTTGTAGAAGGCCTGGTTCCATAACACACTTATGAAGTACTCTTGGCTGGGGTTAATGTGTAGGGTGCTTCCTCATACGGTGATCACGCTGGTCACAATATATGAAAGTCTCCAAGTATATACGAAATTCTTCTTTATTAGGTAATCCTGGTCGTGGTAACTTATTCATGTAGTAAGCTCGGGTGTGGTAATGTATCTACATAGTAACCATGGTTCCAATACTGTATCTGTGTAGTAATCTTGGTTCTAGTACTTTCTCCATGTTTCTCCAATGCACTTGTACAATGCACGTGCCTAAACTGCAAACCAAAGTCCATGTAATCATCGCAAAGTGGCAACATGGTATTTAGTCTTAAATTTTTAACAGACCACCATAGAAAGACCAACAGCCATACAGTGAGGGACACTACCGCCACACAGTGAGGGACACTACCGCCACACAGGGAGGAATACTACCGCCATACAGTGAGGAACACTACCCCCATACAGTGAGGAACACTACCTCCATACAGTGAGGAACACTACCTCCATACAGTGAGGAACACTACCCCCATACAGTGAGGAACACTACCCCCATAGAGAGAGGAACACTACCCCCATACAGTGAGGTACACTACCCCCATACAGAGAGGAACACTACCCCCATACAGTGAGGAACACTACCACCATACAGTGAGGAACACTACCACCATACAGTGAGGAACACTACCACCATACAGTGAGGAACACTACCCCCATACAGTGAGGAACACTACCCCCATACAGAGAGGAACACTACCCCCATACAGTGAGGAACACTACCCCCATACAGTGAGGATCACTACCCCCATACAGAGAGGAACACTACCCCCCCATACAGTGAGGAACACTACCCCCATACAGAGAGGAACACTACCCCCATACAGTGAGGAACACTACCCCCATACAGTGAGGAACACTACCCCCATACAGAGAGGAACACTACCCCCATACAGTGAGGGACACTACCCCCATACAGTGAGGAACACTACCTCCATACAGTGAGGAACACTACCCCCATACAGTGAGGAACACTATCCCCATACAGTGAGGAACACTATCCCCATACAGTGAGGAACACTACCCCCATACAGTGAGGAACACTATCCCCATACAGTGAGGAACACTACCTCCATACAGTGAGGAACACTATCCCCATACGGTGAGGAACACTACCCCCATACAGTGAGGAACACTACCACCATACAGTGAGGAGCACTACCCCCATACAGTGAGGAACACTATCCCCATACGGTGAGGAACACTACCCCCATACAGTGAGGAACACTACCACCATACAGTGAGGAGCACTACCCCCATACAGTGAGGAACACTATCCCCATACAGTGAGGAACACTACCCCCATACAGTGAGGAACACTACCACCATACAGTGAGGAGCACTACCCCCATACAGTGAGGAACACTACCCCCATCCAGTGAGGAACACTACCCCCATACAGTGAGGAACACTACCTCCATACAGTGAGGAACACTAGCCCCATACAGTGAGGAACACTACCTCCATACAGTGAGGAACACTAGCCCCATACAGTGAGGAACACTACCTCCATACAGTGAGGAACACTACCCCCATACAGTGAGGAACACTACCGACATACATTGAGGAACACTATCCCCATACAGAGAGGAACACTACCCCCATACAGTGAGGAACACTACCCCCATACAGTGAGGAACACTACCCCCATACAGAGAGGAACACTACCCCCATACAGGGAGGAACACTACCCCCATACAGGGAGGAACACTACCTCCATACAGTGAGGAACACTACCTCCATACAGTGAGGAACACTACCCCCATACAGTGAGGAACACTACCCCCATACAGAGAGGAACACTACCCCCATACAGGGAGGAACACTACCCCCATACAGTGAGGAACACTACCTCCATACAGTGAGGAACACTACCTCCATACAGTGAGGAACACTACCCCCATACAGTGAGGAACACTACCCCCATACAGTGAGGAACACTACCCCCATACAGTGAGGAACACTACCGCCATACAGTGAGGAACACTATCCCCATACAGTGAGGAACACTACCCCCATACAGTGAGGAACACTACCCCCATACAGTGAGGAACACTACCGCCATACAGTGAGGAACACTATCCCCATACAGTGAGGAACACTATCCCCATACAGTGAGGAACACTATCCCCATACAGTGAGGAACACTATCCCCATACAGTGAGGAACACTACCTCCATACAGTGAGGAACACTACCTCCATACAGTGAGGAACACTACCCCCATACAGTGAGGAACACTACCGCCATACAGTGAGGAGCACTACCCCCATACAGTGAGGAACACTACCCCCATACAGTGAGGAACACTACCCCCATACAGTGAGGAACACTACCGCCATACAGTGAGGAACACTACCTCCATACAGTGAGGAACGCTACCCCCATACAGTGAGGAACGCTACCGCCATACAGTGAGGAGCACTACCCCCATACAGTGAGGAACACTACCCCCATACAGTGAGGAACACTACCCCCATACAGTGAGGAACACTACCCCCATACAGTGAGGAACACTACCCTCATCCAGTCAGAGACACTACCGCCATACAGTGAGGAACACTACCACCATACAGTGAGGAACACTACCCCCATACAGTGAGGAACACTACCCCCATACAGTGAGGAGCACTACCCCCATACAGTGAGGAGCACTACCCCCGTACAGTGAGGAACACTACCTCCGTACAGTGAGGAACACTACCCCCGTACAGTGAGGAACACTACCCCCGTACAGAGAGGAACACTACCCCCGTACAGAAAGGAACACTACCCCCGTACAGTGAAGAACACTACCCCCATACAGTGAGGAACAGTACCTCCATACAGTGAGGAACACTACCTCCATACAGTGAGGAACACTACCTGCATACAGTGAGGAACACTACCCCCATACAGTGAGGAACACTACCGCCATACAGTGAGGAACACTATCCCCATACAGTGAGGAACACTATCCCCATACAGTGAGGACCACGACCCCCATACAGTGAGGACCACGACCCCCATACAGTGAGGAACACTACCGCCATACAGTGAGGAACACTACCCCCATACAGTGAGGAACACTACCCCCATACAGTGAGGAACACTACCCCCATACAGTGAGGAACACTACCCCCATACAGTGAGGAACACTACCCCCATACAGTGAGGAACACTACCCCCATACAGTGAGGAACACTACCCCCATACAGTGAGGAACACTACCCCCATACAGTGAGGAACACTACCCCCATACAGTGAGGAACACTACCCCCATACAGTGAGGAACACTACCCCCATACAGTGAGGAACACTACCGCCATAGAGTGAGGAACACTACCCCCATACAGTGAGGAACACTACCCCCATACAGTGAGGAACACTACCGCCACACAGTGAGGAACACTACCGCCACACAGTGAGGAACACTACCCCCATACAGTGAGGAACACTACCCCCATACAGTGAGGAACACTACCCCCATACAGTGAGGAACACTACCTCCATACAGTGAGGAACACTACCCCCATACAGTGAGGAACACTACCCCCATACAGTGAGGAACACTACCGCCATACAGTGAGGAACACTACCCCCATACAGTGAGGAACACTACCCCCATACAGTGAGGAACATTACCTCCATACAGTGAGGAACACTACCCCCATACAGTGAGGAACACTACCCCCATACAGTGAGGAACACTACCCCCATACAGTGAGGAACACTACCCCCATACAGTGAGGAACACTACCCCCATACAGTGAGGAACACTACCCCCATACAGTGAGGAACACTACCCCCATACAGTGAGGAACACTACCCCCATACAGTGAGGAACACTACCCCCATACAGTGAGGAACACTACCCCCATACAGTGAGGAACACTACCCCCATACAGTGAGGAACACTACCCCCATACAGTGAGGAACACTACCTCCATACAGTGAGCAACACTACCCCCATACAGTGAGGAACACTACCTCCATACAGTGAGCAACACTACCCCCATACAGTGAGGAACACTACCCCCATACAGTGAGGAACACTACCTCCATACAGTGAGCAACACTACCGCCATACAGTGAGGAACACTACCCCCATACAGTGAGGAACACTACCCTCATACAGTGATGAACACTACCCCCATACAGTGAGGAACACTACCTCCATACAGTGAGGAACACTACCCCCATACCGTGAGGAACACTACCTCCATACAGTAAGGAACACTACCCCCATACAGTGAGGAACACTACCCCCATACAGTGAGGAACACTACCTCCATACAGTGAGGAACACTCCCCCCATACAGTGAGGAACACTACCCCCATACAGTGAGGTATACTACCGCCATACAGTGACGGACACTACAGCCATACAGTGAGGAACACTACCCCCATACAGTGAGGGGCACTACCTCCATACAGTAAGGAACACTACCCCCATACAGTGAGGAACACTACCCCCATACAGTGAGGAACACTACCCCCATACAGTGAGGAACACTACCCCCATACAGTGAGGAACACTACCCCCATACAGTGAGGAACACTCCCGCCATACAGTGAGGAACACTACCCCCATAGAGTAAGGAACACTACCCCCATACAGTGAGGAGCACTACCTCCATACAGTGAGGAACACTACCCCCATACAGTGAGGAACACTACCGCCATACAGTGAGGAACACTACCCCCATACAGTGAGGAACACTACCTCCATACAGTGAGGAACACTACCCCCATACAGTGAGGAACACTACCTCCATACAGTGAGGAACACTACCCCCATACAGTGAGGAGCACTACCCCCATACAGTGAGGAACACTACCCCTATACAGTGAGGAACACTACCCCTATACAGTGAGGAACACTACCGCCATACAGTGAGGAACACTACCCCCATACAGTGAGGAACACTACCGCCATACAGTGAGGAACACTACCCCCATACAGTGAGGAACACTACCCCCATACAGTGAGGAACACTACCGCCATACAGTGAGGAACACTACCCCCATACAGTCAGGAACACTACCGCCATACAGTGAGGAACACTACCCCCATACAGTGAGGAACACTACCCCCATACAGTGAGGAATACTACCCCCATACAGTGAGGAACACTACCCCCATACAGTGAGGAACACTACCCCCATACAGTGAGGAACACTACCGCCATACAGTGAGGAACACTACCCCCATACAGTGAGGAACACTACCCCCATACAGTGAGGAACACTACCGCCATACAGTGAGGAACACTACCCCCATACAGTCAGGAACACTACCGCCATACAGTGAGGAACACTACCCCCATACAGTGAGGAACACTACCCCCATACAGTGAGGAACACTACCGCCATACAGTGAGGAACACTACCCCCATACAGTCAGGAACACTACCGCCATACAGTGAGGAACACTACCCCCATACAGTGAGGAACACTACCCCCATACAGTGAGGAATACTACCCCCATACAGTGAGGAATACTACCCCCATACAGTGAGGAATACTACCCCCATACAGTGAGGAACCCTACCCCCATACAGTGAGGAACACTACCCCCATACAGTGAGGAACAATACCTCCATACAGTGAGGAACACTACCCCCATACAGTGAGGAACACTACCTCCATACAGTGAGGAACACTACCCCCATACAGTGAGGAATACTACCGCCATACAGTGAGGAACACTACCCCCATACAGTGAGGAACACTACCCCCATACAGTGAGGAACACTATCGCCATACAGTGAGGAACACTATCGCCATACAGTGCCTGCCTGCTGCTGTGACTCTAAAGCAGCACTAGAGAGCACAGAGCAGGTCAGATGCAGCCTACAGTGAGAGAGATCGCTGGAGTTCTCGGCGAGCGGCAGCTTTTCCTGCCTGGCCGGAGTTCCAATGATTAATATAGAGACAGCACTATTCTAGGAGATCCCGCTATATATATATATATATATATATTACATATACACTACATTCTCCTTATTCTCATTTACTTTATTAAAGCATATAATTACTACTCTGAAATTCAAGTTATAAAAATGCATAAGAAACATTTTATATTGTAATTACCAGGAAACCTTTACAACACATAATCATAAATCAAAGGCTAATACCGCACTGGAAAAAGCAAAATATCATCCTGCAATCCTCTGCAAATCATATTCCTCATTCAGCGCATGAAAAAGGCTTCTCCCAATGTGTGAGTTCTCTGGTGTTGATCAAGATCTGATTTCAGGCTAAAACCTTTCCCACATTCAGTACATGAAAATTGCTTCTCCCCCGTGTGAGTTCTCTGATGGTAAACAAGACGTGATTTCTGACTAAAACATTTTCCACATTCAGGACATGAAAATGGCTTCTCTCCAGTGTGAGTTCTCTGATGTTTAACAAGATCTGTTTTCTGGAAGAAACATTTCCCACATTCAGTACATGAAAATGGGTTCCCGCCTGTGTGACTTCTCTGATGGTAAACAAGATGCGGTTTCTGGCTAAAACATTTTCCACATTCAGTACATGAAAATGGTTTCTCTCCTGTGTGACTTCTCTGATGGCAAGCAAGATGCGGTTTCTGGCTAAAACATTTTCCACATTCAGGACATGAATATGGCTTCTCCCCTGTGTGAGTTCTCTGATGTTTAACAAGACGTGATTTTTGACTAAAACTTTTTCTACATTCGGTACATGAAAATCTCTTCTCTCCTGTGTGTGTATTCTGGTGTTCAACAAGGCCTGATTTACTGTTAAAACATTTCCCACATTCACTACATGGATATGGCTTCTCCCCTGTATGAGTTCTTTTGTGTTCATCAAGATGGGGTTTCTTTCTAAAACATCTTCCACATTCAGGACATGAAAATGGCTTCTCCCCTGTGTGAGTTCTCTGATGTTTAACAAGATCTGATTTCTGGCCAAAACATTTCCCACATTCACTACATGAGAATGGCTTCTCTCCTGTGTGAGTTCTTCTGTGGTAAACAAGGCTTGATTTTTCAGTAAAACATTTCCCACATTCAGGACATGAATATGGCTTCTCCCCTGAGTGATTTTTTTTGTGTCTATCAAGATGTGATTTCTGGCTAAAACATTTCTCACATTCAGGACATGAAAATCGCTTCTTCCCCGAGTTAGTTCTCTGTGACCGATTATCTTCTATTTCACCACGAAGAGATGTGGAGGAATGTCTGTGGGAACCTATTTTGTTTTCTAAAAAAACATAATCAAGAAATTAATTTATTTTTCCCAGTTACAAAAAAAAAGGAATATATATTATTGTATTAATCATGAAATTGGATTC
Organism: Engystomops pustulosus; assembly: GCF_040894005.1. Lineage (NCBI taxonomy): Eukaryota > Metazoa > Chordata > Amphibia > Anura > Leptodactylidae > Engystomops > Engystomops pustulosus. The sequence goes on along the minus strand of NC_092412.1, from coordinate 10,364,253 downwards.
TTCTACTTGCATAACAGGGATGACCAACTAAAGATTTCCATTCAGGATTGGCAGACATTAACCCCTTTCTGTGAAGGATGTAAGAAGAATGTGCCGCCATCTTTGTTGAGATCGCCACTCCCCTTATATCATCGGGGAGCGGTGATCAGTTACCATGAAAGCCTTGGGTCTGCCTGGTTTCCAAAGATTCCTTACAATGAGTCATTGGATCATTGTACTGAATCCTATGTAAAAACGCAATACACTGCAATACAGTAGTATACAGTAGGGACGATCAGACCATCTAGGGTTAAAATACCATAGAGAGTCTAAGATTTAGTAAAAAATATAATAAAATTAAAAATTTAAATCACCCCCTTTCCGTAGCACTGATATCAAACTAAATAAACAGTAAAATCACAAAAATAGGTATACCGCATCCTGAAATGCAGATATATTCCTCTACAGCGGCCATTTCGGACCAAATGGACGCCATTTTAGTCTTAGCCGGGGATGCTGTTGACATGTGTACAGACATGTCAGTATTCAGACTTCTGTTTGTATGAACTGTTTAGAAATCACTGTGTCTTCATTTTAGCTCTTATCTTCTCTGTGTGAAGGCCATGTTGTGACTTATACAGAGCTAACAACAAGGGCAATTAGTATAAACATCCACTCTCTCTGGAGACGGTGCTCTGAGAAATAATATGAAACTTTCCACCTCTCATAGGAACCCTACTAATCTCATCAATATCCAATGCGTCCTCTCTGCTATTTCCCCTTCTCACACTTCAAATGTGCCCTCTGGAATGCCCACTCTCTGTGCAATAAACTTGAGTCCATTCACAACCTGTTTCTTTCTAAGTCTAAGAAACATGGATCCAGCAGGATGACACTGCATCACTCGCTGCACTGGGCCATGATGGTTTGCAATTCTCTCACTCCTCCAGACCAGAGAATAGGCAGGGAGGAGGGGTAGGCATACTCCTCTCTCCACGGTGCACTTTCCAAGTTATTCCTCCTGTCCCCTCTCTTATTTTCCCATCTTTTGAGGTCCACACCCTCAGACTTTTCCACCCATTCTCTCTTCATGTGGCTGTAGTATACCGTCCTCCGGCTCACCCTACCAGTTTCTTGATCACTTTGCTTCCTGGCTCCCTCACTTTCTATCGTGTTATATCCCAACACTCATTATGGGAGACTTTAACATTCCTATGAACTCCCCCATCTCCTCTTCAGCCTTTCAGCTTTTATCACTTACTACCTCTATGGGACTCGTGCAACTCTCTGATTGTCCTACCCACCAAGAGGGAAACATCCTTGACTTGGTCTTTGCCAGACCCTCTTCCGAATTTCCACTTTTCGACCATAACCTTCTCTCTTTTACTGTAAATAGTTCTTGTCCTGTACAGAATATGCCCATTTATCACACATACCGGAACCCACGTGCCATTAGTGTTCCCCACCTTGCAGAAACTGTGCAGCCATCGCTGCTCCCCATCTCCTCTCTCTCCTAATAATACTAATTATTACAACCATGTTCTCAAAAGCACCCTGGATAAGTTGGCACCACCGTGAGTTTGAACCTTTTCGACACAAATGTAGGCAACACACGCCACAAACCGTTTCCTTCGTAGGTGCTCCAGGATTGCCGAACGCCTGTGGACAAAATCGGGCACTTCCGCTGACTTTCCTCACTTTAAATTTATGCTCAAATCCTATAACTTGCTAAACAGGTCTATTTTACTAATCTAATATCTTCTCTTTCTAACAACCCTCAATACTCTTCATTCCTTACTAACACCAAAGATGCAGCCACCTGTCACAGACCTTGGGGCTGAAGATCTGGCCACCTACTTTAAAGATAAAATCAACTGCATTCGCCAGGAAATAATTTCTCAGTCCACTAACTCCGTTAATCCCCTACTCTCTGGTACTGCACCCTGTTCACTCTCTTCCTTTGAGCCAGTCACAGAGGAAGAAGTGTCCAAGCTTCTCTCCTCTGCTCACCCCACTACCTGCATCAGTGACCCCAATCCCTCGCATCTGGTAGTCTCTCTCCCCAGCAGTCACTTCTCACCTCACTAAAATCATCAATCTCTCTTCTGGTGTCTTTCCCTCATCTTTCAAGCATGCTGTTGTTACTCCATTACTAAAGAAACCTTCCCTGGACCCATCCAATGCTGCTAACTACCGACCAGTTTCTAATATCCCTATGATCTCCAAGCTCCTGGAACGCCTGGTCTATTCTCGACTTCGTCGTTTTCTCTCAGCTAACTCGCTCCTTGACCCGCCACAATCTGATTTCCGCTCTATGTATTCTACTGAAACTGCTCTTACTAAAGTCTCCAATGATCTCCTCACTGCAAAATCCAAATGTGACTCTTCTCTCCTCATTCTCCTGGATCTACCGGCAGCGTTCGATACTGTGGACCACCAGCTCCTCCTCAGGATGCTTTACTCCATTGGTCTAAAGGACACTGCGCTCTCTTGGTTTTCTTCCTATCTCTCTGACCGCACTTTCAGTGTCTCCTTTTCTGGATCTTCTTCTGTTCCTCTCTCTTTTGGGGTTCCTCAGGGATGAGTCCTAGGTCCTCTTCTCCCTCTATACTGACCCGATCGGACAAACTATGAGCAGATTTGGTTTTCAATATCATCTTTATGCTGATGATACCCAACTGTATGCACGTAACATCACCCCTGCCTTACCCCAGAACACTAGTGATTGTCTCTCTGCTGTCTCTACCATCATGTCTTCTCTCTTCCTGAAACTTAATCTTTCTAAGACCGAACTTCTTGTCTTGTCTAACCTCTCAGTCTGTGGGGTCATCAAACCCCCAAAGCAGCAGGCCTGCTGTCTTGGGGTTGTGCTGGACTCCGACCTCTCCTTTGGGCCACACATTCAATCTCTTGCTCGCTCTTGCCGCATGCATTTCAGAAAAATCTCTAGAATCTGCCCATTTCTCACATTTGAAACTTGTAAAATGCTAACTGTTGCTCTGATTCACTCTCGTCTAGACTACTGTAACTCCCTACTAATCGGTCTTCCACGCACTAAAATCTCTCCTCTACAATCTATTCTTAATGCAGCTTAATGCAGCCAGGCTCGTCTTTCAGACTAAGCGCTTCACAGATGCCTCCAGTTCATGCCAGTCGCTGCACTGGCTGCCAGTCTCCTTTCGATTACAGTTTAAAATAATAACCCTCATCCACAAAGCTCTGTATAATGCTGCATCTCCCTACCTCCTCTCTCATCTAAGTCTATCGCCCAACCCATGCCCATAGATCTGCCAGTGATCTTAAATTAACCTCTACCCTAGTTCGAACCTCCCATTCGCATCTCCAAGACTTCTCTAGAGCTGCACCTATTCCATGGAATGCTCTTCCCCGGACTATCAGACTAATACCTAACCGTCAAAGTTTCAAACATGCTCTTAAAACCCATCTCTTTAGGCAAGCCTATAACACTCATTAACTGCATGAAGTTTTAACTCTTATTTACCAACCCGTCCTGTGTCCTCCTCCCATCTGTTATCCAGCAACCAGCAGTCACCAGGCTTCTCTGCAGTCCCATTCACCCTGGACTTTGTATATAAGATGACGGCTGATGACTGGGTCAAGCAACAGCACCTTTTGTTCCGTACAAATGTTTGTGCTCTGTCATGTTTTATTATATTTGTCCCCTATGATTTGTAAAGCGCTACGTAATATGATGGCGCTATATAAATAAAAATTATTATTATTATCTGATTGGTTTCCATGGACAACTAGAACAGTTTTACTTCAGACACTTCTTATAAATCTCCCCCAGTCACTGACTACATTGTCTATATGGGACGATGAGATGACAGAGGAGTCTAGGTGACCTCGCACCTGCTCTGTCCTCTATAATCAGGAAGGTCTCCTCTTACCTGCTGATGTGAGGGGCTGGTGGTCCTCCATCATGATGTCCTTGTACTGGTCCTTGTGTCCTTCTATATACTCCCACTCCTCCATGGAGAAATAGACAGTGACGTCCTGACACCTTATAGGAACCTGACATCCACAATGACACAGTCATCACCCAGACACCTCCCTTGTGTTATTCTACAATGTCCCAGCATTCCCGGCAGCGCTCACCTCTCCGCTCAGCAGCTCAGTGATCCTGGAGGTAAGTTCTAGGATCTTCTGCTCATGTATCAGTGAACAAGGTAACGGCTCAATGGAGGAGCTCTGGATCCAACCTTCAGATACACAAGAAGTCACACACTCACCAGATGACTTCTTCACTACTGTGTAATCCTGTGTATGGGGAGACACTGATCACTACATAGATCCTAAGAATCTTTCACCTCTCCAGTCATTTCCCGTTGTTATTCCTCGAGATAAGAGCTGTGTCCTGGGAGACTCTCACCTCTCCGGTTATCAAGGAGATCATCTCCAGGGTGAGCTCCAGGATCCTGGCCGCCATCTGCTCTCTGTCCTTCTCCATTCCTGGTGGACCATTCACAATCATGATGTCCCTGAATAGATTTTTTTGTTTTTCTATATACTCCCACTCCTCCATGGAGAAATAGACAGTGATGTCTTGATACCTTAAAGGAACCTGACACACACAATGACACAGTCATCACCCAGACACCTCCCTTGTGTTATTGTACAATGTCCCAGCATTATCCCGGCAGCGCTCACCTCTCCGCTCAGCAGCTCAGTGATCCTGGAGGTAAGTTCTAGGATCTTCTGCTCATGTATCAGTGAATGAGGTGGAGGCTCGGTGATGGGGCTCTGGGTCCATCCTCCTGACACACGGGAGGTCACACACTCACCAGACGACTTCTTCACTACTGTGTAATCCTGTGTATGGGGAGACACTGATCACTACATAGATCCTAAGAATCCTTCACCTCTCCAGTCATTTCCCGCTGTTATTCCTAGAGATAAGAGCCGTGTCCTGGGAGACTCTCACCTCTCCGGTTATCAAGGAGATCATCTCCAGGGTGAGCTCCAGGATCCTGGCCGCCATCTGCTCTCTGTCCTTCTCCCGGATCCCTGGTGGATCATTGATGGAAAGGATCATCTTTGAGAGAAATAGAGTCCTGTATCTAAGAAACATGGGGAAAAAAATTAAGACATTGTGTAAACTATAGGGGAGGAGTTATGACACTGGACATCCACTACTGCACAACTGACAAAACTTATTAAGTTTACTAAAAAAGTGCTTCAGAACTTCCCCCTGGGGGCTGGAGAACACATGGAGGTAAGTATAGGGCCAATTATAGCCTTTTTGCTGCCCGAGGCAAAAATTTAAATGCCTCCCACCTCTCCCCCACAGCAGCCTACCCATGATTCATTGCTATATTAGCTCTACTGAAATTGCAGGCACATCTTTTTAAAAAATGGCGATCATAAAATTCTGATAACATTACTACACATGATAGTAGGTCAGTCATGGACACAGTCAAAAGTGGCAAGCACCTAACAGGTGACGATTTGTTCTGTTGGGCAGAGGATTTCACTGGGTTATTACTTATCCCTGTTAAATCTGCTGCCAGATTTCTTTCGATCTGTGCAGCACATCACCACACTGTGCCCCTAAATATACCACAGTCACTTACAGTATAATGTCACGTGGATAACCAAGCTTCTAAATAATATATATTCATTAAAACACAAATAAATTATAGTACATACAGTACCCATAATTATATATACCATTTATTATATATTTATTTGTATACCATTTCTTAAATATACCAGAAAAAATAAATCAGCAGTCGTCTGCAAATTACAGAGTTTCAGCAGCCTCTTCGTAACCAGGATTGCTACTGTGGATTTAGTCTTTAGTCTTGTTGAAGGACATAGGTTCAGAGGTACGGCATTGACTGGATAGCATTTGAACACAACGTAGAGGTAGAAAAACATAATGTGGGATATTTATCATTCGCTGCTGCATCATACCCAAACATATGATGTAAGCCACAACCCTTGGGCAACCTGCAGCCCATCAACCAGATTCTCTGGGCGAGCCAAACAACAAACACAGACATGTGGCTGAAGTGCAGTTCAGGTTTATTCATCAGGTTTACTCATCTCTACTAGATTCCATTTCAGTGTATCGTGCAAATATGTTTTCCAGGATGGGAAAAGGAAAACAATCTCTCCTTTTGCTACCTTGAAAGGCAGCCCCCTTAACACCAAGTATGACCTACAAGAAGAACGACATGATATGGGATAAAGCCAAACCAGTAAATCTATTCCAGAAGAAACAGATTCACAACTATAGACAGCACTGTTTCAACCTGGTTGGGTCTCTTGTCTATTGAGTTTGAATTGAATTTGAGTGGGAGGCTATTGACTAGGGTCAGGAAGTAAGAGTTCTCTTATGGAAAGTTTGTAAATTAAGGCCGCCTTATAGGCGTATGGAGAGTTATAGCCATGGAGCTTTTCTGATTCAAAGAAACATTCCAGGAACAGTAATTATTGCTTTCCTCTTACAACGACAGCACCAACAGAGAGAAAGATAAAAATTCAGGGAGAAACAACTGACGACGGGACTTTCCTGTGAAAGGCCAAATCACCAGGTGCCGAAAAAACTAAATGATAATGTCTGAAGAAGGTAAGCAGAAAAGTCCAACTGCTCTTCAGATTTGGTCTAGAGGCAATCTCCTTCCATGGTCTCTACTGGATTGCAATGAAACAAGAACAAAAATGGTTCGCATGTCAGGGATATCCCCCACATTCTCTCCCCTATACTCCATATTTCTTCCCATAGCTGTCGTGAATGGAGGCTTTCCCACAGTCCATTGAACAGGTCAGGCTCTGGAGTTTGGCATTTGCGGCAATCTACTAAGCGGTCTGGGTGGTGTGGTGAGGGTGGGAGATTGAATGCATAAACCGCTCATGTAGGATCCTAAAGTGAGTGTCTCTCCACACTTTGTTTGTCACTATTCTATGAATTCTTTTCCAACCCTTGAGTAGGAATTCCCCTGCCTCTGGATGTCATATCTGGGTCGCCCATTTCATGAACTGCAACTCCCTCAGGCCTATTTGGGAATTGATGGCTTTGTAAAGAAAAGAGATGCTCCGCTTACGACCTGATAATGGCAACAACACGTGGAACAGGTTTGTTGAGGCCTCCCATGCCACATCCGCTAGACTATTCTGGAAGGCGTGTTTTATCTGAGCAAACTGAAAGAATTGCAAGCCCTCTAATGGGTAGTTAGAGTTCAGTTCTTCCCTTGTTAACTAACTGTGCTTCTGAAGGTCAAGTAATTTCCTGACCTTCAGTATCCCCTTCTCCCTCCATTCCAGAAAAAGTCTACTTTGCCTGCCCTGAGGGAAGCCCGGGTGGTTCCATAGTGGGAGGTATTTGGACACTCTCCAGGACAGGTTGTAGCCCTTGCCCTGGTACCTTTCAGCCAATCTGCTATATGGCGGAACAGAAATGCCATATTGTAAGAACTAATGCTTGGTGGGTTTAGGCCCCCATTTTCCTTTGGTATCATTAATTTTCGGAGCCCTCCATAGGAATTGGGATATTTTGTTATCGAGTCTCATCACGTCCCTATGTTTGAGGAGTAATGGGAGAGTTTGCATTGGGTAGAACAGTTTTGATACACTCATCATTATGACCAGCTGACCTATAAGGGAGAGTGGCAGGGATCTCCATTGCTGAAGTTCCTGGGCAATTTTTTGGAATGGCGGGGGTAATTCAATCGGTTCAGGGATTCAGGTTGTCTCCCAATTTTGATCCCTAGGTATTTAACCCAGAATGCTGCCACAGGTATGTCACATATTGTCATCTGGGAGTTTCCCCTCAAGTCCTCTGGTCCCAGGAATAAAATCTCGCTTTTGCTCCAGTTGACCCAGAACCCCAAGAATTGGAAGAGTCCAGAGAGAAGAGTTTGTGGACCAGTGGACCCTCTGGACCACCGCGGGAGATGAAGATGGTACTAGCCGACACCCAGGACCAGAGTCTAAGTGGCACCTGGTTTTTACCAGAGCCCGCCGCAAAGTGGGATGATCTTGTTGCGGTGGAGTGCCACCAGGTCATTCCACGGGTGCGACTAGGCCCGCGGTGGCAGCCAGGGATGACAGGGATGTAGGACACAGTCCGAGCCTGGGTTGACAGCAGGAATGCGGTTTGGCAGGATGAGCTGGAACTCGCGGCAGGGAGGAGCTGGCACGGGACCCAGGCAGGCAGGAACGGAGAGGTCCTTGGAGGAGACTTGTAGCTTTGAGGCGTCTGGAAACGCTGGAAGACGGGAGCCACCAGGAGCGTCTGGAAATGCTGTAACCAGAAACACGGAGGCATCTGGAAACGCTGGAGGACAGGAGCATCTGGAAATGCTGACGGAGGGAGGTGCTGGTTTATAAGGGCGAGGCCGGATTAGCAGAACCAATCCGGAGGACGCTGGCCCTTTAAAACTTAAAGAGCCGGCGCACGCGCACCCCTAGCTGTGGGAGTGCACGGCCTAGTAGGAGAAGCCAGCGTGCGGCCTGGATGGGACCAAGGCAGCATCAGGAGCCACGTGACATTGTAGCTCTTTCTGTCCCACCTGGATCATCAGGGTATATCCATCAACGCCCTTCCCATTGACTTCTCACATGTGGTGTCTTAATATAGGACCTGATAATACTCCCCAAGGATCTTATTTATGGCTGCTGGATCACCTGCCATTGCTCTCCCGGTTGTCGTTTCCTGTGCATATGCGAATTGGGTGATCAACCTTTCGCTAGGTTAGGACTTGTCACCAAACTTGTGGAGTTCTAGCTCCAGGTTGGTACTAGAAAAACCATTGTGTCTTTCCACCCATATTTTGAATTCCGCCTGGGTCCAGTCAGACATGTTTGCCGGGGATGGGGTATCCATGAATACTGTATACGCCTGTCTGACATTCGCACTAGCCTGTTTAAATTGTATGGATGCAGTTTGTTTTAATGCTCGGACTTGCTTCATTATAGGTATCGCATAGCTACCTACCCCCATCCCAAAATAGAAGTGTATTGGTTACATGTTGTTTGTCTCCATGTATTCTAGCCACCAGCCCCTTAGAAGTTCTACAAAACTTTTGTCTTTTGTGAGGAAGGATGGAAAACGCCAAATATAGTCCGTGCCATTCGGTCACACAACACAGGCGAGTGGTCTGTAAACAATTCTCAAGGAAAGATTGACTAACATAGACACCTGACTGATAACCTACATATTTTGTATCCTGTATTCTGCAACCTGAATTTTGAGAATTCACAGTTTGACACCATAAAGCATAGTTATCTGTATCAAATTACATATAACAATACACAGAACAATAGAGACATTTAACAACAGTGCTCTCCATAATCTCATTGCCTTTGCGGTGACTGCGGGGAGGCAGATCTGCATCCTCGCTGTGCCGCACCTCTCTTCCTTTGTGTGGCTTTGCCTCCTCCTGACCTTGTCCACACCTGGTCAAAGAATCCTCTGAGACAGTATCTAAAAAGTGCACAGCTGCCTGTGGGTCATCAAGGATGTGTTGTGTCAAATCGCAAGTCATGATGTGCAGTTGCGCCATGTAGAATAGTTGCCCAGTGGAGCAAATAGTTTGCACTTCTTGGTGGCTTCCACAGATTAATCGGCAAACAACAATACCTTGTGATTTCCGATGTATAGCGGGGTCCGTCTACTTCTGTATGCATTAATCAGCTCTTCCTTGTCGGCGTAATTCAGGAATTTGGCTATAGCTGGCCGCGGTATCTGTGGCTGCGTTCCTTGATTGCCAGGTAGAGCAGTGCCATTGGGCCTATACAATGTGCTCATTCTACCGTGGTCCTATGTCTTAGGCCCACAGCCTTTGGGAGGTCTTCTTCAAAAATAGTTATGAGCTGGGGTACTGGAATGTTCTCTAGGAGGCCTACTAGGTGTAGATTACTACTATGGGATCGATTTTCGAGAACCTATATCCTCCCTAATAGCCCTGCGGTCATGCGGTTGAGGTCTTGGCATTAGGAGGAAGGATCTTGTATCATGGCCTCCAATGCTCTAGCCTGGCTCTCCATCTGTGTCAGTCGGACCCCTTGTGTTTGGACTGCCCTCAGTGAGCAAGGTTTGCAGAACCTCCATCACCGTATTCACCAAAACCAGTGCTAGACACTTAGCTACTTCACGAGCCAGTCGTTGGTATTACTTTTGCCAGTGGTATTAAACGCGGCTCTGCTAGGTCTGGCTGACTAAGTGACTCGGGGGGGATCCTGTTCAGCCACTGATGTTTGTTCTTGGGCTTCCGACGACACCGGAATAAATATTAATGTAGATAGAAAGTCTGTTATGTCTTTCCAAAAGGCCTGACAGGTCCAGCTCATATGCCAAAAGTCCGCTCCCAACTTGCCAAGCCGCGGACAGGCAGAATTAGGGACCTGACCCATTCTATCCATTTGAACAGGTGTTAAGTAAGCTTGGTGAGTAAAATATAATTGAATTAATCTGTAATTTACAGGTGGGGATACCTTATGTGTGCAGCGAGCAGTTTGTTTATAGAATCTTCCTAAAGGGAGGGTATACACGCCTTTCACTTGTCTAGCACTGGCAGCTTGGTAATTTCCTTTGAGTGAGGTGGGTGTATCGGGCTGTGATTAAGCCACTAGGGCCTTGTGTTTTGCATACACCAATTAGTGGGTAGGAGGAGATAGGTGTCCAGGGGAGGGAAATTGGGCCTCTAGGGCATGTCACAGCTGTAAGAATCTATAGAAAGAATTCCTGGAAAGAGTGTAGGATGTCAGCATTAAACACATCTGCTAATGTTCGTACTCCTTTGCTACTCCATAGTTGGGTGAAGACAGCCAATGTTCTACATTCCTTTGTGTGCTTACATCCAATAGTGTTGCACTTCCAGGGTCAAACCACCCAATAGTATTGTCCGCTTGTGTACTTGCCCGCCCTATGCAAAGTGATTTTCTATAAAAGGGTCTTAGTGCCAAAAAATTAACAGTCTTGAGTTAATCTTCAGTAAGGACAGCGTGTCTTACAGCGCTGGAAACAAAGACTCATATAATTTGGAAATCACCTTACAACGCTGACGGGGACTGATAAAGCCTTGTGTATCCAAAGACCCTTATGGTCATCTTTGACAAGATGATCCCCACACAAATACTCCTGTTAGCGAGTGTAGCCTTTTGAAGAATTTCTTCGGGATTGGGGTCTTGGCTTGTTGAAGGATAAATAAACATTTGGGGAGAATGATAAATTTTACTAGGTTGATTCTCCCTGCTACTGAGAGGAGCAGAGTTTTCCTTATACTTATCCCAAGCATATGTCAGCAGTGGATACATCACCACTGACATGACAATTCTTAAATATTGAAATCCTGTGACTACTAGGAGTCTTTCTATGTAGTCAGGCCGCCAGTCACGCAGAATAGTGTCCGCACCCTGGACGCCAGTCACGCAGAATAGTGTCCGCACCCTGGCCGCCAGTCACGCCGAGTAGTGACCGCAGCCTGGTCGCCAGTCACGTCGAGTAGTGTCCGCAGCCTGGTCGCCAGTCACGTCGAGTAGTGTCCGCACCCTGGCCGCCAGTCACGCAGAATAGTGTCCGCACCCTGGCCGCCAGTCACGCCGAGTACTGACTGCACCCTGGCCGCCAGTCACGCAGAATAGTGTCCGCACCCTGGCCGCCAGTCACGCCGAGTACTGACTGCACCCTGGCCGCCAGTCACGCAGAATAGTGTCCGCACCCTGGCCGCCAGACACGCAGAATAGTGTCCGCACCCTGGCCGCCAGTCACGCAGAATAGTGTCCGCACCCTGGCCGCCAGTCACGCAGAATAGTGTCCGCACCCTGGCCGCCAGTCACGCAGAATAGTGTCCGCACCCTGGCCGCCAGTCACGCAGAATAGTGTCCGCACCCTGGCCGCCAGTCACGCAGAATAGTGTCCGCACCCTGGCCGCCAGTCACGCAGAATAGTGTCCGCACCCTGGCCGCCATTCACGCAGAATAGTGTCCGCACCCTGGCCGCCAGTCACGCAGAATAGTGTCCGCAGCCTGGCCGCCAGTCACGCAGAATAGTGTCCGCACCCTGGCCGCCAGTCACGCAGAATGGTGTCCGCAGCCGGGCCGCCATTCACGCAGAGCAATGTCCGCACCCTGGCCGCCAGTCACGCAGAATAGTGTCCGCACCCTGGCCGCCAGTCACGCAGAATAGTGTCCGCACCCTGGCCGCCAGTCACGCAGAATAGTGTCCGCACCCTGGCCGCCAGTCACGCAGAATAGTGTCTGCACCCTGGCCGCCAGTCACGCAGAGTAGTGACCGCACCCTGGCCGCCAGTCACGCAGAATAGTGTCCGCACCCTGGCCACCAGTCACGCAGAATAGTGTCCGCACCCTGGCCGCCAGTCACGCCGAGTACTGACTGCACCCTGGCCGCCAGTCACGCAGAATAGTGTCCGCACCCTGGCCGCCAGTCACGCCGAGTACTGACTGCACCCTGGCCGCCAGTCACGCAGAATAGTGTCCGCACCCTGGCCGCCAGTCACGCAGAATAGTTTCCGCACCCTGGCCGCCAGTCACGCAGAATAGTGTCCGCACCCTGGCCGCCAGTCACGCAGAATAGTGTCCGCACCCTGGCCGCCAGTCACGCAGAATAGTGTCCGCACCCTGGCCGCCAGTCACGCAGAATAGTGTCCGCACCCTGGCCGCCAGTCACGCAGAATAGTGTCCGCACCCTGGCCGCCAGTCACGCAGAATATTGACCGCACCCTGGCCGCCAGTCACGCAGAATAGTGACCGCACCCTGGCCGCCAGTCACGCAGAATAGTGACCGCACCCTGGCCGCCAGTCACGCAGAATAGTGACCGCACCCTGGCCGCCAGTCACGCAGAATAGTGTCCGCACCCTGGCCGCCAGTCACGCAGAATAATTTCCGCACCCTGGCCACCAGTCACGCAGAATAGTGTCCGCACCCTGGCCGCCAGTCACGCAGGATAGTGTCCGCAACCTGGCCACCAGTCACGCCGAGTAGTGACCGCACCCTGGCCGCCAGTCACGCAGAATAGTGTCAACACCCTGGCCGCCAGTCACGCAGAGTAGTGACTGCACCCTGGCCGCCAGTCACGCAGAATAGTGTCCGCACCCTGGCCGCCAGTCACGCAGAATAGTGTCCGCACCCTGGCTGCCAGTCACGCAGAATAGTGTCCGCACCCTGGCCGCCAGTCACGCAGAATAGTGTCCGCACCCTGGCCGCCAGTCACGCCGAGTAGTGACCGCACCATGGCCGCCAGTCACGCAGAATAGTGACCGCACCCTGGCCGCCAGTCACACAGAATAGTGTCTGCACCCTGGCCGCCAGTCACGCAGAATAGTTTCCACACCCTGGCCGCCAGTCACGCAGAATAGTGTCCGCACCCTGGCCGCCAGTCACGCCGAGTAGTGACCGCACCCTGGCCGCCAGTCACGCAGAATAGTGTCCGCACCCTGGCCGCCAGTCACGCCGAGTAGTGTCCGCACCCTGGCCACCAGTCACGCCGAGTAGTGTCCGCACCCTGGCCGCCAGTCACGCAGAGCAGGTGGAAGATGCTGAATGCAGATGTGTGAGGCCCCGGCAGCATCTGTCCCCCTGCACCTCGTACACCGGATACAGGAGCCGCTTCTATATAATGTCACATCCAATCATCTGCTCAGACAAGAAGAATTCCAGGACCTCACATTGTAATCTCCATCTACATCCAGATTCCTCCCTGTCCTGGAGACCCCCAGAGGGACTACAACCCCCACCCTCCCACTCATTATCCAATCCTGCTGCATGCTGGGAGTTTTAGTCCTTCCATATAGTGTGTGCTCTCTTGGAGCATGCTGGGAGTTGTAGTCCCTCCATATAGTGTCTGTGCTCCTGGAGCATGCTGGGAGTTGTAGTCCCTTCATATAGCGTGTGTGCTCCTGGAGCATGCTAGGAGTTGTAGTCCCTCCATATAGTGTGTACGCTCCTGGAGCATGCTGGGAGGTGTAGTCCCTCCATATAGTGTGTGTGCTCCTGGAGCATGCTGGGAGTTGTAGTCCCTCCATATAGTGTGTGTGCTCCTGGAGCATGCTGGGAGGTGTAGTCCCTCCATATAGTGTGTGTGCTCCTGGAGCATGCTGGGAGTTGTAGTCCCTCCATATAGTATGTGCGCTCCTGGAGCATGCTGGGAGTTGTAGTCCCTCAATATAGTGTGTGTGCTCCTGGAGCATGCTGGGAGGTGTAGTCCCTCCATATAGTGTGTGTGCTCCTGGAGCATGCTGGGAGCTGTAGTCCCTCCATATAGTGTGTGTGCTCCTGGAGCATGCTGGGAGTTGTAGTCCCTCCTCTGGTCACTTACCTCTTCTCGCCTCAGTGCAGGACACTCTGTACCTCACACACCTCCTCCCTCCTGCTCACTATCCACTAGTCATGTGACACGGGGAGTGTGATGTCACTGAGGGGCGGGGCCTCCTGCTCACTATCCACTAGTCATGTGACCTGGGGAGTGTGATGTCACTGAGGGGCGGGGCTCCCGGGAGGACAGGAAGTAGCAGTGTATATGGAGGAGAAGGGGAGGACAGAGACTTCCATGTATCTACACCTATACCGTATACAGAGACCTATATATACACCCCACACCTATACTGTATACAGAGACATATATATACAGCTACATACATAGTGATATATACATCCCACATCTATACTGTATACAGAGATATATATATATACAGCTATATACATAGTCATATATACACCCCACACCTATACTGTATACAGAGACATATATATACAGCTACATACATAGTCATATATACATCCCACACCTATACTGTATACAGAGACATATATACAGCTACATACATAGACATATATACACCCCACACCTATACTGTATACAGAGACATACATATACAGCTACATACATAGTCATATATACACCCCACACCTATACTGTATACAGAGACATATATATACACCCCACACCTATACTGTATACAGAGACATATATACACCCCACACCTATACTGTATACAGAGACATATGTATACAGCTACATACATAGTCATATATTCACCCCACACCTATACTGTATACAGAGACATATATATAGATACAGCTACATACATAGTCGGCTGCACATCCATGATGCGAATCTCCCGTTCCACCACATCCCAAAGATGCTCTATTGGATTGAGATCTGGTGACTGTGGAGGCCATTTGAGTCCAGTGACCTCATTGTCATGTTCAAGAAACCAGTCTGAGATGATTCCAGCTTTATGACATGGCGCATTATCCTGCTGAAAGTAGCCATCAGATGTTGGGTACTTTGTGGTCATAAAGGGATGGACATGGTCAGCAACAATACTCAGGTAGGCTGTGGCGTTGCAACGATGCTCAATTGGTACCAAGGGGCCCAAAGAGTGCCAAGAAAATATTCCCCACACCATGACACCACCACCACCAGCCTGAACCGTTGATACAAGGCAGGATGGATCCATGCTTTCATGTTGTTGACGCCAAATTCTGACCCTACCATCCGAATGTCGCAGCAGAAATCGAGACTCATCAGACCAGGCAACATTTCTCCAATCTTCTACTGTCCAATTTCGATGAGCTTGTGCAAATTGTAGCCTCAGTTTCCTGTTCTTAGCTGAAAGGAGTGGCACCCGGTGTGGTCTTCTGCTGCTGTAGCCCATCTGCCTCAAAGTTGGACGTACTGTGCGTTCAGAGATGCTCTTCTGCCTACGTTGGTTGTAACGGGTGTCGATTTGAGTCACTGTTGCCTTCCTATCAGCTCGAACCAGTCTGCCCATTCTCCTCTGACCTCTGGCATCAACAAGGCATTTCCGCCCACAGAACTGCCGCTCACTGGATGTTTTTTCTTTTTCGGACCATTCTCTGTAAACCCTAGAGATGGTTGTGCGTGAAAATCCCAGTAGATCAGCAGTTTCTGAAATACTCAGACCAGCCCTTCTGGCACCAACAACCATGCCACGTTCAAAGGCCTCAAATCACCTTTCTTCCCCATACTGATGCTCGGTTTGAACTGCAGGAGATTGTCTTGACCATGTCTACATGCCTAAATGCACTGAGTTGCCGCCATGTGATTGGCTGATTAGAAATTAAGTGTTAACGAGCAGTTGGACAGGTGTACCTAATAAAGTGGCCGGTGAGTGTATACACCCCACACCTATACTGTATACAGAGACATATATATACAGCTACATACATAGTCATATATACACCCCACACCTATACAGTATACAGACATATACATATAGCTACATACATAGTCATATATACACCCCACACCTATACTGTATACAGAGACATATATATACAGCTACATACATAGTCATATATACACCCCACACCTATACTGTATACAGAGACATATATATATACAGTTACATACATAGTCATATATACACCCCACACCTATACGGTATACAGACATATATATATAGCTACATACATAGTCATATATACATCTACTTTAAGGATTAAATTGATTGTATTTGTCGGGAAATAATTGCTCAATCCTCTCACCCCACTAATCCCCTTCCCTCCGGTACCTTACATTGTTCACTCTCTTCCTTTGAGCCAGTCACAGGGGAAGAAGTGTCCAGGCTCCTCTCCTCTGCTCGCCCCACTACCTGCATCACTGACCCCATCCCCTCACATCTGGTTCAGTCTCTCTCCCCAGCAGTCACTTCTCACCTCACTAAAATCTTCAATCTCTCTCTCTCTTCTGGTGTCGTCCCGTCAAGCATGCTGTTGTTACCCCTTTACTAAAGAAACCTTCACTGGACCCATCCAATGCTACAGACCAGTTTCTAACCCCCTTTCATCTCCAAACTCCTGGAACGTCCGGTATATTCTCGATTAACCCGCTATCTCTCAGCTAACTCCCTCCCTGACCCCCTGCAATCTGGTTTCCGCTCTATGCACTCCACTGAAACTGCTCTTTCTAAAGTCGCCAATTATCTCCTTATGCAAAATCAAAATGTGACTATTCTCTCCTCTGTCTTCTGGATCTATCGGCAACGTTTGATACTGTGCACCACCAGCTCCTCCTTAGGATGCTTCACTCCATTGGCCTAAAGGACACTGCACTGTGTCGGTGTTCCTCCGGGCTCGGTCCTAGGTCCTCTTCTCTTCTCCTCTCAGTGTCAGGTTCCTCAGGGCTCAGTCCTAGGTCCTCTTCTCTCAGTGTCGGGTTCCTCAGGGCTCAGTCCTAGGTCCTCTCCTCTCAGTGTCAGGTTCCTCAGGGCTCAGTCCTAGGTCCTCTTCTCTCAGTGTCGGGGTCCCCAGGGCTCAGTCCTGGGTCCTCTCCTCTCAGTGTCGGGGTCCCCAGGGCTCAGTCCTGGGTCCTCTCCTCTCAGTGTCGGGGTCCCCAGGGCTCAGTCCTGGGTCCTCTCCTCTCAGTGTCGGGGTCCTCAGGGCTCAGTCCTAGGTCCTCTCCTCTCAGTGTCGGGGTCCTCAGGGCTCAGTCCTAGGTCCTCTCCTCTCAGCGTCGGGTTCCTCAGGGCTCAGTCCTAGGTCCTCTTCTCTTCTCCCTCTATACTACCCCCATTGGGCAAACCATCAGCAGATTTAGTTTCCAGTATAATCTTTATGCTGATGACACCCAGCTGTATACTTCTGCACGTAACATCACCTCGGCCTTACTCCAGAACACTAGTGATTGTCTCTCTGCTGTCTCTAACATCACGCCCTCTCTCTTCTTGAAACTTAATCTTTCTAAGAACGAACTTCTTGTCTTTCCACCATCTACTAACTTACCTAACCCTGACCTCTCCATCTCGCTCTGTGGGATCACTATAGCCCCGGGGTCGCTGTCTTGGGGTTGTGCAGGACTCTGACCTCTCCTTTTCACCATATATTCAATTTCTTGTGCACTCTTGCCGGATGCATCTCAGAAACATCTCCAGAATCTACAATCTATTCTTAATGCAGCAGCCAGGTTCGTCTTTCAGACCAAACGTTACATAGATGCCTCCTGTTTGTGCCAATCACTGCACTGGAGGTCCAGGCAGGTGGAAACGGAAACACAGGCACACGGAACAGCGCAACACGGAGTAACTCGGGTAACACGGCAACACAGGACTCAGGAGCGGGGACACACAGAAATGCAGGAATACACAAGAATGTAGGAATACTCAGGAACGCAGGAATACTCGCTTGGAAGCTTTCTCTTAGGCTATGAGGCACAAAGATCCGGCAGGGGACACAGGAAGAGGAAGGATCTTAAAGGTGAGGTGCTCAGCGCACCAATTAGCGGTGCGCTGGTCCTTTAAATTTTCGGCAGGAGCCGTGTGCACACTAGGAGGCAGGGACGCATGGCAGTGCGGAGAAGAGCAGGATCCGGGAGAGCTAAGAGAGCTGGCGGGGCTGCAACGGGGGCACACGTGACAGACTGTTTGTCCTTTGTAATTTATTATTATATTTGTATATGTCCCCTATGATTTGTAAAGCTCTATGGAATTTGATGGCGCCATATAAGTAAAGATTATTATTATTATGCCACACCTATACTGTATACCGAGACATATATATATATATATATATAGCTACATATGCAACACCCCTGCCAACGCATAGACAAGGTGGTAGTTGCAAACAGTGCCCTCTCCATGTCAAGATCTATCCGGTGAGCCTGCACAACTCACCCAGAGGATAATGCCAGGAGAACTTAGGTAAATTGCAGCTGTAGCCTCTGCCTGGAAAGGCAACAGTTAAATGGGTGTAAGATGTTATCCAATTATGTGGCTGAATTGTAAACTGGAGTGTGATTGGAGAGGTGCTATCACCTGTAGATCTTTTATTTTATATAAAAGTAAAAAAATAACAATATATAACACAAACCAAACATAATATACAATATATACAATAACTTACCTGCTTACCTAGCAAAAACAATAACTTAAAGAGGACCTGTCACCACCCCAGACTTCCCAAACTGAACATACCGGCATGTAGGCGCTAGTATCATGATTCTGGGGCACTTGGAATTTTCGTTCTAGCCCCCTCTGTTCCCGAGATATGCCCCCTGTGATCTGACGATTCCGAAGTCTGTATAGTCAGAAAGGAGGAGCTGCTGCACGGGTGGGGGGTGTGAGTATGCTAAAATATTCTGACACCATCCAATCAGCGTCGGATGGTGTCAGCTAAGAGACTCAGCTAAGGGTGAGGCATCATGTGTCTGCAGTTCCGAGTGCGCGCAGCCGCTTGTCCCTGGCAGCACTAGAGAGCACAGAGCAGGTCAGATGCAGCCTACAGTGAGAGAGATCGCTGGATTTCTCGGCGAGCGGCAGCTTTTCCTGCCTGGCCGGAGTTCCAATGATTAATATAGAGACGGCAGTGGAGATGGTGCGCCACCACTGTTCTAGGAGATCCCGCTATATATATGTTACATATACACTACATTCTCCTTATTCTCATTTACTTTATTAAAGCATATAATTATTACTCTGAAATTCAAGTAATAAAAATGCATAAGACACATTTTATATTGTAATTACCAGGAAACCTTTACAACACATAATCATAAATCAAAGGCACTGGAAAAAGCAAAGTATCATCCTGCAAACCTCTTCTATCTGAGATCACAGGTAATGAAGGACACTTGTATCGGAGAGAATGTGCAAGCCTGCTCGATTACCCATAATCTCTGAAAACTGAATTTACACTATACAGAATATACCAGTTCCAACTTACATACAAACTCGACTTCAGTTCAAACCTAAAGTAACTTTCCTGTGCATAACCCAGGGTCTGGATTCCCTACACAGCGCTACTTCAGCTCTATTCAGGGAAGAAAGTAGAAGGATGAAGTCGTATGAAACCTCTTTGTAGAAACACTTTTCATAATGATTGGCCCAATGAACTTCCCATGTTAATGAGCTTTTAGATAACTTGTATGATGCAAACATCAGCGGAGGTCCCTCCTCCCTGTGTGGCTTCTCTTATGTCTGACCAGATTTTATCATCTTACACATTCAGTACATGAAAATGGCTTCTCCCCTGTGTGAGTTCTCTGGTGTTGAACAAGATCTGATTTCAGGCTAAAACATTTCCCACATTCAGTACATAAAAATGGCTTCTCCCCTGTGTGAGTTTTCAGGTGCGTAACAAGTTTTGATTTCTGTTGATAACTTTTTCCACATTCAGGACATGAAAATGGCTTCTCCCCTGTGTGACTTCTCTGGTGTTGTAAAAGATTTGAATAAGCACTAAAACATTTCCCACATTCAGTACATACAAAAGGTTTTTCCCCTGTGTGAGTTCTCTGATGTTTAACAAGATGTGATTTATGACTAAAACATTTCCCACATTCAGTACATGAAAATGGCTTCTCGCCTGTGTGTGATCTCTGATGGTAAACAAGATGCGGTTTCCGGCTAAAACATTTTCCACATTCAGGGCATGAATATGGCTTCTCCCCTGTGTGAATTCTCCGATGTTTAACAAGATCTGAATTCTGGCTAAAACATTTCTCACATTCAATACATGAAAATGGCTTCTCGCCTGTGTGAATTCTCTGATGGTTAACAAGATGTGATTTCAGGCTAAAACATTTCTCACATTCAGAGCATGAAAATGGCTTCTCCCCTGTGTGATTTATTTTGTGTCTAACAAGATGTGATTTCAGGCTAAAACATTTCTCACATTCAGGACATGAAAATGGCTTCTTCCCTGTGTGAGTCGTCTGATGGTTAACAAGATGTGATTTCATGCGAAAACACTTCTCACATTCAGGACATGAAAATGGCTTCTCCCCTGTGTGAGTTTTTTCATGTCTAACAAGATGTGATTTCAGGCTAAAACATTTCTCACATTCAGGACATGAAAATCGCTTCTTCCCTGAGTTAGTTCTCTGTGAACGATTATCTTCTATTTCACCACAAAGAGATGAGGAGGAATGTCCATGGGATCCTCTTTTGTTTTCTAAAAAACATAATCAAGAAATTAATTTATTTTTCGCAATTACAAACAAAAATAAAAGGAATCACTTATGTTAATATATTAGTATTAAGTCATGAAATTGGATTCTTCTACTTGCATAACAGGGATGACCAACTAAAGATTTCCATTCAGGATTGGCAGACATTAACCCCTTTCTATGAAGGATGTAAGAAGAGGGTGCCGCCGTCTTTGTTGAGATCGCCACTCCCCTTATATCATCGGGGAGCGGTGATCAGTTACCATGAAAGCCTTGGGTCTGCCTGGTTTTCGAAGATTCCTTACAATGAGTCATTGGATCATTGTACTGAATCCTATGTAAAAACGCAATACACTGCAATACAGTAGTATACAGTAGGGACGATCAGACCATCTAGGGTTAAAATACAATAGAGAGTCTAAGAATTAGTAAAAAAAATATAATAAAATAAAAAAATGTAATCACCCCCTTTCCGTAGCACTGATATAAAACTAAATAAACAGTAAAAATCACAAAACATGTTAGGTATGCCGCATCCTGAAATGCAGATATATTCCTCTACAGCGGCCATTTTGGACCAAACGGACGCCATTTTAGTCTTAGCCGGGGGTGCTGTTGACCTGTGTACAGACATGTCAGTATTCAGACTTCTTTTTGTATGAACTGTCTTCATTTTAGCTCTTATCTTCTCTGCAGCTTCTCTGTGTGAAGGCCATGTTGTGACTTATACAGAGCTAACAACAAGGGCGATTAGTATAAACATCCACTCTCTCTGGAGACGGTGCTCGGTGTGAGAAATAATATGTAAAGTTCACCTACATGTTTTGGGAAAGTGAATTTATGGGGAGATATTCATTATCATCTCCTTTTCATGCCCCTATGCTGATGATCTTCTGTGTTTTATATATGCAGCTGTGCACTAATAAAGGATGGAGATTCTGCATTTTCTAAGATACTGGTGTGTCTTAGTGTGTACTCCCGTCCCGGTACCGGGGAGCCATTTTTGGCTATAAAGGGTTCATTTGAATGTCGTCTTACAACATGAAGGACTGTTTTGATACCTATATAAAAATCTCTATCATTTTGGCGTTCCTGGGTCGGCATACTAAAGTGGACATTTGACCATCGAGCTGACCTCCGCAGGAGTCCAGGAGGCAGTGACCAGAATTGACAATGAGCGCTCGGGGTGAGTCTACTTAATTGTCTGCCTTGACTGTCATTTCTGTTTCACTGGCTGTTTAGATTGGGTAAGGTAATTTCCTTGTGTGATATTATGTACTTTGCCTTTAAATATCCATATATAACAGTATGCTCACTATAATTGTGGCAAAGAACCACTTGTAAGGTGACTGACAGTGACTAGACAGTGATGGATAGTCAGACAGTCTGTGATGTTAGCTGAAGCTGTGAGACGGGAAGGAGTAACCCTTAAATGTCCGCAATGCTAGAGTGGGAGGTATTCTGTTGTGATTGTCATAGTGTCAGTAATACAGTTTTGTCATTAAGGGTTGCCCACAGAAGTGAGGCTCAGAGATTTGCGGAGACCTGCCCTGGCCAGGTGTGCATTACACTCCCTTCGTGGGAGTCTGAACGGTCTCTTATGACTGTAAGAACTAGTCGGGTCTGAAAGAGAGCGACTTGGAGAGTCAGTCTAGTCAGGCAGTGACCCAGTGTAGAGTCCGTTGTGGACTTAGAGGGTCAGTCTGAGGGCAGTGACTTGTTGTAGTCAGTCCGGTCGGGCGGTGACCCAGTGTAGAGTCCTTTGTGAGAAATTCTGCAGTATCTAGTTTCTTTGTTTGTCAATAAATTGAGGCATCGGCATCCGCTGTATCTTTGGGGATGTCCCTGTAACAGTATCGTAGTTGTAGACACAGGTAGAGAAAAGAGTAAATTGAAATTGATTCAAGCACATTGAGGACAAGGGATTGTTTTTCACATGAAGGGAAAGATGCACCGACAGAAGGTTGGCTTGATGTAAGTAGACAAATGGTTGTTGAGTTAAGTAGGAGTTGGAAAAGTGCAAAGTTGACATAATGAAACACAAGGGCTGGTAGCATTGTGGTGAAAAGAAAAGTAATAGTGAAGTTTTGAAGGTTTGGATATGTTAGATGATCTGATGAATGTACAAGTGAGAAAACTTGATCAGATTTGCAAACAGACACTTAGAGCCTCTGGCTTTGACGGACAGACCAGAAGAGAGTGACAGGAATCCTTCAGAGTGCCCATTGAAGAAAGAGACAGCCGATAAGGGACATTTCAAGTCTTTGATGTGGAGAGAATTTGAGAAAAAAAGAGATTATATTTTCCTCCCTGGAAAAAGGAAAAAGAAATACGGCGTCTAGGATTCAGACCAGCACCCTCTTAAACTCCACCCCTGTACCTGGTGGTTAGAGAAGATGACACACCCTACCATCTTTCAGCGGCAGTCATCTCAGAACAGTTTATCTTTTTCAAGTCCCTAAAGTTAATTGTTTATGACTCTACTCTGTTGGCAGCCATAAAGGTTGGTTGAGGATAATAGTTGTAGAAAACAACTGTTCTTTGTTGTAGTTTAGCAGCTAAGCACCCTTGGAGAATCTTGATAGATGTCTGGAATAAAAGCCGGGAAAGGTGAATATTTTCACTGATTAAAGATTTCTGCTGAGAAAATTCTGAGGTGGGAAGTTGTTTGTTTAATTATGGTCCAGTTAAAATTTATTTGATTCTGATGATTACAAAAAATCCTGTGGCTTAGAAGCGATTTTTACAGCATCTCCTGTACATTGAAAAGGGAGATCGCGGGGGATCCAAATCTGGGCTGCTTTGGATTGGAATGCTGTGTTTTGTTATCTCGGAGCTCACTGGCAGTGTGTAACCTTGTAAATGTTTACAAAAGGTAGGGGCTGCAAAGCTGCGTCCGATGTCTTTTCTAAAAGGCTTGAAGGGTTCTGCTTGTGATGCAAGAATGCAGTATGCCCTGTTTATCCACAAACAGAGTTAGATGCCAAGCAAGGACAAGCCCCAGCCCTATGATAGAACCTTGGTGTTTAGTCAAAAAGTAAACAAAAGTCTAACACTTCATTTAAGTGTACCTGACTTCTTTTTGAGATGTTGCAGTCCGGCCAGTACTTCATAGGTAGCACGGAACATAGTTAAGTGAGAATCCCATATATCTAGATGAGATAAAGCGGAGACATAAACAGTTAAGGGAAGAGGTCCACAGGAATTCTTTACAGCTTTCAGACACATGGGGTATGACCTGACAGTGTAGTGTACATTCTACATCTAGTGCACTAGCCCTGCCAGCTGTTTTGTAACGGGTTGTTACCAAAGGTGTTAAAGGACTAGAGACATCTCTGCCAGACTGGCGTACAGAGGGACCGACGAGACTCAGCATGGTCATGATTAGGACGTTTATCGTTGAAACGTGTTAACCGATTGTTCCTCGTGTTTGTTTTAGCATTTGTCACGTAATAAAGCGGACATAGTTTGGCCGTAGACTTCCTTTTGTTGTGCCGGTTCCCTTTTCTCTATTTTCCTCATTTTTACCAGATGGCTATGGATGGAACTCTGTTCGTGCACCAGGAGGTGGCTGTGAACCGTGCAGCCCGGAGTGACTAGGAGGTTGGGTGAGCTGTCTTTTATCACTTTTTTATCACTACTATTTGTAGTTGGAGTGTTATTTGCAGACTGACAAGACTGTTACAGAAAACCAGGGGAAACAGAGACCAGGATCGGTAGTTTCACAGACCACTTCCAAAGTGAGACTGAGAGAAATTCCGGTCCCATGAGAGCCCAGCTCAAAGGGGCATGTTTCAACTGTGGGGAGGAGAGAGATTATCGAAGTGACTGCCCACACTCTAGGAAACGGAGACTCCCCCATTGTAGAACTGATGTGGGACTCCTCCTCTGATAGCCCAGTGATGATTAACCCATTCCCAGTCAAGAAAAAGATCCAGAAAGGTAAGCTGGATACATGTAAGATAGTCGATGAACTTCCGAGCTGCCAATGAGTGTACTGAAGCCCAGTGGTCCCTAACCCACAAATCTCACTGGCTGCAGTCCCCGAGAATGCCATATTATTCACTGTTATTGATGTGATGACTGCATTGCCTCTCCCCCATTTTCCCGTAGTCAGGAGACAATTGATGTATTCCACAGCCTTAAGCTGGCAAACCTGTCTGCCCCGGCCCTAGGCACACCCCACTGAACCAAAACTTTTGTTTTGCACTGAGTATCTAGGCCACGCCACAGGTTTCCTAGCCCACTATTAAGCCCGTTTAGATTCAGTCGTGAGGGGAGCCCCTCATGTGTCAGAAGCTGCAGCCAGCAATCTGCTCAGCAAGGCCAGTAAGTTTATCCTAGATCACTAGCATACAGCCCAAGCATTTGAGCAATGGCCAGACAGCTCCGACTCCAGTGTGCACTCCTGATGCCCCAGAGCGTCATACTGACAAGGTGCACAGCTATGAATCCTGCCATTCTGCCACTAGTCTCCCAGGATTCAGAAAAGGGGGAGGTTAACCCAGATGTTGAGTCTTTTCTCGAAGATGGCTCCAGGTCTGCAGGAGAAGACAGATGGTTCTACACTGGATATGCAGTGGTCAGTGGCGCGCATGAGGTAGTAAAAGTATAACCACTCCCTCCACACAGCTCAGCGCAAGAGTTGGGTTACGGCACTCAAGGAAGCGCTGCAGCTGGCGGAAGGTATAGTACTCAAGGTATAGTCCTGGGGTATAAACACAACTATGAACCCATATGGAAGGCAAGAGATTTCCTCACCTCATGAATGCTCTGTTACTTCCATAAGAGGTGGGGATAATGAAAGTAAAAGCACACACTTGTGTGTTGTGCTCCAGTCCCTGTTGGTCAGAGTGTCATCAGAAGATAATGAAGTGTGGAGGAAAGCTAGAGCCCAGATGCCGATGGGACCTGGATGCTGGGAGAGAGGGTGTGCCTGCCCGGACCCCGTAGTCAAGTAGCCTACGGACACACACACATATCCAAAATGGCCATGCTATTGCTCATAAACCGCCAGTGGTCTGCCCCGGGCATTACTATCCTAGTCACTAGTGAAAGCCTGTATAGTCTGTGCCCGCCACAACCCGGGTAAGGTGGTAAAGACTACACAGAAGGTGACACCCAAGCCGCTGTATCCCTTCCAGAGACTGTAGAAGGATTTTATCCATCTTCCGAAAACTTTTACGTAGGAATACATGCTTGCCGCAGCCAAGAAGTTGGTGAGTGAGATTTTCTGCAGGTTTGGACTCCCAGTGACCATAGAGTATGGTTGCAGAACCCACTTCACTGGACAGGTAAAGGCTGTAACCTTGTCCCTTACATACCCCTTACCATCCCCAAGCTAGTGGTAGGGTTGAGAGACTAAACGGCACTCTTAAGTTAGAGATCCGGAAGGCTATGGAACAAACAGGGAAACCATGGCCCGAGTGCCTTCCTGCTGCCCTTTATTCAGTTAAAACCACCCTCAACAGAAAAACGGGATTGTCCCCTTTTGAGATACTTTTTGTACACCCAGACTAGGCCACTACTTCCCACAGAATCTATAGCTGATGGCAGGAAAACAGGTGGAATATGCCACACAGTTGAGCCAGGCCTTAGATAAGGCAAAAGTGTTTCTGATTCCCTTTCAGATCCAGACAGAGACCTCAGGACGCATAACCTGAAGCCTGGAGACTACATGGTGCTAAAGAGACACCAGAGAGAGTCTGGAGCCTCACTACGACGGTCTATCCAAGTCCTGCTGACCAGTGCCACGTCTGTGAAGCTAGAGGGAAGTCAACACGCTTCCACGCTTTCTATATCAAACTTTCTTATTCTTTTTGCTAGCTGGTCTCATCTGACTGACTGTATGCTCAACCATGACTATCACCGTGTCCATAGGGCTGACCAGGATGCCCCCAGAGTAGGAGACTTTACCTACAGTTGGTGCAACGAGACAATGACTTTCTTTAACATTGACAGCACAGGTAACCCTGTATTAGCAGTGTCTGATGTGTACTGGATTTGTGGGGGTAGAAGACTCAGGTCACGCCTGCCTAGAGGCTGGGAAGGGTGAGTGTACTGTGATAAAATTTGTGCAGTCCTTCTCATCATCCCCAGGGATAAGTTTGATCGGACACATAAAGAAAAGGTAGAGAATCCCAAAGGATTCTGGAGGTCTGAGAGGAGCACCTAGATGACAATGTTTACATGCATATAGTAGGAGTACCAAGGGGGGTCCCAGATGAGTTCAAGGCCCACAATCAGATATGGGCAGGACTGAAGTACATTATTTCCCATATAGCTATGAACAAAAATGTAAACCTCTTCCCTCGTGCCCCCCACCACCCTCCCCAGTGCCTCTTCCCCAGCTCCTCCAGCCTTTCCTAAATATTGGACCAACCCATTCACTGCTTAATGCCCCGACAGCATACCAACCATGGCTACAATGAAAGCTGGGTCCCTGAATGCACGGTGATTGAATGTCCCCCAGAAAAGATCACACATTTTTTATGGTATGCATAAACAGGGTGTCAAAGTCTTATTTTTACAGGATACGCACTTTAAAACGGGCCATTTCCTAGTGATTAGAGACCAATACTTCAGCACCTGGTTCCACAGTTCCAACCCTGACTCACGCTCCAAGGGCGTGTCCATTGTTGTCCATCGCTCCCTCCCTCATGTAGTCTTGGACGAGATGCTAGATGGAACAGGCAGGTACGCTTTTATCAAACTACAAGTCTTCGACCAGATCTTCACATTCGCGAACCTATACCTACCTAACTGCGCCCCAGTCCCAGTGTGTAGGAGGATACTGAACGAGTTATTGGGGTTCTCTGAGGGGATGCTGTTGGGGGGCAACTTTAACGTCCCACTCAACATAAAAACAGATACCTCTTCGGAGAAGAGCCACATCCCATTGGGACAGCTGAGCTCTGCTAAAAAAGTACCTGCACCTTCTACAACTAGTGGATGTCTGGCGGATCTTGCACCCTAAGGACAGAGATTACACTTACTACTCACCAGCACATGACTCATACAGTCGTATAGACTTTTTCCTCATCCAGCACAGGGCACAAACTTGGGACCCGACAGCCTCTATTGGCAACATTGTCCTCTCTGACCACACCCCCATATACGTATCGGTCACAATTCCATCTGTTTCTAAGTGACCGTGGTCCTGGCGTCTGAATGATTACCTGCGAAAAGATGCCCTTTGAGTACAGGATGTTAAACGTTCAAATGCCTCCTACTCACTCCCCGCCCCCCATCTCTGCCTCTAGCAGACCTCCCAATGAAATGGGAGACCCTTAAGTAAGAACTCCGTAGCGGGGGTCAGGTTAAAAAGGGAGAACACTGCCAAACTCTCCTCATTGCTACAACAATTTCACCTCCTGGAAGGTAGACATAGGTCAAACCAATCTCCTGAGGACTTGGCTGACTTGATACTTATTAGAGATGAGATCTGCTCTTTACTAGATAGGAAATCTCTGGCCCAGTGCATGCAGTACAAGGGACATCTCTACGAACATTCGAATAAATGCGGGCGTGCCCTCAAGCGGCTCCTCCATCCACGGTCCAGAATGATACAAATCCCATGCATCAAAACCACCGAGGGTAAGGTCACGCATAACCCGGCTGATATTAGCACAGAATTCGGCACAGACTATGCCAAACTATACAATATCAAAGACCAGCCTGCGGATCTAGACTCCTCGTCACTTTCAAACAGAATAGATACCTACATTAGGGACACCGCTTTGCCCCCCTTGACAAAGACGTGATCAGGTAATTTTTATTAACCACCAACTTCATGGTTTCTCCCCAGCTTTTTATAAGATGTTTGGAGGGACCCCCTCCCCAATTCTGACAAGAGCCTTCAATCTCTTCATCCGTCAACTTTCACCCACAATCTCTGGAGGCCAATATCAGTGTCCTACTGAAACAGAAAAGGACCCTCTCTCACCAGCCAGATAAAGGCCTATTTCTCTTTTGAACGTGGACCTGAAGCTCTCCCCCCTCCTCTATGTAATTGTTATGGAGCACCTGACCACTGCTATTAGAAACAATCCTGACATTCATGGCTTGAAGTAGGCCAGCGCCATTACAAGACGTTGTTATTTGCGGACGACCTCCTACTCTATGTTTTTTCAACCAAGGATCTCACTCCCATCTCCTTAAAGAATTTGACGCCTATAGTCAGCTGAGCAATTTTAAAATCAATTTCATTTGAATGTCTCCCTCCTGGAGGAGGACATTCAGCTTGTTAAGGACCATTTTCCTTATCGCTGGTGTTCCATATAAATTAAATACTTAGGCATCCAAGTCCCCGCAGAGCTCACAAAAATGTACTCCCTCAATTACTTGCCACTTTTAAAACGCACCCTGCAGGACTTGACCACATACAATAAGAAACAAATGACCTTGTTCGGTAGAATTAACGTGATAAAAATGGACATTCTGCCCCGCTTCCTTTACCTCGTCCAGGGCACCCCGACAAGTCCACCATCCTCGCTCTTCAAATCCCTTAGATCGGCAATCGCATGCTTTATCTGGGGTTCAGTCCGCCTCCTCCAATTGGAAGGCAGATCCTGACTAGACCAAAATCAGCAGGGGTGGGTCTACTGAACCTCAAAACCTACCACCAGGCCTCCATCATGGTACTACTAATAGATTGGCACCATCACTTGCATACCAAGCTATGGGTGCGATTGAAACAATATAGCTCCTCAATCCCCCTACGCATGATACCATGGGTATCCTCCCAACTAGTAGAGATAGAACCCCAGACACTATTCCATGCTCAAACCCTGAAGCTCTGGAGATGCCTAGTGCAGAGGAAAATTCTCTCTCGTCCATTCAGATCCCTTACACCACTATTTCACAATCCGGACTTTCACCCGGCCTTAACCAGAACAATGTTCTTGGGCCACTCGAGCAACGAAGACCTGCGCATGCATGACATGCTGGGGGAAGCCCCTGTCCCCTCACAAACTGAATTGCTGGACCTGGTTACATCCTCTAATCTCTCATGGCTAGAAATGGCTCAGCTGGGTGCCTTTCTTAAACGACCTGGGACCGCTGCCGCATTCAACTCCCAGCTCAGCCCCTTTTGAGACATTATTTTGCTCAGCATCCCCTCCTGAACAATTTATCTCACAGATCTATGGCCTCCTCATAAAGGAATCTGATAGCTCGCCCCCGCCCTTCCTCGACAAGTGGGCCAGGGACCTGAACATTTCTCTAACTCCTAAAGACTGGAATAAGGCATTTCTGTTTACGCATAAACTCTCAATAGCCTGCTCGGCACTAGAGAAAAATGACAAAATTCTCTCTAGATGGTATAGGGCTCTGACTGCTGCATTCGATTTACCCCTCGATTCAGGACGCGTGCTGGAGATGCCAAGCGGACAGGGGTGACATGATACATGTTTGGTGGTCCCGCTCAAAAGTACCAGGTGTTCAAGGCGACGTCCGAAATGACAGGTGTGCCCGTCCCTGAAACCCTAGAAGTGGCTCTTTTCTCTATCCTCCCGGGGTCCATCCAGAAGCAGAAAAATAGCCTCCTGAGATTCTCCCTTGTAGCAGCTCGCACAGTCATCCCTCGTAGATGGCGTTCCACCTTACCCCCTTCCATGTCTACCAATATAGAATTGAACACTAATGGTAATGATAAGAAAAAGATATTTTTTTAGTACAATTTAAATTTAAATAGAACATAACAAGAAAAAGTGCTACGTAATCACCTTTTCTTGTTATGTTCTATTTTTAATTGTACTAAATAATTGTTCCATGAGCAGATGGCTGCAAATTGTGCCCTGTCATCTTATGGCACTTGCCCGTGTATGGAATTCCTGGAATAGGTCCATTCTTTTTTTGATAGGATTTGTGCCCCTTCCATCTCTTACTGGGCGCAGGAACTAATGTGCATCTACCAAATGGAGGAAACAATGGCAGATCCTCTTTGCACCACCAAGAAATTCATAAAACTGTGGCAGCCCTGGATAATTTTCCGGGATTCTTAGAGCTTTATAGATCTTCTGAGCGCACAAATGTCGGTTGGAACCTGTTAGAGATTTTTATCAACTTATTTCAGTTATACAGGTGACTTTCAAATTAAGTCTTTCTTGGCTCCCGGTATCGGGATGAGAGAAAAAACCCAAGACACAGATATGGTCTTCAGCTGCATTTAAATCACACTGTTTATTTCAAAACCACAGTCGTATATCAAAACAGAAAAAGTTTGCAGAGGGCGTGAAAAAGGAGATAAGAATACTGTAATGCTATTGGCCATAATGAATTTACCAGCATATTCTCGGAAAAGGTTAATAGGCCTTGTTCACAGACAAGTTTATACTAATTTCCCTGAGAAGAAGACTAAGGCAAGTCAAAACAAGAGATAAGCTGGTGCTAGAGCAAGAATGTATATAACAAAAATAAAGGACAGACTAGCTTCTCATTTAATGTCAAGGGAATTAGCTGGCAGGCGAGCAAACATAAAAATGAAGTTTGAATCATGACCTTAGCTGGACAGTGCTTGACCCCCGGCATGACCGCCAGTAGGACATAAAATGGCTGCTTTTTGGTTCTCTTGCTCCAAGATGGCCACCGTAGAGGAATATATCATTAACAAACCGAAACATAGTCCTTTCCCCAGCCCCCATGTCACTTGCCGGTGTGCAGATGCAAGCCCATGGGCCCGACATTCCAATGGCATCGCAGATGTAAACCACCTGATCCGAGGCAGCCCCAGGATCAGTAGAGAGGATTGACCAGTAGAGAACCGTGTGCCCCCAGAGACGTGGGCGCCCTTAGTTTTAAGACAGAGTGTGGTGTATCCGGCACACATATAGTTTACAGTGCATCCTACTGGGGGAGAAAAGGACAAGCACAGAAATCGCTGCTCTTGCAGATCTTGCTCCCTGCTCTCCCCCCTTTCCCGCCTCCCTTCAGCTTTGTCCCCGTGTTTCCCCCTGTGCCTTTCCTACAATGTTTGTCTGTCTCCTGGCCCTCTCTGGGTCAACCCATGATATCCGAAGTCCCTTAGCCGAGGTGACTCCATCCCCTGTAGTTATAGTATCAGGCCTCAGGAAGAATGTCGATATGCCAGCCCTAACACACCAGCATCCCATCCTATTGTGATAGAGGTTCATGGCCCGCCCCATAGGCTCCTTCAGCACAGAGCTCTCCACCAGATACAGACTAATGGATGGCCCCTTGAACGATTTCTGTTCTTGTCCTTTTCTCCCCCAGTAGGATGCACTGTAAACTATATGTGTGCCGGATACACCACACTCTGTCTTAAAACTAAGGGCGCCCACGTCTCTGGGGGCACACGGTTCTCTACTGGTCAATCCTCTCTACTGATCCTGGGGCTGCCTCGGATCAGGTGGTTTACATCTGCGATGCCATTGGAATGTCGGGCCCATGGGCTTGCATCTGCACACCGGCCTTATCCCTTCAGTATCCCATATATAGGTCATTGGTACCTCACTTATGTGTAAAGCCCTACATCTACCCTGGAGACAACTGTGAATGTAATGTTGATATGTTGTTCCTTCTTATTACTTTTGAAATCCTGGAATGCTACACGTTATTTGTTTTGCGTTTATTGAAATTCAATAAAATGATTGAAATATAACATGATTATTACTGTTTATTTATATCAGTTATAGGGGTAGGGTGTTATTGAAATCTTAACTATTTCTTGTTTTATTTTATTTTTTCGATTTTTCAGACCCCCTAGGGTACTTTAACCAAAGGTTGTCGGATTGATCCTACCATATACTGCCATACTACAGTATATGGCAGTATAAGCCACAGTTAAGGGGTAAAAAGACAAGATACATGAAAGGCTCTTACCCTCCTCTGTCACTGATGAGGGGATTTCCTCTCCGCTCCTCCTTCCACCACAACTTTCCTGGAAAGATCCAACATGAAGGACATGAGAAAACAAGGAAATGTATCCAGAGATTCTCTTGTATCCAAGTGATGGACAGAAACCTCTAGGAGCCGGGGGACATTCATCCAAATTTTTTACATCAATGCTACGGTTATATTACTGCTTAAAACGATGTGACTATAAGGTGTAGACGGTGTTGATGGACAACAGGTCCTAGAATATTCACTTCTCTTGCTCTGGACTGTAAGTTTAATGGCACAGGATTTTATCACGACCTTATAGAAACTATGACCAACCACAACGACCATCAACATCATCCCATAGACCCTCCACCCACTGCTGCTGGAGAAGGTCAGTAGCTTCATTACATCCATCTATAGAGGATTCACAGGAACCTCAGCTCCATCTACCTGATGATCCAGTGGGACGTTCTCCTCCGGCTCCACTTTAACAACATGGAAATATGGAGGACTGGGACATCTCTCCGGTTCCTCTTTAATATCCCGGGAATCTTCAGGACTGGGACATCTCTCTGGATCCTGTGTAATATCTCGGGAATCTCCAGGACTGGGACATCTCTCTGGTTCCTGTGTAATATCTTGGGAATCTCCAGGACTGGGACATCTCTCTGGTGGATTCCTCTGACTGGATCCATCTATAGGAAATATACACAGTGACTGATACATTGTCTATATGTGATGATGAGATGATGGAGGAGGTGACCTCACACCTGCTCTGTCCTCTATAATCAGGAAGGTCTCCTCTTACCTGGTGATGTGAGGGGCTGGTGGTCCTCCATCATGATGTCCTTGTACTGGTCCTTGTGTCCTTCTATATACTCCCACTCCTCCATGGAGAAATAGACAGTGACGTCCTGACACCTTATAGGAACCTGACACCCACAATGACACAGTCATCACCCAGACCCCTCCCTTGTGTTATTGTACAATGTCCCAGCATTCCCGGCAGCGCTCACCTCTCCGCTCAGCAGCTCAGTGATCCTGGAGGTAAGTTCTAGGATCTTCTGCTCATGTATCAGTGAATGAGGTGGAGGCTCGGTGATGGGGCTCTGGGTCCATCCTCCTGACACACGGGGGGTCACACACTCACCAGACGACTTCTTCACTACTGTGTAATCCTGTGTATGGGGAGACACTGATCACTACATAGATCCTAAGAATCCTTCACCTCTCCAGTCATTTCCCGCTGTTATTCCTAGAGATAAGAGCCGTGTCCTGGGAGACTCTCACCTCTCCGGTTATCAAGGAGATCATCTCCAGGGTGAGCTCCAGGATCCTGGCCGCCATCTGCTCTCTGTCCTTCTCCTTTACTTTTGGGTCACAGATAGAATAGACCATCTTTGAGAGAAATAGAGTCCTGTATCTAAGGGACATGAGGAAATAAGACATTGTGTAAACTATAGGGGATGAGTTATGACACTGGACATCCACTACTGCACATTTCACAGAACTCCTCACTTATTAAGTTTCCTACAAAAAGTGCTTCAGAACTTCCCCCTGGGGGCTGGATAACACAGGGAGGTAAGTATAGGGCCAATTGTAGCCTTTTTGCTGCCTGAGGAAAAAATTAAAATCCCTACCAATTCTCCCCCACAGCAGCCTACCCCTGATTCATTGCTATATTAGCTCTAATGAAATTGACGGCAAATCTAAAATTCTGATAACATTTACACATGCTAATGTGGTCTCAATAGTAGGTCAGTCAGGGACACAGTCAGAAATGCCAAGCACCCAATAGGTGACAATTTGCTCTGTTGGGCAAAGGATTTCACCGGGTTATTACTTATCCTTGTTTAATCTGCTGCCAGATTTCTTCAGATCTGTGCAGCACATCTCTACACTGTGCCCCTAAATATATCACAGTCACTTACAATAAAATCAAATAGATAGGCACAGGAAGAAGGAGAGGCCTATGCCCAGATGGCGGCATTCTGCACTTCCAGAGTCCGTAATCTGGCGGGGGAAATGACCACCAACACTTTTGATGAGCTACTTGGAGGCCCAGGTGGGGAGACGGTCAATAGCGATACTGTATACCATACTAGGAAGGGGGAACCAGTAGAGCAACCACTCAACTTCCCGTATTGGGAGAAACGGTTACACACCTCTCAGGTATCACCCCGCATATTACATAGCTGAGCCAAGATAAGCAGGTACATTTTAAGCGAAAGATGGCGAGAGACCTTTTACAAACTGATGTATGCAGCGATATATGCCTTTGACCTACCGGAGTCTGAATCCCATCCTGATAGGATAACTAAATGCCCGAAATGTGATGTACCACTGGTGGACCTCTACCATGCTATTTGGACCTGTCCTAACTTACAGGCATTCTGGAAAGAAATCCGGGACCAAATAGACAGAGCATACTCAGTTATACTCCCATTAAATGCGTTAAGTATTCTATTCCATTCGGTCATTCCCGAGGGGGAAGAGGGAGACAAAGGGGATCCGCTACCACCACTGGTACACATCACGTTGCTGGTAGCAAAAAGATGCCTGCTGAATCACTGGCTGGAGAGATCGATACCCGACTGGGCGGAAGTGCTGGCCCAAATGAAAACATACCTAGAGGTAGACAGAATAGAAACAGAGCGGCTGGGGAACAAACGCACTAAATCATTCTTCCGTAAGTGGCGAACATTCATTGTGACATATCTCTCGACTGACGAAATTATGAAACTAATGACCAAGTTATTTCAAACTGAATGGTACCACACGGAAAACCTCAAAGGGACCCTGGGGCGCTTGGAAGTGACACTGGACATACACTGACGTAACAGAAAAGGGAAGTGCCGGAAAGGATATGACTACACTCGCTACAATCGCTGTCAGGCACGTAACCCACATCCATGAAAGGTCGGGATGTCTTCTGATGTTAAATGTTTATGTATTTTATGCTTTTTCTGATGTAAACATATCATACTTTGAATTGCTTACATGTAATTGTTAACAGTGGAAGTTAAACCACAAGGGCACTAGTTGTGCTCGGCTGTAATACTAAATGGAATGGGAAGCCGTTACGGTTAAACCATGGTCTTTAATGTGCCAAACCAAGATGACCGCTAGTAAACACGCTGGTACATAGATGTGAAACCTGGATATGTAATGTGAAATGTACATATAACCTGTCATCACATTTTGACCAAATAAAGCCTTTAAAAAAAAAAAAAAGGAGAGGCCTAAAGGGTCCAATAGAATTTACTATTGCACCTACACGTCTTACTCACATAGTATAGCCCCCTACATAATGATCCGCACCTGAACTGGTGCCTCTGAAACTATTCAAATGTGATCCAAAATTACCCCTCAAATTGAAGGGAAAAAGCGGCACCAATAAAGTACACAAATAGTAATCATAAAATACCAAAATCTTTATTAATTCCAAGATACATAATAAAATTAGCGAATCCATGAAAACAAATGGTGGCCTCAATGTTGAGAATGTCCACAAGATACAGTACAGTGATAGATGGTACCACATAGAGACAGAAAGGGCGGTCTAGAACCGGACAAAGTGGAGATAGTGTATAAGTATATGCAATATATGATGGAAGAGGCAATCAGAGGACTGAACTCTATAAATGCTGTCTTATGTATGCATTGTATGCTCAGCATAGAGAAGGTCACAAGATTAGCAGCTAGTCGTAGCTCTTTCTGTCCCACCTGGATCCCAGTGTATATCCATCAACGTCCATGCCAGGGCCTAAACTTCCACTTAACCAGAAGTGGTAAGAGCGGACACCCCTTGTGGGGTACGGTAGGGTTAGATTAAAGCCAGACTATCTGCTAAGATTTTAGATAGGATTTTTAAATCTAGATTTATGAGGGAGATGGGTTGGTATGATGAGGGATTCTCCGGATCTTTTCCCTCCTTAAGCAGAAGTTTAATGTGGGCTGTATTCATATGCTGTGGAAGCGGTGCTCTGCCTATCAGCCTCATAGCTTTGTAATACTCGCTGGAGTAGCCATCTGGCTCAGGGGCTTTTCCATTGGCCAGGTTCTTAAATGTGACCTGTAATTTCTCTGCCGTAATCGGGGCATTTAAACTCATTCGATATAGAGGGAAGGGTCAGACGAAGCTTCTACCATTGACGTCTCACATGTGGTGTCCTAATATAGGACTTGATAATACTCCCTAAGGATCTAATTTATGGCCGCTGGATCAACTGCCACTCCCCCTCCCGGTTGTTGTTTCCTGAAGATGTGAATTGGGTAATTGGCCTTTTGCTAGGTTAGGACTTGTCATCAAACTTGTGGAGTTCCTGCTACAAAACTATAAAAACGCTTGTGTCTTTCCGCCCATATATTGAATTCCTCCTGGGCCTGGGTCCAGTCTGACTTGTTCGCCTGACTTGTCTGACCTTCGCACTAGCCTGTTTAAATTGTATGTAACCACCCTTGTCAGGAAGAGAGAAAGTAATAATTAAAGGCGTGATCGCATGGAATATAGTAACTGCTTCTAAGCTTAGGTGTGGAGTACCACTCCTTCTCACTCTTAAGGACTTCCTTTGATCCTTCTCCGCTCCTGATTTGTTATTCAGTTGTTTCTTATTACACTGGGCATCACCTCCTTGCTCTTATACTCCCCCATCCTCCATTTCCACCTTGCCACTGGGATCTTGCTAGTAGCCACTTGGTGTGGTTCCCCCTAGCTCTTCAGCCTATCCATCCTTGAACCTTCTCTTCATCCCATAGAACATTAGCTGCCAAATTAGGCCATAACTGAGTAGAACAAAACTTAATTAACTATCAAAATGTCCATTTCGTCAACCTTTGCAAGAGAGATGAGAATAAAAAAAACAGGTAGGTACGACCTGGTATTAATGTCCATCTCTCTCCGATTATCTCTCCCTGAACTGTGACAGTTGTTAAATAATATATATCTACAATACTCATTAGTATAACAGTTAAAGTAATAGCCATATACGCGCTGCTGACATATACCATCTATATTAGTAAGGGATGAGCTACTCTACATTACATCAAGCCTAAATATATAGGAAGACCATAAATAGGAACACATAGCATCTACCACTACAAGATACACCTCTACCTTTACTATATATGACAGACAGAAAATGTCATGGCGGCTGGTACGGAGAGGCTGGGATGGGGAGACTAGAACAACTAGGCTAGGACAGCTGAACTCTCATTTCATTGCTGAAACTCTTGTGCTCTCACGTCTTGGACATCTCTCACAGACATATGAAAGACACGCACACACACGCACACAACAGGTGGATAAAGATATATGAAGAGCTACTGGAGAAGATGGAAACCTCCCGCCGATCACAAAAACATATTTTTAAGGAAAGATTGACCGACATGGACACGTGACTGATAACCTACGTATTTTGTATTCTGCAAGCTAGATGAGGGCAATAAAGGACACTTTTTATAAGTATTACCCTGAGTCCTTCTGGTGTCACCTGAGTGACGTATTTTGAGAATTAGCATTTTGACACCATAAAACATAGTTATCTGTATCAAATTACATTTAACAATACATAGAACAACAGTGCTCTCCATCATGTTGTTACCTTTGCGGTGACAGTGGGGAGGCAGATCTGCATCCGCACCTCTCTTCCTTTGTGTGGCTTTGCCTCCTCCTGACCTTGCCCATATCTGGTCAAAGAGTCCTCTGAGACAGTATCTAAAAAGTCCACTGCTACCTGTGGGTCATCAAGGATGTGTTGTGTCCAATCACAAGTCATGATGTGCAGTTGCACCGTGTAGGCTAATTGGAATCATATGCCTTTTGAGGTCAGTGTTGTGCCCAGTGGAGCAAATAGTTTGCGCTTCTTGGTGACCACAAAGTAATCAGCAAACAACAATATGGTTTTTGATGTAT
Organism: Engystomops pustulosus; assembly: GCF_040894005.1. Classification (NCBI taxonomy): domain Eukaryota; kingdom Metazoa; phylum Chordata; class Amphibia; order Anura; family Leptodactylidae; genus Engystomops; species Engystomops pustulosus. The sequence goes on along the minus strand of NC_092412.1, from coordinate 10,325,625 downwards.
AGTGGTGTTTATAATTCCTGAATTACGCCGACAAGGAAGAGCTGATGAGTGCATACAGAAGTAGTCGGTCTTCTGTATGCACTCATCAGCTCTTCCTTTTCAGCGTAATTCAGGAATTTGGCTCTAGCTGGCCACAGTCTCTGTGGCGGTGTTCCTTCATTGCCAGCTACAGCAGTGAAATTGGGCCTATACAATGTGCTCATTCTACCGTGGTCCTATGTCTTAGGCCCACGGCCTTTGGGAGGTCTTCTTCAAAAATAGTTATACTCCTACAGGATCGATTTTTGAGATCCTATATCCTCCCTAATAGCCCCGCTGTCATGCGGTCGAGTTCTTGGCGGTAGGAGGAACGATCCTGTCTCGTGACCTCCAATGCTCTAGCCTGGGTCTCCACCTGGGTCAGTCAGACCCCTTGTGTTTAGACTGTCCCTTTAATCTCAGTGAGCAAGGTTTGCAGAACCTCCATCACCGTATGCACCAAATCCAGTGCTAGACACTTCACGAGTCAGTCGTTAGTAGTCCCCCTAACACCAGTGGTGTTAAACGCGGCTCTGCTAGGTCTGGCTGACTAAGTGGCTTGGGGTGGATTCTGTTCGGCCACTGATGTTTGTTCTTGGGCTTCTGATGGTGCCATCTTGGGAGGAGAGCACTGTGTCTCAAGGTGCACCAGTGCCCCTATTTGTCCTCCAGGACCTCCGCGACAAAGTGACTCACATGACCGTGCTCCTGCGATGGCTCCTGCGCACCAATGTCTACACATTTAAAGGGCCACTGCACCGCTAATTGGTGCTGCCACCTGCTACTTTAATAAATAGCCAGCCTTTTGAATAAGATTGTTCCTTACATCCGTTTGTTTGAAATCCTGTTGTGACCTTGGTTCCGTTCCTGATTATGCTTCTCGCTGCCAGCTCTGACCTCGATCCTGTGCTGCCTGTCTCGACCTCCTGTCCGTCTCAACCACGATTCTGCCTCACAACTCTGTGCCTCGCTTGGCCACCACCGCGAGCAAATTCGTGTCTGTAGAGCGACCTGGTGGTAACCCTCCGCAGCAAGTCCAACATGCTTTGCGGCGGGCTCTGGTGAAAACCGGGTGCCACTTAGACTCCGCTCACAGGTGTTGGCTTACATCATCACTTGCGATGGTACAGTGGGTCTACTACCCCTGATCCTGACAGCAAGGTGGTGCCGCACCCAATATCGTACGGATCTACTACAACAAAGTCACCATGAAATGGTTAGTGGCTTATAAAATTTGGTCAAAATGTAACCAAGAACCTCGAGTTAGTTTTATTAATGTAGCTGAACGGCCATAGATCATTATAAAACGTGTGGATACGTGGTCCAGTCCTTTTTTTTTCTCCTTGTTTGGTTTCTTTGGTTTAGTCTCATGTATAGTTATGGCAACGTAAGGTGGACAGTCTAAGCTTGGCTATAGATAGTGTACACATTAACTGGATGGAGAGCTCCTTCCGGAAGATACCGCCATCCTTCCAGAGCAAGTTTGATGGACAACAGCTCTCTGTCCCCAATCAAATAATTTCTCTCAGCTGGAGAAAAGGTCTTGGAAAAGAAGCCGCACGTGAAAGTTCGGCTCTTGGGCCCTTTCTTGGTGAGCACTGCTCTAGCTCCTACAGAGGACGCATCCACCTCAAGATGAAAGTGTTTGTTCGTATCAGGCCTAGTGAGTACGGGAGCAAAAGCGGACTTCAACTTGGAGAAGGCTTCTTCAGCTGTAGGAGACCAGGCACGTGGATTGGCACCCTTCTTGGTGAGTGCCATGATGGGAGACACCAGAGTGGAGAAATGCGGAATAAACTGCCGTCAATAGTTCTCAAAACCCAGGAACCTCTGTATGGCTTGGAGACCTTCTGGGCGTGGCCACTGTAGAACTGCAGACAGTTTCGCAGGATTGATCTGGAGACCTCTGTCGGAAATTATATAACCGAGGAATGGTAAGTTGTGCTGGTGAAACTGGCATTTTTCCAGCTTGGCGTAGAGATGATTGGCAAAAAGTTGACCAAGAACTTGATGTATGCGTGTCTGGTGGGATTAAAGGTCTGGAGAGTCACCAAGATGTCATCTACATAGACCACAACACACGTATATAGAAGGTCCCGGAAAAAGTCATTAGCAAATTCCTGAAAGACAGCAGGGGCATTACTAAATATTCAAAATGCCCGTCACGGGTATTAAACATCGTCTTCCATTCGTCATCCTTGCGAATCTGGATGAGATTGTAAGCTTGGAGAACACCCTGGAACCGCGCAGGTGATCAAATAGTTTTGTAATCAACGGCAAGGGGTAGTGGTTTTTAACCCTGATCTTGTTCAACCCACGATATACTGGGACTTAAGGAGCCGTCCTTCTTGGTGACAAAGAAGAAATCTGCGCCAGCATGAGAGGAGGTCTTGCGTTTGAAACCCCTCTGCAGGTTCTCCTTGATGTATTCAGAGCAGGTTCGGGAACAGAAAGCGGATATACACGACCTCTGGGAAGAGTGGCACCTGGAAGGAGATCACGGGGCAATCATAAGGACGATGCCGTGGCAAAGTCTCAGCTTGTTTCTTAGAAAAAACATCTGCTTAGAGGTCAGGACCGGAAGTGCTGCCACCATTCATCGAGATTGACATTCAGGACCCCAACGCAGGATCTCACCAGACTTCCAATTGAGGACCGGAGCATGGAGTTGATGCTAAGGAAGACCCAGAAGAAGAGCTGATGTGGAGCGAGGCAGAACATAGAAGGACAGTCTTTTTTGGTGTAGGACTCCAACTTGAAGACGTATGGGTTCTGTGCGGTACGGACCAGAAAGAAGATGTCTTCTTACTGAAGAGATGACTAGGGTGACTTGAGGGGAACCACCGGAATGTGATGCCGAGAGACCAAAGTTCCCTGCCGTCCAGAGTCCCAGGAATGCAGAGACTTGCAGGGGAGCGTGAGTACCGACACCGAGGAGCACTGGAACAGTCAGGCGTGGAGAAGTTGAATTCACACCTACGGACGCTTCTCCTAGAAGCCCTAGGTGCTGGCGTTTCCTGGACGTTGGGGATGGACTGGACAAGTCTCGATCAGGTGCTTGGGACTGGCACAGTACAGGCAGAGGTTTTCTTGAAACAATCTGGAATGTTCCCCAGGCGTGAGTTGGGCTCTGTCAACCTGCATAGGTTCACCTGCAGACTGTGCGACCGGAGGCTGGAGCGGCTTTTGGTAGACAACTGAGGCAGTCTTTCTATGTAGTCAGGTCCAGCCCAAGGTGATGCTCCAAGTGGCATAAACACCAATTTAGACCAGTTTACTAGCAAGTCGGAAAAGACTCAGAATTAATTAATAGGAGAGATGGTGTAGGGCAATGAGGAGAGGGCGTGTGATAAAAATAGAACCATGTTGTCCACGTACAGACCCAATTGATCCTCCCTCGCCCCTATAGTGATGCCTTGGTACTCTACATACTGCCGGAGCTTTATTGCTGATGTCTATATTGCCAGGGCAAATAAGAGAGGGGAAAGCAGGCATCCCTGATGGGTGACCCTGTAGAGGGTAAAGCAGGGTGATAACTCTACGTTAACTAATAGTCTACTTATGGGGAGGCATATCGGATCTCTATTCATTTACAAAATTTTGGGCCAAAGCCGAACCTCTATAGACTTAAGAATGCCCAGTTGGTTGTGATTTTTAGCTCTTCCCGATTTTGAATTATGGGCTGCAATGTGCTCAGGACCGCTAATAGTCCTCTATGTTTGAGGACTGATTGCTGATAAACTGGCTCCAAACACACAGAAATACTAAACCCTAAGGACAGAGATTCAACTTCTGTGGAGACTACAGAAACTTCTTTCTGGAACCTTGGAGGCTCCTGATAAGATTCTGGTGGTGTAACCACCATGAGGAGATTGTCAGACACTGACTACTGTCTAGAGAGGACTTACCCTGTCCCATCCCTGTACAAATGGTATGGGGCCCACAATATGATTGAATGGAGGCCGTCATAAGCCCCGAAAGGAACATGGCCGAACGTGCATTTTTTTAATTCTAAATAAAAAACGGATGACTTTTTTCTGATTTATGGTCATCCAAGCTTTTCCAGTGTCACGCACACCTGGACGCGCACACCAAGGCCCCCAGCCACGCAAAGTTGTGACCGCAGCCTGGCCGCCAGCCGTGCAGAACAGTGACCGCACCCTGGCCGCCAACCACGCTGAGAAGTGACCAGACCCCGGGCGCCAGCCACGCAGAGCAGTGACCGCGCCCTGGCCGCCAGTCACGCAGAGCAGTGACAGCATTCTGGCCACCAGTCACGCAGAACAGTGACCGCACCCTGGCTGCCAGTCACGCAGAGCAGTGACCGCACCCTGGCCGCCAGTCACGCAGAGTAGTGACCGCACCCTGGCCGCCAGTCACGCAGAATAGTGTCCGCACCCTGGCCGCCAGTCACACAGAATAGTGACCCCACCCTGGCCGCCAGTCACGCAGAGTAGTGACCGCACCCTGGCCGCCAGTCACGCAGAGTAGTGACCGCACCCTGGCCGCCAGTCACGCAGAGTAGTGTCCGCACCCTGGCCGCCAGTCACGCAGAATAGTGTCCGCACCCTGGCCGCCAGTCACGCAGAGTAGTTACCGCACCCTGGTCGCCTGTTACGCAGAGCAGGTGGAAGATGCTGAATGCAGATGTGTGAGGCCCCGGCAGCATCTGTCCCCCTGCACCTCGTACACCAGATACAGGAGCCGCTTCTATATAATGTCACATCCAATTATCTGCTCAGACAAGAAGAATTACAGGACCTCACATTGTAATCTCCATCTACATCCAGATTCCTCCCTGTCCTGGAGACCCCCAGAGGATAAGAGACCAAGGATGTGGACAAGTTCTGTCCAACTGCCGACACCAGAGAGCGCAGGGACTACAACCCCCACCATCCCACTAATTATTCAACCCTGCGGCATATGCTGGGAGTTGTAGTCCCTCCATATGGGCTGTTAAAGATGACCATAAGGGTGTTTGGATACAAGAGGCTTTAACCGTCCCTGTCCCCGTTGTAAGGTGATTTTCACATTAAATGAGTCTTTGTTCCCAGCGCTGGAATGGAGGGAGTAACACAGAAAAGACAAACTGTCCTTACTGAAGATTAACTCAAGACAAGATGTTTATTTTTTGCCACTGAGACCCTTTTATAGAAAATCACTTTGCATAGGGCGGGCAAGTACACAAGCGGACAATACTATTGGGTGGTTTGCCCCCGGAAATGCAACACTATTGGATGCAAACACACAAAGGAACCATTGGCTGTCTTCAAACAAACAAAATGCCAGGTGCTCCCCTGAATACCGTCCCCTAGCGCTAAGTCTGTGGGGCTCATATACTAAGGGCTCAGCGGCCGCACTTTCATTGGGTTTCCCGACTTTTTCCGTTTTGTGCCGAATTCCGCTGGGATTTTGGCGCGCGCGATCGGATTTTGACGCGCCGGCTTGAACGCAACAGAAATCGGGGGCTTGGCCGTCGAACAACCCGACGGATTCGGAAAAAATGTGGAATTTAAAAAATGAAGTGCGTTGCAAAATCATGCACTCTAATGCACCAGGAAGAAGATGGAGAACTCCGGCGGACCTCAGCGCAACAGTGACACCTGTAGGAAGTTGGAAGCACGAGCTTGCAGAATCGCCTGAAGACCCGAATCCTCCTCGAAGAACGCGCCGTTGGATTGTGACAGGACCGGGTAAGTAAATGTGCCCCATTGTGTTTTCTACCTTACTTTGTTCTAATAGAAACTCCACCCAAACTTTAGTTTTCACGAGACAAGTTCTGTGATATGAATGCGGAGTCTTTTAAACGGCTGACAGTACGCAACATGGCGTCCAAGACCAGTGCGATATCCTTAAGAGGTGTGTGTGCTCCTGGAGCATGCTGGGAGTTGTAGTCCCTCCATATAGTGTGTGTGCTCCTGGAGCATGCTGGGAGTTGTAGTCCATCCATATAGTTTGTGTGCTCCTGGAGCATGCTGGGAGTTGTAGTCCCTCCATATAGTTTGTGTGCTCCTGGAGAATGCTGGGAGTTGTGGTCCCTCCATATAGTGTGTGTGCTCCTGGAGCATGCTGGGAGTTGTAGTCCCTCCATATAGTGTGTGTGCTCCTGGAGCATGCTGGGAGTTGTAGTCCCTCATAGTGTGTGTGCTCCTGGAGCATGCTGGGAGTTGTGGTCCCTCCATATAGTGTGTGTGCTCCTGGAGCATGCTGGGAGTTGTAGTCCCTCATAGTGTGTGTGCTCCTGGAGCATGCTGGGAGTTGTGGTCCCTCCATATAGTGTGTGTGCTCCTGGAGCATGCTGGGAGTTGTAGTCCCTCCATATAGTGTGTGTGCTCCTGGAGCATGCTGGGAGTTGTAGTCCCTCATAGTGTGTGTGCTCCTGGAGCATGCTGGGAGTTGTAGTCCCTCCATATAGTGTGCGCGCTCCTGAAGCATGCAGGGAGTTGTAGTCCCTCCTCTGGTCACTTACCTCTTCTCTCCTCAGTGTAGGACACTCTACCTCATATAGGTCCTCCTGCTCACTATCCACTAGTCATGTGACCCGGGGAGTGTGATGTCACTGAAGGGGCGGGGCTCCCGAAGGACAGGAAGCAGCAGTGTGTATAGAGGAGAAGGGGAGGACAGAGACTTACATGTATCTACACTTATACTGTATACAGAGACATATATATACATCCCACACCTATACTGTATACAGAGACATATATATACACCCCACACCTATACTGTATACAGAGACATATATATACACCCCACACCTATACTGTATACAGAGACATATATATACACCCCACACCTATACTGTATACGGAGACATATATATATACAGCTACATACATAGTCATATATACACCCCACACCTATACTGTATACAGAGACATATATATACAGCTACATACATAGTCATATATACACCCCACACCTATACTGTATACAGAGATATGTATATACAGCGACATACATAGTCATATATACATCCCACACCTATACTCTATACGGACATATATATACAGTTACATACATAGTCATATATACACCCCGCACCTACACTGTATACAGAGACATATATATACAGCTACATACATAGTCATATATACACCCCACACCTATACTGTATACAGAGACATATATATATACAGCTACATACATAGTCATATATACACCCCACACATATACTGTATGCAGAGACATATATATACAGCTATATACATAGTCATATATACACCCCACACCTATACTGTATACAGAGACATATATATTCAGCTACATACATAGTCATATATACATCCCACACCTATACTCTATACAGACATATATATACAGTTACATACATAGTCATATATACACCCCACACCTATACTGTATACAGATATATATATATATATATATATACAGCTACATATATAGTCATATATGACCAATGAAATCAGAGGCACGAGAGAGGGCATCAGCCTTGACGTACTTCCCAGTAGGACGGAAGTGAATCAAGAAGCTAAAACGTGAAAAGAAGAGCGACCAGTGGGCTTGCCGCGGGTTGAGGCGCTAAGCAGTCTGGAGATAAAATAGATCCTTATGATCTGTATACACGCAGACTGGATGGTGAGCTCTTTCCAGAAGATAACGCTATTCTTTCAGAGCAAGTTTAATGGGCAGTAGTTCTCGGTGTCAAGGGTGCTCCCGCGACCCATATCTTGCATGCCCGCCAGTGCCCCTGATTCTGGACCCTTGGCCGTGTGCGCGTGTCCCCTTCTCCGAGGGCGTGTGCATGCTGGCTTTAGAAAATTGAAAGGGCCAGTGCAGTGTTAATTGGCACTGACCATTTCTCAGAATTTTAAATCAATCCGCTACTCCCTGCACACCCTGCCGGGTCATTGTGCCTTGTGCCTTAGAGAAAGCTTTGTCTCATGCCCTGCGCTGATATTGGGATTTCCCATTGTGACCCCAGTTCCATTCCTGACTACGCTCCTCCGCCGCCTGCCTTGACCTACTGCTACGTCCCCGACTCTGATCCTGTGCTGCCTGTCCTGACCTCCTGCCTGTCCCCGACCATGAGTTTGCCTGCCAATTTTGTAATACGCCTTGGCCGCCATCGCGGACAAAGTCGCACCTGTAGAACGACCTGGTGGTACCACGCTGCAAGAAGTCCAACCTGCTTTGCAGCGGGTTTTGATGACAACCGGGTACCACTTAGACTCCCACTTAGGTCCCAGGTGTCGGCTTACGTCATCACCCGCAGTGGTCCAGAGGATCCACTACCCCTGATCCGGACACTCTGTCTCCTATGGAGTAGATCCTCTCTGCAGAGGAGAAAGTCTTAGAGCAAAACCCGTAAGAGCGAGTTCAGCCTTTGGGGCCTTTCTGGGTGAGCACCGCCCCAGCTCCTACTGAAGAGGCATCAACTTCCAAGTGGAAAGGCTTCTCTGTATCAGGCCATGTTAAAACTAGGGTTGAGGCAAAGGCTTTAATTTACAGAAGCCTTCTTCAGCCGCTGTAGACCAGAGTTCAGGATTAGAGCCCTTCTTGGTGAGCGCCACAATGGGAGACACAAGAGTTGTGAAATGCGAGATAAACTGCCGGTAGTAATTTGAAAAGCCCAGGAATCTCTGGATTATACGGAGTCCTACAGGGCGTGGCCATTGAAGAACTGCAGATAACTTACAAGATACATCTGTAAACCCCCTGTTAAAGATAATTTATCCAAGGAAGGGAAGACTCTTCTGATGGAACTGGCATTTCTCAAGTTTGGCATAGAGCTGATTGGCTCTTAAACAACTGAGGACTTGGCGTATGTGGGACCAATGGGACTCAAGGTCCGTAGAGAATACCAGAATATCATCAAGATGGGCCACGACACAGGTGTATAGCAAATCTCTGAAGATGTCGTTGATGATTTCCTGAAAGAAGAGTCCAAATGGCCTAACCAGGTACTCAAAATGTCCATCGCAAGTATTAAAGGCAGTCTTCCACTCATCACCTTCGTAGATACAAATGAGGTTATAGGCCCCACAGAGGTCCAGTTTGGAGAAGACCTTGGCTCCACGTAGGTTCAGTGATTAACTAGCCTAACTTGCTCATCAGTGGCCCACCACAGATCGTGAAAAAGAGAGGTCTGACCGACCGCTCGTCGCTCCATGAAAGTAATGAAGCTGATAGCCGCGCATGACCGTTTTGCTCCATTGATCTCTATGAAGCTGACGGAGATCCGCGATGCTCGGCAAATTCCGTCAGCTCCATAGAGATTAATGGAGCAAAACGGTCATGTGCGGCCATCTGCGGGAGTCTTAGCAATGACCCTATCCCCTGTCTTTGTGGGAAAACCCTTTTAATGGTAACCTTATTAAGACCGCAATAGTCTATACATGGACGGAGTGACCCATCTTTTTTGGTCACAAAGAAGAAGCCGGGACCGGCTGAAGAAGAAGATTTACATATGAACCTTCTCTTCAAGTTCTCTTAGATGTAGGCTGACATTGCTGCAGTTTCAGGTACAGACAGTCGGTACACCTGTCCCAAGGAGGAGAAGTGCCCGGCAGCAGGTGGCAAAGTCTCTGCTTGCTTCTTAGAAAAGAAGCAGGAAGACTCTCTAGAGGCTTGGAAACCACAGATGAGACCATGACATGTACTAAATGAGGAACCACTATATAGCAAGACTGTCAATCTGGTCCCCAAAGAAGAATCTCCCCCATCTTCCAGTTAAGCACCGATGCATGGAGCTGCAACCACGGAAGATTCAACAGGAGGGACCGGACCAGATTGTGGAGGATTTGGCCACTGATAGAGGAGATAACTAAGGGCTTCTCAAGATGGACCACAGGGAAATGATGGCAGGAGACCAGAGCAGCATCCACGAAGTTTCCAGCAAAACCAGAGTCCTAGGAGGCAGAAATCTGGAACTGGCTACCTGTGCCAGAGCTGAGCAGAACGGGAATGTTCAGACGTGGAGAAGCTTTGCTTTCACCTAGGGACGCTTCTCCCAAGGTGAAGGCAAAGCTTCTCCACGTCTGAATATTCCCGTTCTGCTTCTCCCGGATGTGGAGGACTGACAGGACAAGTCCCAAGAAAGTGCTCTCGGACTGGCACAATAAAAACAGAGGTTCTCCTGCCTTTGTCTAGAATGCTTGTGGGAAGACAGATAAGCTCTATCCACTTGCATGGGCTCCTCTGCAGCAAGACTGCAGCCAGGCGGGGCAAACGTCGGGTCCGGACTTGTGGTTGTTCCAGACGTTGCTCCTCAGCATGCTCAGTAAATCGTATGTCAATCTGAGTGGCCAGAGAGATGCGATCACTCAGCGTAGACTGCAGGTCCCGTGCAGACAGGGCATCTTTGATCTGACCAGACAGTCCTTTTTTAAATGTAGCAAGCAAGGCCGTCTCATTCCAATCCAGCTCGGAGACTAACCTTGACGCAGGTTCAGCAGTGCGGTCTCACAGGAAAAATGTCCGGGCAGTTTCCTCAAAGACGGACCGCAAATCAGTGAGGAATGTGGAGAGAGTAGCTGTGACCGGATCGTTCCTGCCCCAGAGGGGAGTAGCCCATGCCAGGGCTTTCCCAGAAAGAATGATCATCACAAAAGCCACCTCGGCATCCCTTTGATTTGTAGGGACCACTGGGTAATGAAGCCCCTGTATAACAAGGCCTCACTGTTATATTTGGAGGGAAAGGAAACACGCAGCCTGGACTCAGGAGTTGACACTGCAGTCGTAATACCAGGTGGTACCAGAGGTACTGGATGCTGGTGGTTAGTAGACATCAATTGCTGCATGGTGGCAGTCAGTTGTGCAATCTGTTTAAACTGCTGGACCACGATGTTGGTAAGATCAGCCAGTTCAGGTAGCGGAACCTTGGCCGGATCCATGGGCAGATATTACTGTCAGGCTCCAGGAGAAGTGGACCCACTGGACTGCTGCAGATGATGATGTAAGCTGACACCTGGGACTGGGATCTAAGTGGTATATGGTTTTAAACGGAGCCCGCTGCAAAGCGGGTTGGACTTCCTGCGGCATGGTACCACCAGGTCGTTCCACACATGCGATTTTGTCTGGGGTGGCAGCCAAGGTGAGGTACAGTGACGTTGAGCAGAATCATAGTCTGGAGCATGCAGGAGGTCAGGACGGGCAGCACAGGATTGGATGGTCAGGACGGCAGGTATGTAGCAATAGATCACGTCAGGCTACAGAGGAGTGTAGATGTCACGGGTGCTCCCGCAATCCCTGTCTTGGATCACGGGCGCACCCGTGTCCCTCCATGTGCTCCCTATCCAGTTGCAGCTCCAGACTGACCTTTCCTGGCTCCTGCTCCCCAGTAGACTGCCTTGCGTGTGCTTCTCCGCCTCCTAGGACGCCTGCGCCGGCTGCTGGAAATTTAACGGGCCAGCGCACCCCTGATTGGTGCGTTGGCTGAACACCTCCTCCTTATAATCCAGCACCTCCCTTCCTGCCCCTCTGGATCTTTGAGTGCTATTGCCAAAGAGAAAGCTTCCCAGTGCCTACGTTTCTGTGTCTTCCTGTTCCTGCATTCCTGTTCTTGCATTCCAGTTTCTGCATTCCAGCTCCTGCATCCCTGTTTTCCCTGTGCTGGTGGTTCTGTACCTGCACCTGCACCAGCAAGAAAATCCCGCTTTGCGGCGGGCTCTGGTGAAGAGCAGGTGCCATTTAGACTCTGGTTCCAGGTGTCGGCTAGTACCATCTCCCGCGGTGGTCCACTGACCCTGAACCCTGAAAGTAGTGAGGAATGGAACCGGGGTCACAACGGGAAATCACAATAACAGCGCAGGGCTTGAGACAAAGCTTTCTCTGAGGCACTAGGCACGAAGCTCCGGCAGAGGACACAGGAAGGGGCAAAGAATTTATCAGGGAAGGCGGCCAGCCAGAGCCAATTATTGGCGTGGGAGCCGCTGAGACTGCCACTGGAGCCGGGAGAGGTAAGTTACCTTCAAGGCTGGAACCAGAGGCAACGGGAGGAACACAGGTGCGCCTGTGACCCAGGATATGGGTTGCAGGGGCACCCGTGCCCGTGACAACAGTGAGTAAACCCTGACAGGCTGAAGCCCATTCTTCTTTTGTATATATGACTCTTTTGGATTTTTCTCCCAGTCGGGCTGCACCCATTATTCCAAAAAAGCCAGAGACTCTCCTCCGTTTGTTCATAAGCCTGAGACATTGCTAGACTTCTCCCCAGTGGTGCTAGGAAAGCACCCCTCCATGCTGATAGCAGAACAACCATTACTGCTTCAAAAGACTGTGTCCTTCACATCTAGAGGAGATCCTTTGTAAATATTTGTGTTTTTCCTTCACCAAGGACTGTGCCCAGAGGATGGACTCTTTGTACTAGAGACTTATAGTCAATTCTCTTTAACCCTTTAAGGACGCACCCATTTTGGAGCTTAAGGCTCAGTCCCATTTTTTGTATTCTGACTTGTGTCGCTTTATATGGTTATAACTTTTGAACACTGTTACTTATCAAAGCGATTCTGAGACTGTTTTTTCCTCACATGTTCTACTTCGTTTTAGTGGTAAATTTTGGCTGATAAGTTTTGTGTTTATTTACAAAAAAATAAGAAAAAATGATGAATTTTTTGAAAAATTTGCCATTTTCGAAATTCGAAATCATTGCGTTTTCAGGCAGATAGATTTACCACCTAAATAAATTGCTGAATAACACTTCCCATTTGTCTACTTTACATTTTCATCATTTTTGAAATGTCTGGATAATTTATTTTGATGTCACGCGGCTTACAAATAGATTATCGATTTTCCGTATTTTCAGAATTTACGATTTTGGGGATAAATACAGTTTTAAATGAAAATTTACATATTTAGCATTAAAACCCCCCCTATATAACCAACCCATTTTCAAATCTGCACCTCTCAAGCTATCAGAAACATTTTTTACGAAGATTGTTAACCCCTTCAGATCTTCATAGTAATTACATCAAAATGGAGGGGAAATTTAGAATGGTCAAATTTTGTCGGTTTACCGTTCATTTAGCCCTAAAATTTCCAAAAGATAAAAAGAGAAAACCCATCTTACAATTTGTTCTATAATTTCTCCCGAGTACAGAGACCCCCCACATGTGGCTGTGACTTGTTTTATGGGCGCACAGCGAGGTGCAGGAGGGAAGGAGTGCCCTGCAGCTGCCAGGATTTTAGTTTCCTCATTAGCCCTTTTTTGTAGGCTATAAAATTTTCGCTTTTTTGTTATTGGGGCCATGTGACAACATTCCTTTTGCTGGACGAGATGCTTTTTCCATTGTTACCATTTTGGCGTTGGTATCCCCTATTGTTCATCAATTCTGTACTGGATTATTAACTTTTTTTTTTTTTGTGTTCACCATTTAGTCTAATAATCATGTTATCTTTATTCTATGGGTCTATGCGATTACAGGGATACCAGACATGAATATTTTTTACTATATGTTTTACTAAATTTGCCAAATAAAACCCTAATGTGGGGGGAAAGCTATCATTTTTGCATCGCCGTCTTCCAAGTGGCATAACATTGTTAATTTTTTGGCTACGGAGCTGGTTTATGGCTTTTTTTTTGTGGGACATGTTGTACTTTGCAACAGTATCAATCTGGAGTACATATGTTTTTTTATTGCATTTTTTGTCGGATTCAATAGGTAAAAATCATAATTTTTGACGGGTTTTTAAAGTTTTTTTTTTTCAACGGCGTCATGGTACGGGTTCAATACTTAATTTTATTCAACGGATTGTTACGGACACGGTGATACTATATATGTGGGGTTTGTTTGTATTGCAGGGTATTAGCAGTGTCAGCCTATGGACATGCATAGGCTGACACTGTGCCTTAAGATGATATCACAGACGCCATCTTAAAGGCACTGCCTTCAGGCATCTCTGGGGTCCCGATTGGACCCCAGAGATGCCATAGCATTGATCTCCGCTCCCGAAAACGGCACGGGGGTGCCGATCGTGGGGGAAAGACCCCCGGAAGGCATGTTAAATGCTGCGGTCCCTATACCAAGCACCGTGACCACAGCGTGTCCAAGGTCAGCCACTCTGGTATTCTGCGCCCCGGCTGCCTCAAGGCCCCCAAAAAAGGCTAGGGGATGTTGCAAATCCTACTAGCAGCAGCAGCATCCTCAGGGTGGAGCTGTCCACCTTGGGTACAGAAATTTTGATGCATGATGCTACTGCAACACAGGGATTATGCACTAGCTCTGTAATAGTGTTCCACTGGCACACTGTTGCAGATCATAAGCAATGAGAGGACCTGGAGTCTTAAATAGACTCCAGGAAGTCATGGAGACAGTCCCGATGACGTTCAGTAGTGGGATATATATTTTAATAAACACGATTGATTCTAGCAATGACAGTGGCTATTACCTCTTGGTGTTGCCTGTTCTGTGCAGCAAACACCCAGGCACAGATTTATCAGTGATGCCAGTTTCTGACTACGCCACCTCCTCCGCCGGCTGATTGGGCAGTGTAGTTTCTAAAAGCATATTCCAGCAGCTGGATCTAGGTCCTGGAGATAGTACACCTACACCTCGCTCATTTACAAATACTTATCATATTGTTTGGCCCCTTAAAGGTCAGAGGTGAAGCCTCCTCGTCCTCTGCCACCCTGCAGGTCACAGACTTGAAGCCCTTCCCCAGGACATACTAGAGATGGAGTCACAGCTCATAGATCTCCATTATTACGAAGTACAGAAACCAGTGGCAGTGTGTGGAGGGGGCTCCTGGATATAGGCAGCAGAGGGAGATTTACCATCAGACTTAGGCCTCATGCACACTACAGAATGGTCTTTGCTGTTCTGTACATCCGGCTCTGTTCTGGCCGTAAGGGCTCATTCAGCGGTGACATCATTGCCTCTGACCATGTGACCAGCCTCATTTACATAATAAAGAAAAGATAATTTTACAATAATTAATGTATGAACTGACTAGATAAAGGCTGTGATGGATCCTTGTGAGCTGCTCCATCAGGTAGTAGTGACAGGACTAGTGACAGAGACCTGATGACAGGTGTGCTTTAAATGAAAGCTGAACTGATTGATTGCTATGGGCAACTAGAACAGTTTCCCTCAAACACATCCCCCCCACTCTCCATCACTGCTTCATCTTCTTTCAGCAGAACCTCCTCCTGCACTGATCCAATACTCCATTACATCATCACAGCTCCTTCCACCTTCTCTTCTCCTCCGCTACTTCCTGTCCTCCCGTAGGCCCCGCCCCTCAGTGACATCACACTCCCCGGGTCACATGATTAGTAGATAGTTAGCCGGAGCCCCGCCCCTACAGTGACATCACACTCCAGGGTCACATGACTAGTGGATAGTGAGCAGGAGACGTGCGTGAGGTAGAGAGTGTCCTGCACTGAGTAGAGAAGAGGTAAGTGACCAGAGGAGAGACTACAGCTCCCAGCATGCTCCAGGAGCACACACACTATATGGAGGGACTACACCTCCCAGCATGCTCCAGGAGCACACACACTAAATGGAGGGACTACAGCTCCCAGCATGCTCCAGGAGCACACACACTATATGGAGGGACTACACCTCCCAGCATGCTCCAGGAGCACACACACTATATGGAGGAACTACAACCCCCAGCATGCTCCAGGAGCACACACACTATATGGAGGGACTACAACTCCCAGCATGCTCCAAGAGCACACACATTGTACAGGTTCTGGTGATAATTGTGGAGTCTTATGGCTGAGTTCACACCGTGCAGTTTCCTCCTCAGTCAGTGATCTCCCAGCGTAATGAATCTTCTCCCTTTGATCCCTTATAGATCACGTGTCCTTCATAAGACGATGATCCTTTCCATCAGTGACCCAGAAGAGATGGACAACCAACAGCAGAAGAGCAAGAAGATCCTGGAGCTCACCCTGGAGATGATCTCCTTGATAACCGGAGAGGTGAGAGTCTCCCAGGACACGGCTCTTATCTCTAGGAATAACAGCGGGAAATGACTGGAGAGGTGAAGGATTCTTAGGATCTATGTAGTGATCAGTGTCTCCCCATACACAGGATTACACAGTAGTGAAGAAGTCGTCTGGTGAGTGTGTGACCCCCCGTGTGTCAGGAGGATGGACCCAGAGCCCCATCACCGAGCCTCCACCTCATTCACTGATACATGAGCAGAAGATCCTAGAACTTACCTCCAGGATCACTGAGCTGCTGAGCGGAGAGGTGAGCGCTGCCGGGAATGCTGGGACATTGTACAATAACACAAGGGAGGGGTCTGGGTGATGACTGTGTCATTGTGGGTGTCAGGTTCCTATAAGGTGTCAGGACATCGCTGTCTATTTCTCCATGGAGGAGTGGGAGTATATAGAAGGACACAAGGACCAGTACAAGGACATCATGATGGAGGACCACCAGCCCCTCACATCACCAGGTAAGAGGAGACCTTCCTGATTATAGAGGACAGAGCAGGTGTGAGGTCACCTCCTCCATCATCTCATCATCACATATAGACAATGTATCAGTCACTGTGTATATTTCCTATAGATGGATCCAGTCAGAGAAATCCACCAGAGAGATGTCCCAGTCCTGGAGATTCCCGGGATATTACACAGGATCCAGAGAGATGTCCCAGTCCTGGAGATTCCCGGGATATTAGAGAGGAACCAGAGAGATTCCCCAGTCCTGAAGATTCCCGAGATATTAAAGAGGAACCAGAGAGATGTCCCAGTCCTGATGATCTCCCAGATATCAAAGAGGAACCAGAGAGATGTCCCAGTCCTGGAGATTCCCAAGATGTCGGAGAGGAACCGGAGAGATGTCCCAGTCCCGAAGATTCCCGAGATTGTCCACAGGTTCCAGAGAGATGTCCCATTCCTCTACATTTCCCTGTTGTGCAAGAGAATGTCCCACTGGATCATCAGGTAGATGGAGCTGAGATTCCTGTAAATCCTCTATAAATGGTTATAATGGAGCTACTTACTTTCTCCAGTAGGGTGGAGGGTCAATGGCACACACACTACAGGTGACACGCAAAGCCGTCCCTGTGGCCACGTGCACTGTCGCCAAGCAAACTCTGCTACTAGATATTATCTATGGGAGCGATGGAACTAGATGCTGCTCCATAGATGTTACTGCAGAGTTGCTGCGCCTGGACAGGGAGCGCTCAAAGTATCTGTCGAACCCATGGAAGCCAATGGAGAGTTGCAGCACATGCGCAGTAATTCTGCATTCGGCCGTGAGGAGGCAGCAGTTAGATACAGCTGCTAAAACATACCTAGTACGGGGGCCATTTGTGACAAACCAATGGTACACGTCCAAATATTTAACATATATGTAAATGATATTTATGAAGAGATAATTTACACCACTAAACTAGCAGTCTCCACCTATAGGCTTCATTTACATGGTGCTCTTGACTTGCCTTCTAAGCTTGGCCTGATCGCATCCGTTTAATTCCATTCTACATGTGTATTACTTGTAAAGAATGCAAAAACAAGTGGGGACATTTATCAGAAGTGTCTAAGAGCAGATCTACTGGCAACCAATCAGACAGGGGGCATCCTCTAGACCTAGAGGAGAGGAGGTTCTACCATCACCATAGACAGGGGGCATCCTCTACACCTAGAGGAGAGGAGATCCTACCATCACCATAGACAGGGGACATCCTCTACACCTAGAGGAGAGGAGGTTCTACCATCACCATAGACAGGGGGCATCCTCTACACCTAGATGAGAGGAGGTTCTACCATCACCATAGACAGGGGGCAACCCCACACCTAGAGGAGAGGAGGTTCCACCATCACCATAGACAGGGAGCATCCTCTACACCTGGAGGAGAGGAGGTTCTACCATCACCATAGACAGGGGGTGTCCTCTACACCTAGAGGAGAGGAGGTTCTACCATCACCATAGACAGGGGACATCCTCTACACCTAGAGGAGAGGAGGCTCTACCGTCACCATAGACAGGGGATATCCTCTACACCTAGAGGAGAGGAGCTTCTACCATCACCATAGACAGGGGGCATCTTCTACACCTAGAGGAGAGGAGCTTCTACCATCACTATAGACAGGGGGCATCCTCTACACCTAGAGGAGAGGAGGTTCTACCATAGATGGTGCATCCTCTACACCTAGAGGAGAGGAGCTTCTACCATCACCATAGACAGAAGGCATCCTCTACACCTAGAGGAGAGGAGCTTCTACCATCACCATAGACAGGGGACATCCTCTACACCTAGCGGAGAGGAGCTTATACCATCACCATAGACAGGGGACATCCTCTACACCTAGCAGAGAGCAGCTTCTACCATCACCATAGACAGGGGACATTCTCTACACCTAGAGGAGCTTCTACCATCACCATAGACAGGGGACATTCTCTACACCTAGAGGAGCTTCTACCATCACCATAGACAGGGGACATCCTCTACACCTAGCGGAGAGGAGCTTCTACCATCACCATAGACAGGGGACATCCTCTACACCTAGAGGAGAAGAGGTTCTGCCATCGCCATAGACGGAACATCCTCTACACCTAGACGAGAGGAGGTTCTACCATCACCATAGACAGGGGACATCCTCTACACCTAGCGGAGAGGAGCTTCTACCATCACCATAGACAGGGGACATCCTCTACACCTAGCGGAGAGGAGCTTCTACCATCACCATAGACAGGGAACATCCTCTACACCTAGAGGAGAGGAGGTTCTACCATCACCATAGACAGGGACCAACCTCTAAACCTAGACGAGAGGAGGTTCTACCATCACCATAGACAGGGGGCATCCTCTACACCTAGACAAGCTTCTACCATCACCATAGACAGGGGGCATCTTCTACACCTAGAGGAGAGGATCTTCTACCATCACCATAGACAGGGGACATCCTCTACACCTAGAGGAGAGGAGGTTCTACCATAGATGGTGCATCCTCTACACCTAGAGGAGAGGAGCTTCTACCATCACCATAGACAGAAGGCATCCTCTACACCTAGAGGAGAGGAGCTTCTACCATCACCATAGACAGGGGACATCCTCTACACCTAGCGGAGAGGAGCTTATACCATCACCATAGACAGGGGACATTCTCTACACCTAGAGGAGCTTCTACCATCACCATAGACAGGGGGCATTCTCTACACCTAGAGGAGCTTCTACCATCACCATAGACAGGGGGCATCCTCTACACATAGCGGAGAGGAGCTTCTACCATCACCATAGACAGGGGACATCCTCTACACCTAGAGGAGCTTCTACCATCACCATAGACAGGGGACATCCTCTACACCTAGCGGAGAGGAGCTTCTACCATCATCATAGACAGGGGACATCCTCTACACCTAGCAGAGAGGAGCTTCTACCATCACCATAGACAGGGGACATCCTCTACACCTAGCGGAGAGGAGCTTCTACCATCACCATAGACAGGGGACATCCTCTACACCTAGAGGAGAAGAGGTTCTGCCATCGCCATAGATGGGACATCCTCTACACCTAGACGAGAGGAGGTTCTACCATCACCATAGACAGGGGGAATCCTCTACACTTAGAGGAGGTTCTACCATCACCATAGACAGGGGGCATCCTCTACACCTAGAGGAGAGGAGGTTCTACCATCACCATAGACAGGGGGCATCCTCTACACCTAGATGAGAGGAGGTTCTACCATCACCATAGACAGGGAACATCCTCTACACCTAGCGGAGAGGAGCTTCTACCATCACCATAGACAGGGAACAACCTCTAAACCTAGACAAGAGGAGGTTCTACCATCACCATAGACAGGGGGCATCCTCTACACCTAGACAAGCTTCTACCATCACCATAGACAGGGGACATCCTCTACACCTAGAGGAGAGGAGGTTCTACCATCACCATAGACAGGGAACAACCTCTAAACCTAGACAAGAGGAGGTTCTACCATCACCATAGACAGGGGGCATCCTCTACACCTAGACAAGCTTCTACCATCACCATAGACAGGGGACATCCTCTACACCTAGACAAGCTTCTACCATCACCATAGACATGGGACATCCTCTACACCTAGAGGAGCTTCTAGCATCACCATAGACAGGGGGCAACCTCTACACCTAGAGGAGAAGAGGTTCTGCCATCGCCATAGACGAGACATCCTCTACACCTAGACGAGAGGTGGTTCTACCATCACCATAGACAGGGGGAATCCTCTACACCTAGAGGAGAGGAGCTTCTACCATCACCATAGACAGGAGGAATCCTCTACACCTAGTGGAGAGGAGGTTCTATCATCACCATAGACAGGGGGCATCATCTACACCTAGAGGAGAGGAGGTTCTATCATCACCATAGACAGGGGGCATCATCTACACCTAGAGGAGGGGTGATTCTACCCATAGACAAAGCTTCTTTAATGTACGGGCAGTGAGACTATGGAACTCTCTGCCGCTGTAGGTTGTTATGGCGGACTCTATGTACATGTTCAAGAGAGGCCTTGATGACTTTCTGGAGAGCAATAATATCACGGGTTATGGGGAAAAAACATTTGTTATTTTATAGGTTGGACTTTATGGCTATGCCGCTTTTCCAAAATTATCTATCATGATACTATGTTGTCATAGTCACAGTGATTGAAGGAATGCAGTGAGCTTTATTCACAGCAAGGAGTCTTGGGAACACTCTCTTGCCTGTCTGGGGTAAGGTGGGAATCTCACTTGTGGCATGGAGGTTGTGGTGAGGTTGGAGGAGAGCATAGCTCACAGCGTGGCATAGTTGGAGACCTAACAACCCTGCTGACCCCACCCTGTTGCCTGTTGGAGGCTTATCTGTAAGAACATCATAGAGTTTGCCACTTAGAATTGTGTTGTGTGCTTCATTTTATTTTTCTAATGTTTTTCTAGATTTCAAAAATGAGTACAGCAAAAATAGATAGTGGAAGACCATTCCAAAAGGCCTGGACAGAGTCCTATGGAATGATTCAACGAAACGGCAAAGCTTTATGTATACTGTGTAATAAAAGTGTTGTGTGTCGCACATCGAGTGTCAGCCGCCACTTCTACCTTAACCATAAAACTCTTGTACAGCTTGATGAAACGGAAAGAAAAAAGTTTCTTGAAGAACAATTGAGGAAATATCAGTCCCAGCATCTTACTGTTTCTAACGACCTTTCAAAAACCAATTCTCTGACTGCAGCCAGTTTTCACATGTCGCTGTGTATAGCTAAACATGGTAAGCCCCTCTCCGACGGGGAGATTATCAAAGATGCCATGTTGTCTAAGAATAATTCCCTCTTTCATGATTTCCCAAACGAGGATAAAATCATTCAGCGTATTTCTGAGATGCCGCTTAGTAGAAATACTGTGAAAGATCGAGTCCAGCGCATGGCGAGTGACGTCAGCCAGCAGCTCACCACTGACCTACAACAGGCGGCCTGCTACTCCATGTGCCTGGATGAGAGCACGGATATTAATAATCACGCAAGGCTAGCCGTTATTTTGCGTTACGCTGTTGGTGACGTCATGAGAGAAGAGCTGGTGAAACTTGTGTCTTTGCCTAAAAGAAGACAAGGAGTAGATATTTACAACGCAGTGATGGAGGTTTTTTCGTCTCAAGACATAAGACCAGAGAAAGTGGTTTCCGTTACTAGTGACGGGGCGCCTTCTATGGTTGGGGCAACTTGTGGTTTCATACCGTTGTTTGTTAAAGAAACCAAACATGAAGTCATTCAGTTCCATTGTATAATACATCAGGAAGCTCTATTTGCCAGCGAAGACCGTGAGAAATTTGAAGATCTCCTCGAAGACGTCACAAAAATGGTGAATTTCACTGTGGCTTGTGCGCCGAATTTTCAACAGTTTCAAGCACTTGTTGAGGAGGTCCAGGCGCAGTATAATTGTCTCCTTATGTATAGTAATGTCCGGTGGCTGAGCAGAGGACGGGTCCTGGAGCGATTTGTAGCCTGCTTGGAGGAAATTAGGCTGTTCATGCATGAAAAAGAACAGGACTATCCAGAGCTCACCGATGTGGCCTGGCTTACCAACCTTATGTTTTTTACCGATTTTACACAACACTTCAATGTACTGACCAAACAACTACAAAGCGTAGCAGGGAAAATGGCAGAAAGGATGTTTTGTGATATAAAAACATTTGAGCGAAAGCTGCAGGTCTTTGAAAGGGACCTTGAAGGTGGGCAGCTGAAATATTTTCCACATCTGAAGGACCATTTAGAAAACGCTACAACCTTTGCAGACAATCCCACAAGACGTCAGGACGTCTGCAAGGAATTTTCTAACGTTGTAGGAACTGCGAAGGTGAATTTCAGTCAACGATTTTTACAGTTCCGTAAGATGGAGGCAACCCTGCGTTTTCTGACTTCGCCTGATAAAGCTCAGTTTGAAGAACTTTCTCTCTCTTGCTTACACTGGTTAGATTTGGGAAACCTGGAAATGGAGATGTTGGAATTTCAAGAAAACTCGATCTGGAGAAATAAATTCTGTGACCTGCGAGAAACACTCGAGAAAATCGAAAGGATGACAAATGACAAAACAGTTAGAAACGGCAACAGAACTTCAGAAAACGAAATCCTCAAAGTGTGGAATTCTCTGCCGGATCGTTTTAAGTCCATGAAAGCCCTTGCTATTGCTTTGCTGACTTTGTTTGGATCATCTTCCGCTTGTGAGAAGCTCTTTTCAGCTTTGAATTCTATCAAATCGGACACCAGAAACCGATTAACAGAGGACCTGAGTACTGCATGCGTCGCTCTGAAACTTACAAAGTATGAGCCAAGAATAGACAAATTATCAGCGTGCATGCAACAGCAAAAATCACATTAAAGGTGTTTTCCATCAGTTCTTACTAACCCGGACTGCAGCCAGCGTGAGGTGGAGTTTCGGCCCTGGAGAGATATGTATCCGGCTGCTGGGATACGTTATAAAAAATAATGACCGATTCCCTTGTAATTGTTCAAAAGCACAGAGTATGCAAACCTCCGAGCTCTGTTATAGTGTTTTTATTGTAATATAACAGATTGTAGCGTATGAGCTGTTTGTTTTCTTAATTAAAACCTCGTTATTCTAGTTACACTTTTGTGTTGGCACTTTGTTTTAAGTACGTTGGGTTTGGGTTGCATTTTGGACACTCAGCCTTGATTAGGTTAACCATCACCGCTCTTTAGGATAATGTTTTTGGTTGCTTGGATACCTGCAAGTGCGCCGCCATATTGGATTTGATTGCCGCCCCCTATGATGTCACCGGGGGCGGTGATCAGTTGACTTGACTCCCAGGCCTGAGGTCCAGAGGCAGACACTTAGAGTGGTGGCACACGTGACGTTTTGAACCCGTTTTTTGGCCATTTAAACAGTGCATTTTTTTTGAAAACGCATCTGTTTTTGACCGTTTTTCCCAATTATCTTAATTAAGGTATGGACAAAAACTGTCAAAAAATGCATGTTTTTTTAACGGACTGCTTAAAAACTGCCTAAAAATGGGTTCAAAATGCCACGTGCGCCACCACTCTTACAGATCACTAGCAAAGCTGCCATATACCGGATTATATGGTAGAAGTGATCAGGCTCACAAGGGATCAAGTACCCTTGGAGGTCTAAAAAATAGCAAAAAAAAAGATAAAATAAAATATAAAAAGGTCAAAATGACTCCCCTTTTCCTAGAACTGATATAAAAATAAACTTGTTAGAAATCACTGCAAATCTGCAGTTTGATCATTTTCACTCGTATTTTTTTCAGTGCCGTTAAATGATTTCTGTCACTTTTTGAGCTTTGTACTTTGGAGCTGCGTGTCCCGCGTTCTGTACATTATTCGCTTCAATAAAAAAAAGGATAAAAAAATAAAAAAAACACATTACTAAACCTACATAAATGTGGTATCCCCGTGATCGTAACAACCCAAAGAATGAAGTAGACCTGTCATTCAGGGCGCACAGTGAAAGCTGTAAAAACCAAACCCACAAGAAAGTGACGCAAATTCGTTTTTTCATCGATTTCATGGCATTTGTATATATTATCTCGCTTCCCAGTAACAGCATGAAATAATAAATACCATCGCTATGAAAAGCAAGTTGTTACCAAAACCAGGCCTATAGGTATGGAAGGTCCAGTCCTCAAAACAATGCTTTACTTACAAACAAGTATTCACATTACCCAGAGGAATAACAGATGACAGGGGGCTCATACACAGGTGTATACAGGCCAAGGGTGGGCACCACATGGCACGTTTTTTGCCTTCTTTCATACACACAGACCCCTGACGAAACGCGTGTCAGGTGGTGCCCACCCTTGGTCTGTATATACGTGTATATGTGTCCTCTTGTCCTCTGTTATTACCCTCTGGGTAATGTAAATACCTCTATACAGGTCACTGTCATCTATTTATTCTGTATATTTAGTTATTTGACCATCGTGGACTTTTTCTGTGTCTTTTTAAATGGATTTGTTTTATTTGATCTAATTGTCATGGCGAGGACGCCGCCACCTCGTCACATGACTTGGGGTGCAACTGTACAGGTTAATTTAGTCTACTCAAACTTGCACTCCCCTATAACTTGGAACACAAATTGAGCATAAATTACACCTCCTACATCTCCAGCACCAGATATGATCCATTGCCACCACTTATTGCATGTATACTGGGACCAATAAGTATCCCACTCTACTTCCACTGCTGCTTCTCATGCAGTCACCTTGTTACACCACTAGACATGCACACTTAGCTCTCTAGCAGTCACCTTGTTACACCACTAGAAATGCAAGCTCAGCTCTCTAGCAGTCACCTTGTTACACCACTAGACATGCACGCTCAGCTCTCTAGCAGTCACCTTGTTACACCACTAGACATGCACGCTCAGCTCTCTAGCGGTCACCTGGTTACACCACTAGACATGCACGCTCAGCTCTCTAGCAGTCACCTGGTTACACCACTAGACATGCACGCTCAGCTCTCTAGCAGTCACCTGGTTACACCACTAGACATGCACGCTCAGCTCTCTAGCAGTCACCTTGTTACACCACTTGACATGCACGCTCAGCTCTCTAGCAGTCACCTTGTTACACCACTAGACATGCACGCTCAGCTCTCTAGCAGTCACCTTGTTACACCACTAGACATGCACGCTCAGCTCTCTAGCAGTCACCTTGTTACACCACTAGACATGCACCCTAAGCTCTCTAGCAGTCACCTTGTTACACCACTAGACATGCACGCTCAGCTCTCTAGCAGTCACCTTGTCACACCACTAGACACGCACACTCAGCAATTCTAGCAGTCACACAGCTAACCACACTTTACAAGGCTGTGGGTTCACAGAATATACAGGGAGCAAAATTAAAGTAAAGGCTTTAATTACAAAAAAGGTGTTCAGTGCGTAAAAAAAAATATTAAAAACAAAAGAATTACAAAATAAAAAAAATGACAAATAAAATGACTCATAACACGGCAAAACCGTTATAAATTAAAAGGGGAGAAAAATAACAGAAACTTTTAACTTAAAGTAAATCCTGATTCCCTGAAGGTGGTAGAAATATGGAACACACTCGGCTCGTCTTAGCCGCCCCCATAGAGTGACGCTATTTCCTGTATCTCATATTCTTGTATAAGATCTTTGCTTAGTTCAAGTTTCGGAACCTCCCATTCATTAATTAGTCCACAGGGTCATTCAGGATTGGACAAAGTGTTAATGGGAGGGTCCAGGAATATTCAAACAGTTCTTTGTTTCCAAGTCCTGATGCAGGGATGGGGCGAGAAGTTGTGGAGAAGACTCCTGGACGCTTCAATAGATACTAATTGCCCCATAGTTCAACAATGTTAGTAATTGCCTTATAGTTAAGCAAATCTTACACATTCAAGATTAATTTTTCCTTGACACTAATAAAGTGTTATTTTATACTTTATACATTTTGGTTTTTGTTTCCTTTTTTTGTGGTGATTTGTGATTTTTTTTTTTTTTTAGGAACAATCTATTTGATCTAGTGGGGTACATTGGGTCCATGCCCCCTATTACTTGTATCGGTGGTCGCTCTTCTCTGGTTGCAAAAGTTATAATAATGAAACTTATCTTGTCGTTGACTAAACCTTCACTTATGTCTGCGTTCACACGTTACATTTACTTTGCATTTTGAAACGCGTTACAACAGCTGAGGAGAGGAAATTTGCCTAATCACATTACTGTTAACTTTAGCATTTACAAAATGCAACCGTTAATGTTACGTTAATAAATTGCATATGCTAACACATTAACACATGCGTTAACATTGCGTTTACATTTTGTAAATTCAAATGTTAATAGTAATGTAATTAAGCCAGTCTTCTCTCCTCTGTAATGCGTTTCTAAATGCAATGTGTGAACGAGGCCTATGCATATTATTCAGCCTCTTGGCTACAAGCTCCATGCTTGCCTGTGTGGGTGTGTCTAAATTACACAAGCTGTGGTCTCATTGTGATGATGTCACAGGAGGCAGGTCCTGCCCCTCCACATTGCTGGTTGTAGTTCTTTATAGAGCTATAATACAATGGGTATTATGGGCCGAAAAAGGTACTAAATGGGGTCTGAGGGGGCAAAATACTTTGAGGAACAATTCCCAGCGACACCTGGAGCAGAATTATGGTTTTTGGGGTGTTTTTGCTCATAATGATGGTTACCCTTTAAATTATGAACACACATTTCCATTGTTGCTTTCATGCATCTTGTGTTCACACTCTCACGTTCTTTGCCAACTCCCCCTCCCATGATCATCAAGTCCTAAACTTAGTCCTTATAGTACTAAGTGTCTGAGCAAGCGAAGATAACAAAGGAGGGATCGGAGACACCATCTTACCATCCAAGGTGACACCATCATCTGACACAGATTGCTATTGCTTCCAAGCTCGATAACGTCTCACATTCCTCTGTCTGACGCTGTCGATAGCTCGATCTCCGACAATTCGTCTACAACCTTTCTACCTTTTACTTGCCATTTACATCATCCAAACATCAAGAATTCAGCCTCTTGGTTCCCTTTGGAACTTCCCATTTCCAAGCATCCAAACTTTTGGCCTTTTACAAGATCCTGTGAGATGCTCTTAGAGCAACTTTGCCTTATTTTTTATGTTTTTTTTCCCACGATCTGTACTGATAGTCTTCCCTTCTAATACCTTTCCTATACTTCCCAGAAAATTCTCCATAATTTGCTAAACGTATTGTGCCATAACACATGCAGTGTATGCTTATCCACCTAGTTTTCACATCCTGCCCGTCTGGCCTTACTGCTTAATCCAGCCCCCCCCCCCCCCCCCAAATCACACAACTTTGGGATTTTACCCTTGGGACCCATCTGTTCTGACTGTTGATCCCGTCTCCTCCTGCAGGAGATTATTCCCCTTAGTTCCTGGTTCTGGAGGTTTCTGTCCATCACTTGGATATAAGAGAATCTCTGGAGACATTTCCTTGTTTTCTCAGGTCCTTCATGTTGGATCTTTCCAGGAAAGTTGTGGTGGAAGGAGGAGCGGAGAGGAAATCCCCTCATCAGTGACAGAGGAGGGTAAGAGCCTTTCATGTATCTTGTGGGTTATTCTTCCCTTATACATTGCACTTCCTATGGTACAGCAGGCATTCATCGTTTGAATGAAACCTAAGATTGTAAATGTATACATCCATGCATAAATCTGTGCACATAAGTGAATATAGGTGTTTAAGAGTGTATAAATATGTGTGTATATACAAATACGTATATTTTCTGAAGGGATAGGGGGCCCCCATTGAGAAGTCTGCTATGGGCCGTTCCGCTCCTAATTGCCTCCCCTGCCTGCGACTTTACTTTTGTTTGTAACTAGTAAAAAAAAATTAAAAATAAAGAAAATCTCCAAATTTGATTTCTTGATGATATTTTCTAGGGGAAAAAAGTAAAGTTGAAGACGATCAATCACATCTTTCCACAGAGGAGGGAAATCACGGAGATAAGGAGCCGTTTTCATGTCGACAATTTGAGAAGCCTTTCTCTTGTACTGAATGTGGGAGACGTTTTCGAGATAAATCGGGTCTTTTTAGACATAGTAGTTCTCACACAGGGGAGACTCGAAGTTCATGTTCTGAATGTGGGAAAAGTTTTAGGTACAAATCAAGTCTTGTTAGACATCAGAAAATTCACACAGGGGAGAAGCCATTTTCATGTACTGAATGTGGGAAAGGTTTTCGAGATGAATCGGGTCGTGTTCGACATCAGAAAAGTCACACGGGGGAGAAGCCATTTTCATGTACTGAATGTGGCAAATGTTTTAAAGAAAAACACCATCTGTATGCCCATCAGAGTACTCACACAGGGAAGAAGCCATATTCATGTTCTGAATGTGGGAAAAGTTTTCGAGACAAATCGAGTCTCGTAAAACATCATAGAACTCACACAGGAGAGAAGCCTTATTCATGCACGGAATGTGGGAAATGTTTTAGGCATGAATCGGGTCTTTTTAGACATTGTAGACCTCGCACAGGGGAGCTGTCATTTTCATGTACTCAATCTGGAAAGTGTTTTCAACAAAAAGCAGATATTTATGGCCATCAAAGTACTCACATCAGGGAGAGCCCGCTTTCATGTTCTGAATGTGGTAAATGTTTTCGGGACAGATCTGGTCTTGAAAGACATCTGAGAATTCACACAGGGGAGAAGCCATTTTCGTGTACTGAATGTGGGAAATGTTTTAATCAGAAATCAGTTCTTGTTCAACATCAGAGAACTCACACAGGGGAGAAGCCATTTCCATGTCCTGAATGTGAAAAATGTTTTAGCGAGAAAACAAATCTTGTTAAACATCTAAGAACTCACACAGGGGAGAAGTCATTTAATGTACTAAATGTGGGAAATGTTTTAGTTGAGTTTTATAAAACATAAGAGAATTCACATGTTTTCGTGAGAAAGAGGTCCATGTTGACCACCATAGAACTCCTGATAGTCGAGAAGCCATTTTTCATGTGCTGAATGTGGAAACTTGTCATGGAAAAACTTTTAATTTAATATTAAATGTGTATAATTATTGAACTATATGACAATTGGCATCTTTTGGCAGCTTTTTATGACATCTTGGAGTTTTGTACAGCCTGATAAACTCTGACCTAAGGACTGGTCTGTGCAGACCCCAAAATACACTTGGTCACCACTCTCCCTCCTGCATGAGGACTTGGAAACAAAGAAACTGTTTAAATATTTGTGGACTCTCCACTACATTAACAATTTGTCCAATCATGAGAACATTTTAACTAATTAATGGGAGATTCTGAAACCTGAACCGAATACAAAATGTCTAAAACATTGTGAGATGCAGGTAGACAGGGTTCACTCTATGTAGGGGGCTGACAAGCTGGGTTGTCCCATATTTCTCCCAGCTCCAGGGAATCAGGAATTACTTTAATTTGTAAGTTTCTGTTCGTTTTCTCCTTTTTTATTTTATATTTATGTTTTGCCTTGTATGTGTTTAATTTGTAATTATTTTATTTTAACATATTTTTGGAAGCACTGAACGCCTTTTGTAATTAAAGCTATTGCTTTAATTTTGGTCCCTGTATGCTCTGCGAAATCATAGCCTTGTAAAGTGTGGTTAGCTGTGTGACTGCTAGAGTGCTGAGCGTGCATGTCTAGTGGTGTGACAAGATGACTGCTAAAGTGCTGAGCGTGCATGTCTAGTGGTGTGACAAGGTGACTGCTAGAGTGTTTAGCGTGCATGTCTAGTGGTGTGGCAAGGTCTCCTCCAGAGGCAAGAGTGGATGTAGAGTGGAATACCTATTGGTCCCAGTGTAAATTCAAGAAGTGGTGGCGGTGGATCCATAATTGGAGTGTGAAAATGTATAAGGTGTGATTTATGCTCAATTTAGGTGAGAGAAAGGTGAGTGGGCTCAATAAATTAACCCGTACAATTGCACTCCAAGTCACGTCACGAGGCAGCGAGTCGTTTCCGTGACAAATGTTTTACACACAAATGAAATCTTGTCAGACATGAGAAAATTCGCACCGGAGAGAACCATTATATACCGTTTATCGTGTACATGTTGTCGTTGAGTTTTCTTCCTTAGGATGACTTATGTGAAAGACTGTAGTTTATATTTTATCTAAGGCTCAATTACTGCACGTAGGAAATCCATTAGTCCATTCATCATGAAAAATGTTTCTACAAGATTTTTTCCAGTAACCGGCCAATGTGGATGTCCCAATGATCACATTTTCTTCGAAGTTTCTGAATCAGACAGGACGTCCTCCATTCTCATTATAACATTTTTCCTTAAGGGAGGGCAAACTGTAGATCTTCTGTAATGAGAAACCACGGTCCTCATTGACGTCAGAGTGGGCCGTTCTTGAGTTAGGATAGAGCCCCGGGAATCATGGAAAGGTTCAACGGAGAAGCCCATCATAGCCTCATAGAGACCAAAGAGAGATTCCAAGAAGGGCAGAAGTGTCTAGTGCTGGGGGTAGTGGTATCAGTGGGTGAGGAATTTGTTATTCTTCCTTGTGTGTGTTAGAGTAAAAGCCTTATACCAGTCCTTCTCAGATAACGGCTTGTCAAGATCCGTTGATACAAAGGAAAACTGCGGAGGAGAAGTGTATTCATGTCTGAAAGCAAGCAAACTAGGGGTTCCTCAGTACATTGGAACTCTTCGGCCGGGTAAGTAAATGTGCCCCATTGTCTTCTACCACTTAGTATAGGCTGAATTATTAGGTAGACACAGCGGAGAAGGGGATTTAGATGTAGGGCCTGCTGTAATTGTCTGTCTTTCCAATCCATCCAAGCTGTTTCCTCCCAGCATTATGTTATAGCAAGCCTTGAAACCTTCTCCTAGTGTAGTTAAGAATTCTAGAGTACTCAGCCATTGTCAGAGCCAGAGTATTGGTCAAGGGATGCTCATTCATTTTGTTCAGACCTCAAGCTTGCAGCCGTACATACGTCATAGTGTGAATTGGTCCTTAGGGTTAAGGAGAGACAAAATACTAAACATTAGTCAAGAGAACCGCAAAAAAAAACCCCAAAAGGCAAAAAAGTAAACTTATTTTTATGGCATAAAAATGTCTAGCCATGTTTTTGTGGGGAAAAGAATAGAAACTTTAATGAACAGAAAAAAAGATAATCCTAAAAACTTATAATATCTTTACTTCCTTAATCGTAAACTATTTGTGTTCCTGTTTAGGAGTTTTAGACTACTGTCAGGATTCGGGATCAGTGGATCCTCTGGACCACCATGGGAGGTGATACTAGCCAACACCTGGCTCCGGAATCTAAGTGGAACCTGGTCTTCACCAGAGCCTGCCCGCAAAGCGGGATGGTCTTGCTGTGCCGGGGTACAACCTATAGGTCGTTCTACAGGTATGGCTAGCCTGCGGTGGCAGCCGAGGTCAGGGTACTGTAGCAGTCTCGTGGTCAGGTTCAGGCACAGGGTCAGGGCAGGCGCAGAGATGCAAGGTAAAGTCCAATGCAGGGTCAGCAACATGTGGTTCAAGCAGATGGGAACTCAGGAACAGGAACACACAGGAATATCGCAGGGGAGCTTTCTCTATGGCGTAGGTACAAAGATCCGGCAGGGTTTGCAGGAAGAGGCAGGCTTAAATAGAATTCCTGAAAATGGCCACCACCAACTAGCGGTGCACTCACCCTTTAAATCTTTTGTAGCCGATGCTCGGGCCCTTGTATCCGGGAATGCGCATGCACGGCTGAGGAAAACTGAGCAGGAGCTGGGACATGCAAGTGGCGCGGGCGCCGCCTGTGGTGGGACAGAAGCAAGGGAGAGCCTGCATGACAGTACCCCCCTCTTCAGCCCCTCATCTTGGGCTGAAGAAACCTCTGCAGGAGGTACGGTCCAGGCTATTCTCCTCAGGCTCCCAAGATCTCTTGGTGGGAGCAGAGGCCTGAAGAAGAGACTGGCGGGTCTGTTCCCAGACAGATTTGAGGTCCTGCATCCAGTCAGACCACGGGGACATTTGAAGGACCTGACAGAGGAAGAGGTGGCAAGGAATTTGTCCATAGACGATGAAGAAAGGAGCTGCTTTGGGAGCCTCAGAGTCCAGAGAGTTATAGGAGAACTCTGCCCAAGGCAACAGACTGGACTAATCATCTTGACGGGCAGAGACAAAATGGCAGAAATAACAGCCCAAAGTTTGGTTCACCCTCTTCACTTGACCATCGACTGAGGGTGGTAGGCAGAGGAAAAGTCCAAAGTCACTTGCAACTGATTGCACAAGGATCGCCAGAATTTGGACACAAACTGAACCCCTCAATCAGACACGATGTGTTGAGGGAGTCCATGCAGCCGGAAAATATGAGGAAACGTCTCTTCTCCAATGACATCGGAGGCACAGGAAAGGGCATCCGCTTTGA
Organism: Engystomops pustulosus; assembly: GCF_040894005.1. Lineage (NCBI taxonomy): Eukaryota > Metazoa > Chordata > Amphibia > Anura > Leptodactylidae > Engystomops > Engystomops pustulosus. The sequence continues at coordinate 10,293,350 of NC_092412.1, read as the reverse complement.
CATTCTTCTCTGCAGGTCGAAAGTGAATCAAGAAGTTGAAGCGTGAAAAGAAAAGTGACCAACGGGTTTGCCTGGGGTTAAGACGTTGGGCTGTTTGGAGATATAAGAAATTTTTATGGTCTGTATATACGCAGACCGGATGGCGGGCTCCTTCCAAAAGATATTGCCACTGTCCCCAATGGCCAACAGTTCTCTGTTAGATAGAGTAATTTCGCTCTGCGGGAGAAAAAGTCTTTGAAAAGAATCTGCACGTGAGTGTTCAGCCCTTAGGCTCTTTCTGAATGAGCACCGCCCCAGCATCCAGGATAAGTGCATCCACCTCAAGATGAAAGGCCTTCTCTGTGTCAGGCCTAGTGAGAACAAGAGCTGAGGCAAAGGCAGACTTTAACCTTGAGAAGGTCTCTGTAGCCGCTGAGGGCCACAGACGTGGATTGGCACCCTTCGTGGTGAGCGCCACAATGGGAGACACCAGAGTAGAGAAATGTGGAATAAACTTTCGGTAATAGTTTCCGAAGCCTAGGAACCTTTGGATGGCTCATAAACCTTCTGGACGCAGCCACTGCAAAACTGCAGACAGTTTAGCAGGATCCATCTGGAGACCTTTGTCGGATATTATGTAGCCGAGGAAAGGAAGACTTTGTTGGTGAAGCAGACACTCCTCGAGCTTGCCGTAGAGGCGATTAGCCCGTAGGCGGTCAAGAACTTGCCGTAGGTAAGACTGGTGGGACTCAAGGTCTGAAGAGAACACCAAGATGTCTAGGTAGACCACGATCAGCAGATCTCTGAAGATGTAATTGACGAACTCCTGGAAGACAGCTGGAGCATTACACAGTCCAAATGGCATCAGAAGGTACTCGTCTCGGGTGTTAAATGCTGTCTTGCGGATCCGGATGAGGTTGTAGGCCCCACGAAGGTCCAGCTTGGAGAAAATCTTGGAGCCGCGCAAGCGGTCAAAGAGCTCTGTGATCAATGGAAGAGGGTAGCGATTCTTAACCGTGATCTTGTTAAGTCAGCAATAATCAATGGAGGGGCGCAGAGAGCCATCCTTCTTGGTCACAAAAAAGAACCCTGCCCCGGCTGAAGAGGAGGACTTACGTATAAACCCTCTCTGCAAGTTCTCTTTAATATACTTCGACATGGTAGCAGTCTCAGGTATGGAGAGAGGTTACACCCGGGGGAGGAGAGGTACCCGGCAACAGATCAATTGGGCAGTCGTAGGGACGATGTGGTGGCAATGTCTCTGCCTGATTCTTAGAGAACACATAGGCAAAGTCCCGGCAACCTGTAGGTAGAACCTTTAAAGGCTTAGGAGTCACGGAGAAGGCCATGCTGGGCACTGGCTGAGACGCCGCCAGACAGCAAGATTGACACTCTGGACCCCAACAAAGAATCTCCCCCTTCATCCAGTTGAGAAGGACCACAGGGAGGTGGTGCCGGGAGACCAGGGCGGCATCCACAAAGTTCCCCGCAGAACTGGAGTCCAAGAAAGCAGAGACCTGGATCTGGGTGCCAACGCTGAGGAGCATATGAAAATTAGGGCTGGAGAAGCTCTCCTCACACTTAGGGACGCTTCTCCCAAGAACCCTAGGTGCTGGCATTTCCTGGACGTCGGGGACGGGCAGGACAAGTGTTGATGAAGTGCTCTGGGCTGGCACAATACAGGCAGAGGCTCCCCAGACATTGTCTGGAAAGCTCCTGGAGGGAGAGTTGGGTTCTGTCCACCTGCAGATGATACAGGGGGAGGCTGGAGCAGCTATTGGAAGGCAGGTGCCAAGCCACGAAAATGTCTACCCCAGGCTTGTGGGTGCTCGAAGTGTAATTCCTCAGCGCGCTCCTTAAACCGCACGTCAATCCTAGTGGCCAGTGTGATGAGACCACTCAGAGTAGACGGTAGGTCACGAGCAGCCAAAGCGTCTTTGACCTGAGCAGAAAGTCGTTTTTTAAAGGTTGCGGACAGTGCTGCATTGTGCACAGTGGCGCAGGTTCAGTAGTGCAGTCTCGGCAGAGGAGGCCTGGGCAGGTTCTTCGAACACGGAGCGCTCCGTGACAAATTGAGACGGCATGAGTTCGATGTGCAGGGAGCACTGAGAAATAAAGCCCCTGCATAACTTGGGGTCCCCATAATATTTGTCAGGCATCAACAGTTGTAGCCTGGGTTCAGTGGCAGGAAGACAAGCCGGAGCAGCAGGAGACATTGCAGGAGCAGTCTCAGGAACCAGATGCTCATGCTGAGTGGCTAGCAGCTGTTGCAGCCTGCAGCCGCCTTCATTCTTCTGCATGCCCCCATGTACGTGTCGGCTCTGCTGACATCATCATGTGCACCGGCTTCAGAGCAGTCATGTGATGTGCAGAGTGCCGCTCCGGGGGAACGAGGAAAGGTGAGTTTTTTATTTTGCTTCTTTACTGCTCTCCCGACAAGCGCAGAATAGAGGCAGAAAACTACACAAGCCGGATGGTGGACATTTGTCCCAGTGGGCCCCTTCAGCACCCCAAGGCCCCAGTACTTGCCCGGGTTAGCCAGGTGCTGGTGCCGGCCCTGACAGGGGGTCACAATATGAGGAGGATGGAGGACAAGAGGCCACAGTATGAGGGGGATGGTGGACAGGGGGCCACAGTAAGAGGAGGATGGAAAACAGGGGGCCACAGTATGAGGGGGATTGAGGACAGGAGGTCACAGTATGAGGGGGATGGAGGACAGGAGGTCACAGTATGAGGAGGATGGAGGAAAGGAGGTCGCAATATGAGGGGGATGGAGGACAGGGGTTCGCAGTATTTGCGGGGATGGAGGACAGGAGGTCACAGTATGAGGAGGATGGAGGACAGGAGGTCACAGTATGAGGAGGATGGAGGACAGGGGGTCACAGTATGAGGGGGATGGAGGACAGGAGGTCACAGTATGAGGGGGATGGAGGACAGGGGGTCACAGTATGAGGGGGGTGGAGGACAGGAGCTCACAGTATGAGGGGGATGGAGGACAGGGGGCCACAGTATGAGGGGGATGGAGGACAGGAGGCCACAGTATGAGGGAGATGGAGGACAGGAGGCTGCAGTATGAGGGGGATGGAGGACAGGAGGTCGCAGTATGAGGAGGATGGAGGACAGGAGGTCGCAGTATGAGGAGGATGGTGGACAGGAGGTCGCAGTATGAGGAGGATGGTGGACAGGAGGCCGCAGTATGAGGAGGATGGTGGACAGGAGGCCGCAGTATGAGGAGGATGGAGGACAGGGGGTCGCAGTATGAGGGAGATGGAGGACAGGAGGCCGCAGTATGAGGGGGATGGAGGACAGGAGGTCGCAGTATGAGGAGGATGGTGGACAGGAGGTCGCAGTATGAGGAGGATGGTGGACAGGAGGCCGCAGTATGAGGAGGATGGTGGACAGGAGGCCGCAGTATGAGGAGGATGGTGGACAGGAGGCCGCAGTATGAGGAGGATGGTGGACAGGAGGCCGCAGTATGAGGAGGATGGTGGACAGGAGGCCGCAGTATGAGGAGGATGGAGGACAGGGGGTCGCAGTATGAGGATGGAGGACAGGGGGTCGCAGTATGAGGGGGATGGAGGGCAGGAGGCCGCAGTATGAGGGGGATGGAGGACAGGAGGTCGCAATATGAGGAGGATGGAGGACAGGAGGTCGCAGTATGAGGAGGATGTTGGACAGGAGGTCGCAGTATGAGGAGGATGGTGGACAGGAGGCCGCAGTATGAGGAGGATGGTGGACAGGAGGCCGCAGTATGAGGAGGATGGAGGACAGGGGGTCGCAGTATGAGGGAGATGGAGGACAGGAGGCCGCAGTATGAGGGGGATGGAGGACAGGAGGTCGCAGTATGAGGAGGATGGTGGACAGGAGGTCGCAGTATGAGGAGGATGGTGGACAGGAGGCCGCAGTATGAGGAGGATGGTGGACAGGAGGCCGCAGTATGAGGAGGATGGTGGACAGGAGGCCGCAGTATGAGGAGGATGGTGGACAGGAGGCCGCAGTATGAGGAGGATGGTGGACAGGAGGCCGCAGTATGAGGAGGATGGTGGACAGGAGGCCGCAGTATCAGGAGGATGGTGGACAGGAGGCCGCAGTATGAGGAGGATGGAGGACAGGGGGTCGCAGTATGAGGGGGATGGAGGGCAGGAGGCCGCAGTATGAGGGGGATGGAGGACAGGAGGTCACAGTATGAGGAGGATGGAGGAAAGGAGGTCGCAATATGAGGGGGATGGAGGACAGGGGTTCGCAGTATTTGCGGGGATGGAGGACAGGAGGTCACAGTATGAGGAGGATGGAGGACAGGAGGCCACAGTATGAGGAGGATGGAGGACAGGGGGTCATAGTATGAGGGGGATGGAGGACAGGCGGTCACAGTATGAGGGGGATGGAGGACAGGGGGTCACAGTATGAGGGGGATGGAGGACAGGAGCTCACAGTATGAGGGGGATGGAGGACAGGGGGCCACAGTGTGAGGGAGATGGAGGACAGGAGGCCGCAGTATGAGGGGGATGGAGGACAGGAGGTCGCAGTATGAGGAGGATGGTGGACAGGAGGCCGCAGTATGAGGAGGATGGTGGACAGGAGGCCGCAGTACGAGGAGGATGGAGGACAAGGGGTCGCAGTACGAGGAGGATGGAGGACGGGAGGCCACAGTATGAGGAGGATGGTGGACAGGAGGCCGCAGTATGAGGAGGATGGTGGACAGGAGGCCGCAGTACGAGGGGGATGGAGGACGGGGGGTCGCAGTACGAGGGGGATGGAGGGCAGGAGGCCGCAGTACGAGGGGGATGGAGGGCAGGAGGCCGCAGTGCGAGGGGGATGGAGGGCAGGGGGTCGCAGTACGAGGGGGATGGAGGGCAGGGGGTCGCAGTACGAGGGGGATGGAGGGCAGGGGGTCGCAGTACGAGGGGGATGGAGGGCAGAGGGTCGCAGTACGAGGGAGATGGAGGGCAGGGGGTCGCAGTACGAGGGGGATGGAGGACAGGAGGCCGCAGTACGAGGAGGGTGGAGGACGGGGGGTCGCAGTATGAGGAGGATGGAGGACATGTTACGAGTTTTTGTCGCCCAATAGTTGGGAAGTTACTCCCCATCACTGGTACAGAGCAGCTGCTTACAGCCAGGGGGTTACCTTACAACCATTCATCTTCTTTTATCAGGACACTGATCATATGACCCTCACTTCACCCCCCTCCTGCACTGATCACTAGTGACATCATCACAGGTCCTTCATCCACCACTTATCCTGCTGCTTCCTGTCCTCCCGGGAGACCCCGCCCCTCAGTGACATCACACTCCCGGGGTCACATGACTAGTGGATAGTGAGCAGAAGGCCCCGCCCCTCAGTGACATCACACTCCCGGGGTCACATGACTAGTGGATAGTGAGCAGAAGGCCCCGCCCCTCAGTGACATCACACTCCCAGGTCACATGACTAGTGGATAGTGAGCAGGAGACGTGTGTGAGGTAGAGAGTGTCCTGCACTGAGGAGAGAAGAGGTAAGTGACCAGAGAAGGGACTACAACTCCCAGCATGCTCCAGGAGCACACACACTATATGGAGGGACTACAACTCCCAGCATTCTCCAGGAGCACACACACTATATGGTGGGACTACAACTCCCAGCATGCTCCAGGAGCACACACTATATGGAGGGACTACACCTCCCAGCATGCTCCAGGAGCACACACACTATATGGAGGGACTACACCTCCCAGCATGCTCCAGGAGCACACACACTATATGGAGGGACTACAACTCCCAGCATGCTCCAGGAGCGCACATTACTATATGGAGGAACTACAACTCCCAGCATGCTCCAGTAGATTTTTAAAAAATGTATACGTTGTGTCCGGATCAGGGGTAGTGGATCCTCTGAACCACCGCGAGCGATGACATAAGCCGATACCTGGGAGCGGAGTGTAAGTGTCACCCGGTCTTCACTAGAGCCCGCTGCAAAGGTGCGGTACCACCAGGTCACTCCACAGCCGTGACTTAGTCCGAGGTGGCAGCCAAAACGGAGTACAGAGTCGTAGAGCAGAAACGTAGCCGGGGACAGGCTGGAGATCGGGACAGGCAGCACGGGATCAGAGTCGGGGACTTAACGGAAGGTCAGGTCCGGCAGCACAAGTCGGGATACAGAACCGGGGTCACAATGTAAATTCAGCAGACAATCACAAGACTTAGAGTCAAAGCTTTCTCTCAGGCACGAAAAATCCGGCAGGGCATAAGGAAAGAGGCTGGCCATCTATAGACCACCAGGTGGACCGGCGTGCACGCGCCCTAGAAGCGAGGAGACCTGCGTTAGAGCACGGTGAGGTAAGTCCACCTGCCGCCTGTGACCCGGGACAGTGACAGTACCTGTGACAGTACCTCACACGGCCCCCCCTCTTCTTGCTCTTGAGAAACTTCCACAGAAGGGCCCGGTCCGGGATGTTGTCCTCATGCTCCTAAGACCTCTCCTCTGGCCCAAACCCTTTCCAGTGGACAAAGAAGAACCGCACCCCTCTCACCATCTTCAGGATGTCTTTTTCTTCAAAAACATTGGTGGAGTCAGCCTCGGCAGCAGGAGGAGGTACGTGCGGGGAGAGGGTTCAGGTTGACTGGTTTCAGAAGAGAGACGTGGAAGGAGTTCGGGATGTGCATGGCGGGGGGAAGGCGGAGCTTAAACTTCACAGGATCAATACGTTTCCGCATCTCAAATGGACCCAGGAAACGTGGACCCAGTTTGTAGCTGGGGATCTTCAGCTGGACATACTTGGAGGACAGGCACACTTTGTCACATGGGGAGAAGACTGAAGGGGGCCTGCGCTTCTTGTCGGCCTGGGTTTGGTTGGCGGATGCCCAGAGTAGGGCCTGGCGTGTTTGCTCCCAGATGGATCTGAGAACTCGGACAAATTCTTCCAGGACAGGAACGAGAATGAGGATGCTGTCCATATACAATGAAAAAGGGAGCGGATCCGGCAGACTCCAAAGAGTCCAAAGAATTGTAGGAAAATTCCGCCCGTGGCAACAAGGTGGACCAGTCGTCCTTTCGGGCGGAGATAGCAGCCCAGAGTCTGATTAACTCTCTCCACTTGTCCATTAGACTGCAGATGGTACGCAGAGGAAAAGTCCAGTTTCACTTGAAGTTGGCTGCACAGAGAACACCAGAGCCGAGAAACAAACTGAACCCATCGGTCCGACACATATGCAGAGGGAGTCCATGAAGCCAGAAGATGTGGATGAAGAATAGGCTGCCAAGAAGTGGAGCTGACGGCAGATCTAGCACAGGAACAAAGTGGGACATCTTGGAGAACCGGTCGGTTACTACCCAGATAATGGTATTACCTGAGGAAGATGGAAGATGTGTAATAAGGTCCATAGCCATGTGAGTCCACGGGCAGCTGGGTATCAGTAACTGCAGGAGAAGATCAACAGGTTTAGGACGAGTGCAGGAGCCCATAAAATCCCATACATCCTTGACCACCGGTAGAAACGGGAAATTAGTGCGACAGATCGTGTCACCCTAGGGTGCCAAGCCACACGAGAACAATGTCCCCAAGTCAGTATCCTCTTCAGGAGTGCATGTTGGACGTAGGTCTTGCCAGGAGGAAGCTGCTGAAGGTCCACTGGAGCGGCAACACCCAATTGCTCGGGAGGAATGACATGCCGAGGAGACGGTTCTTCCCCAATTACATCAGAAGCACGGGAGAGGGCATCAGCCTTCACATTCTTCTCAGCAGGGCGGAAGTGGATGAAGAAATTGAAATGGGAAAAGAAGAGTGACCAGCCAGTTTGTCATGGATTGAGGCGCTGAACAGTCTGGAGAAAAAGGAGGTTCTTGTGATCTGTATATATGCACACTGGATAGTGAGCTCCCTCCAGAAGATAGCGCCACTCTTCTAGGGCAAGTTTTATAGCAAGTAGTTCTCTGTCTCCTATGGAGTAATTCCCCTCTGCAGAGGAGAAAGTCTTCCCACAGGTGAGACTCCGGCCTTTTGGGACCTTTCTGGGTGAGAACCGCTCCGGCTCCCACTAATTAGCGAAGCCCAGGAATCTCTGAATAGCACGAAGTCCTACTGGGAGAGGCCACTGAAGTGCTGCAGACAACTTGGCAGGGTTCATCAGTAGTCCCTTGTCAGAGATAATGTATCCCAGGAACGGAAGACTGATCTGATGGAATTGGCACTTCTCGAGCTTGGTAAACAGGCGATTGGCCCTTAGGCGCCTGAGAACTTTATGTAAGTGGGACTTGAGGTCCGTAGAGAACACCAGGATATCATTGAGAGGGACCACGACACTGGTATAAAGCACATCTCAGAAAATGTTGTTGACGAGCTCCTGAAAAGCTGGTGTGTTACAGAGTCCAAACGACATGATGAGATACTCGAAGTGTCCATCACGAGTATTGAAGGCGGTCTTCCACTCATGACCTATGCAGATGAGGTTATACGCCCCACATAGGTCTAGTTTGGTAAAGACCTTGGCTCCAGGTAGGCGGTCACAGAGTTCTGTAATTAATGGCAATGGGTAGCAGTTCTTCAAATTTTGTTAAGGCCGCAATAGTCTATGCATGGACAGAGTGACCCATCCATTTTGGTCAGAAAGAAGAACCCTGCGCCGTCAGGAGAAGAGGACTTGCTTATGAACCCCCTCTGCAGGTTCTCCTTGACATGGGCTTACATAGCCGCGGCATAGGCTGATATAGTCGTAGGAACAGTGTGGTAAATATAAAATTTAACCTGTGTTGCTCTTTTATTTAGATCCATGAATCCCCACACCCGCGTCTCGGTAATATACATGCTACTGGATTGGTTCCTCACCCTATATAATCCTGTTACGGACTAGGCTAATATTAAAAGAGAGCTGGTGGCAGCCTATTGGGCTGATGTTCTGTTTCACAATGTCTAGTGAAAGGGGTCTTTCAGCCATTCAGGGTTGTCATATTCAGAGGTTTTGTGGACAACCTCACAAGCAACTTTCTTTAATGATAATTACCCACCCTTTCTAGTCTATGTTCATAATTAACACTATGGCTGAAAAACTGAAAATAAGAGCAATTCTCATACACAATAGAATAAGGTAGGAGTCACACAGTCCAATGTCATAACTCATACCCATAGTCTTTACATTTTTTTTTCTCAGGTTCTATAGATACAGGACTCCCATAGGTTTCTCTCGAAGATTGAAGGTTGTCTCCTTCAATGATCCACCAGGCATGGAGAAGGACCGATTCCAGATGACTGCGGACATATTGGACCTCACTTTAGAGATAATTTACTGGATAACCGGAGAGGTGAGAGTCTCCCAGGACACGGCTCTTATCTCTAGGAATAACAGCGGGAAATGACTGGAGAGGTGAAGGATTCTTAGGATCTATGTAGTGATCAGTGTCTCCCCATACACAGGATTACACAGTAGTGAAGAAGTCGTCTGGTGATTGTGTGACCCCCCGTGTGTCAGGAAGACGGACCCAGAGCCCCATCACCGAGCCTCCACCTCCTTCACTGATACATGAGCAGAAGATCCTAGAACTTACCTCCAGGATCACTGAGCTGCTGAGCGGAGAGGTGAGCGCTGCCGGGAATGCTGGGACATTGTACAATAACACAAGGGAGGTGTCTGGGTGATGACTTTGTCATTGTGTGTGTCAGGTTCCTATAAGGTGTCAGGACGTCGCTGTCTATTTCTCCATGGAGGAGTGGGAGTATATAGAAGGACACAAGGACCAGTACAAGGACATCATGATGGAGGACCACCAGCCCCTCCCATCACCAGGTAAGAGGAGACCTTCCTGATTATAGAGGACAGAGCAGGTGTGAGGTCACCTCCTCCATCATCTCATCATCACATATAGACAATGTATCAGTCACTGTGTATATTTCCTATAGATGGATCCAGTCAGAGAAATCCACCAGAGAGATGTCCCAGTCCTGAAGATTCCCGAGATATTACACAGGAACCAGAGAGATGTCCCAGTCCTGAAGATTCCCGAGATATTAAAGAGGAACCAGAGAGATGTCCCAGTCCTGGAGATTTCCGAGATATAAAAGAGGAACCAGATAAATGTCCCAGTCCCCAAGACTTCCATGTTGTTAAAGTGGAACCAGAGGAGAATGTCCCACCGGATCATCAGGTAGATGGAGCTGAAATAGCTGTAAATCCAGTTATATATTTCCGTTTTCTCATGTCCTTCATGTTGGATCTTTCCAGGAAAGTTGTGGTGGAAGGAGGAGCGGAGAGGAAATCCCCTCATCAGTGACAGAGGAGGGTAAGAGCCTTTCATGTATATTGTGGGTTATTCTTCCCTTATACATTGCAGGGAGAGGTCACATCCAGTGGAGGAGATGGAGATGACCTAGACACACCTTACCATAAGGCTCGGATGAATATGTCCTCTCCTCAGACATTTCAGGTTGGAGAACTACAGAATGGATATTTATAAATGGAAGAACTTCTAGAAATCCAGAACTTCTCTCCTCCTGGTTGTTATTTTTACTATTACTACCAGGTTATTCCAGGCTTTTTTCAGCATTGCTACAGTGAGGTACGAGATGGGATACAAACTCTGTACAATAGCAGAGGTCCATGGAAATTCCCAGGAGAAATGGAAGCAGTATGTCGACGATGATGGGAATAATTCAGATTGCCTTATCTTTTTCCTTCGTTGCTGGCATGAGGCCTAAGACTATAACACATATGAAGCTAGATTAACTGAATACAACAGACCAGGATAAGACCACAGACCACACAAAGCGTGAGATTGGGTATTTATTAAACACAGGCCAGAGGGTGTCACAGGTACCATGCCATACCCACCCCATGAATGACCACTATACGTACTAGAATAATATAAGGGAAGAAACATGTTCATAAATGGGTAACATCGAGGAGTTTACCCAACCACATGTGACACACATCATCATCCCAGCTTTAATCGCGAGCATCGTAGGCACCGATAATTATCAATTCACAATCACCACAACGGGCAAAACCTGCAGTCGCATCAGGCCCTGAACTCTTCTTCGAAAGAAAGCGACAATGTGACAATGTTAACGTCAAGGATACGGCCACCAGATCACTCTCGTCACCACCAGTGAATAAACCTATGGCCAATTAACCAAACAGCAGGAGATAATTACAAGAATAATTCAGGGCGAATATAGCCAGAAAAACAGGTTGAGCACCACCTACCAAGGCACATTACAGCTTCATTGGAATCCCCCTTATTAGTGGAGGAAGCGTTATCCAAGAGCGTCCAAAGGTAAGCCGAGCACAATGAACCCACCAGATTTGCTGCTGGGCTGAGGAGCCTGAATTCTTGCCACTGAGAACAAGAAAGAGCATAACCAGCGACAAATTTCGCCAGAACGTGAATATTAAACTGAAGACAACAAAGGTCCAGGTAATGAAGAAGAAATAACAATAATAATAATTCCTTTATTTATATAGTGCACACAGATTACACAGCGCTGCACAGAGTTTGCCAAATCAGTCCCGGTCCCCAATGGGGCTCACAATATAATCATCCTACCAGTATCTTTTGGAGTGTGGGAGGAAACCGGAGGACGCTGAGAAAATCCACGCAAACCCAGAGAGAATATACAAACTCTTAGTAAATGTTGACTTGGATGGGACTTGATGTATTGGGGTGGAAGGCTGCATAGAATTGAAAAGTTGCCGGTGGTAGCGAATGCATCGCCGCAGGGACAGTAACGCCTCGTGCCAGCCCACTCCTGACCGGCCGCGTCCTCCGCTCGGCCTGCCGCGACCCCCCCCCCCTTCATGCCACTGCCGCGAAGGTGGCGGAGAGGACTAAATAGTCGCAATGCTAGTAATAAGCTAGCATTTGCGATTATTTCAGGGCCTTTGATAAATATAAGGGTGCTGATAAATATGCCCCAAAGACTTGATAACAAAGGAGAAGCTAGAGTAAGGGAAAACTACACACTTGGGCCTCATTCACACTACACGTATGGGAAGGTATATTGATACAGTCCCCATAAATGACTATTGCGACCCCCGTGGTGGTACTGTGCACATGTAAAAGATAGAGCCTGCATGTACGGACGTCTGTACGGCCAACAATCAAAAGCCTATGATATAAAGAATAAATTTACTAGAAGAAAGTCCTAGTCCCACCCTTGGTCAACCCCGTCAGGAGACTAGACACCCGCTCACAAGGAACAGATAGAAATGGCACTCTGCTACTGCAGCTGAAAAAAAATACCCCAAAGGTCATCCTTAACCAATTTTTTTCTCTAATGGAAGCCAAGTTAACCTCCACACCCAAGAAGGAAAGATCATTGGAAGCCCCTCTGACTTCTCGGCTGAAAGGGATAGAGGTCTAGCAATGGAATCATTTCTAGGACACACACCAGAGTCCTTCTTCTTTTTACCCTGTCTTTGAGGGCGTTACAGGTTGGAAGATTTAAGATTGTATCAAATGGCGAAGTGGGAACCCCCATAGTAGGCACAGTCATGGCAGAATTTTTATGTGAAAACTGCATTGACCGTCAGTGAAAAAGCCAACAAGTACCCGTTCTATGGGAGCCCAACGTAGGTGGTCGAGGTGGTGGTGGTATTGGGGGGTTGAAGAAAGGATCTTTGGGCCATAGTTTTTTTGGAATACCATCTGACGTGTCAAGCAGAACACAATCGTAAGGAGAGGAAACAAATGGAGTAACCAGCAAGTGATTGTTATCATTCACATTCTAAGTAAGATGAAGAACACCAATAATACAACCGTAAAGAAACTAGAGATGTTCTCCAGTACAGCGGCATCTAATGTCAGCTAGATAATTCCTCCAGCATCAAGCTGAAGCCATTGCTATCCTTCAGCTTAACATCTATGGATCTTCTCGCACCTTCTTCCACCGTGTTTTATCTATTTTCTAAGGCTGCCAGGCACGGCTTTATGGTTAGAAAACCGTTTCTAAGGTTTGACAACTCCTTTTTTTATTGAATTTGAAACCAACTTTATGGAAATGTATTAAAACATCAACTCGGACTTCCGGTTCCGGCGCTGATGGAGAAAGACGCGTGCTAGAGAGCTCCGTCTGACCCCCGCCGCTTCTCGCTCCAGATCACTGCCAAAAGTAGACCGGTGGCCCAAATAATTGGAGTCACCAACAGTATAGAGGTGCCACACTTATATGGAGCGGTACCTGCTACGAAGCGGCCAAAAATCGTGTCCGTCTCCCCGCCCGAAGACCGGCGGTGCGTACTCTCCTTGCCCGAGAATGCCGTCACTGGAGTATCATAAGAACAGTGCTGCAGAGGAGTCCCAAATGACACGACCTGCAATCCACCGCTCAGAGACTGTAACATCCAAGGTGGGTGACGTGGATTACCAATTGCTAGCTAGAGAGGTGGCCAGATGTCTAGCCCCGGACCTGGTCAGCACGTTAACGGCGGCCATACAGGTCACACTTACGGAAATCAAAGGGAAAGTGCAGAACCACGAGGAGCGTATAGCAACGCTCGAAGAGTGCACGGAGGCGGGAAAAGAATCGATTGCAACCATGATGACTACGCAGCAGCATATTGAACAGCTAACTGCTACCCTGGCTGACCGGATTGAGGACTTAGAAAATAGGTCACGACGTAGTAACCTACGGCTGGTAGGGCTCCCGGAACATGTACAGGGAGGCTCCCTGCGCAAAATATTTGAGGAGGACTTACCTCGTGCTCTCGGTGTGGGACCCAGGAAGCTGGTGGAAAGAGCACATCGGATAGGCCCCCCGGGAGTGAATGGTGGTGAGGGGACAACAGCAGAGGTAGCGCAGCGGCCAAGACAAGTGATCGCGAAATATCTGAACTATGCAGATAAAGAGGAGATATTGCGCGCTTACTGAAACTTGCGGGCCCCACTCTTTATAAGAGGACAGAAAGTGCTTCTTTTTGCTGATTTCTCAGTTGCGGTAATGAAGAAACGCAAATTATTCAGCCCATTATGTTCTTCTTTGGCGGCAAAAAAACGCTCGATTTCAACTGGCATACCCAGCGTTGCTGAGAATTAAAACACAAGATGGCATCCAACACGAATTTAATGACCCGTCAGAAGCTGAATCTTTTGTGACGCAACTTCCAGCTGAAAGCCTGCAACTGCATGAGCGGCGGCCCAGGAGCACCGTAATGGAGGAAAAAAGGAACAGCCAGCAGCGGGTTTTCCGGGGTCACCAGACTACAGGAGACCGAGACGCTCGGGTGAGATCAGGAGAAAGGTCGTATGGATCCCGGAATAGCCGTGATAGAAGTGACTTTTAAACATGCTAAATTTTCCTCCTGCTAAGGCATTGTCTATTATAGTGAGGTAGATTACAATAGTGGGGCCTCTATGTATGGGAGGGAGGGAGATTGATAGCTGGAAGGGGGGGGGGAAGGACCAGGAACCCACAGAATGCTTGGAGGACTAAGGCTGGGATGCTAGACTAAAGGGATAACGAGGATTACGGGGAGCAACAGGAGGGGACGAGATTTTGACGCTTAGACATTGTTATCCGAACAAAAGGCGGGGGGGGAGTAATCTTACGTGACATCAGAAAAAAAGGGAGTCACTAGCTTGTATGCATATTTGTTGTTCTATTTTTCTCTTTTCTCTCTTTTTTTCACCTGTTTAGTGATAGAGAGCGAGATAAATTAGTAGTATCCCCCAAACAGCGGGGAAAGTTATTAGGGACCTAATCTTCGTATTGGTGCTCTAACAAGCGAGCAAATAGCAGGGGGGTAAGGGATTTTGGAGGGAGAAAGGGAGGGTCGAGGGAAGGGGGGTTTTTATTGTTTTGTTTCATTGTATTGATATTACAGTTTTTTCTAGTGGTGCAAACCTAACTTAAGAGGTCCCCTTGGGCTGCTTCTTTATACTGTCGGATACCATACCACACGTTGCCTGCTCAGTTTTTGTGGACACGAATCATGCGTGTCGTATCATGGAATGTAAAAGGGCTGCGCGCCCCACAAAAACGAATGATGATACTACGTCATCTAAAGAAATTGAAGGTAGATATAGCGTTACTACAGGAGACGCATTTGACTGAAGAAGACTTTCCCAGAATGTGTAAACTCTGGGTTGGGGCGGTGTACGGTTCTGCAGCCAAAGAGAGAAAGGCGGGAGTGATGATATTAGTTAACAAAACCTTGGCTAGTCAGGTTCAACAAGTGGACCGAGACACAGAAGGGAGGTTGATCAAAATTAAACTGTTGTTGCCGACTGGTGCCTTAAGCATCTATAATGTGTATGGCCCCAATTCAGAGCAAAAGGCCTTCTTTGACACACTCAGCACAAGGATCCTGTCAGACAGCGAGTCTTGGAAGTTAGTGGGAGGAGATTTCAATGATGTGATGAGGACGGAGGAAGATAGGAAACGACCAGGTCACCAACAGGTTCGCCCTGACAATAGGGAAACCCCACTATCCCAGTTTAAACAGATGACCGGATTGGTGGATGCGTGGCGCCTACGCCATCCGCAAGATAGAGAGTTCACGCACTATTCCCATCCGCATAATACATGGTCGAGACTGGACTATGTGTTACTGTCCAACCCATTAGTCTCAAGACTGACAGACGCGCAGATTGAAAATATGGTCATTTCAGACCACTCTCCTGTACAGACGGACTTGGCAGACGTGAGCCCTAAGGGTACTGATATCCTGTGGAGATTCCCTTCCTTTTTAACAAAGGATGAGAACTTTTTGAACTTACTACAGGGATGGTGGCAGGAATACTTGGGAAGTAATAGTGAACACGCTACGGACTCACCATTGTTTTGGGAAACGGGAAAAGTAGTAATGAGAGGACGTATAGACACATACTATCATGGCCTTAAAAAAGCGACGCACAGACAATACCAACAAGCGAGTGGGGAGGTTAGGAGGGCGTACACTGAATTTTTATCCCAACCTACACTAGATAACAAAGAGCGGTGGATGCGAACACAGAGAGAGTACTTAGAATGGGCGGAAAGGAAGGAAGCATTTGTACGATCACAATTGGAAGCAGAACTACATAGGTACGGGGACAAGTCGGGTAAGCTACTAGCTAATCTGGCAAAGGGAAGGAGGACACCGATCCATACTCTCAGAATGAGGGACAAGAAGGGGGAAGTAAGGACTGACCCGGCTGGGATCAACGCATTGTTGGGGGAATTCTATGAATCTTTGTATTCAGGCCCTATAAATAGTGGGGAAGTGGGGAAATCCTTTCTCGATAGACTAACACTCCCGACGTTGTCAATGGATCAACTACAGACATTAAATGCCCCCATCACGGCAGACGAGATACAAAACATCATTAAAAATCTCCCAAACAACAAAGCACCAGGGCCGGATGGCTACTCTGGGGAATTTTATAAGGCAATGCGCACCCAGCTGGCGCCAATTCTGGCTCCCTTATTTACAAAATTTACAAAGGGGACCCCATTATCCACTCACATGAATACTGCCTATGTGAAATTGATACCCAAGGAAGGGAAAGACCAGGAAGACCCTGCATCCTATCGTCCAATTTCTCTAATCAATCTGGATTTGAAAATTCTGTCTAAATTGTATGCAAATCGACTGACGCCCATTATGCCCACGCTTATATCACCGCTGCAAGTAGGTTTTACAATGGGACGTTCAGCAGTAACAAATTTGCGCAGAGTACTGCTGGCATTAGATGTCACTTCACATGGTCCTGTGGGCAATAAGGCGCCTGCCCTGGTCACTATTGATGCAGAAAAAGCATTTGACAACGTATGCTGGGAGTGGCTAGGGCAGGTGCTAGACAACATGGGGTTTACGGGCCCATTCAGAGAGTATTTGACAGTACTGTATCGGGGAGCGTGGGCGAGGGTGAACACCCCTGGGTTTATTTCTAAGCCTTTCGCGCTACTGAAGGGAACACGCCAGGGCTGCCCGCTCTCGCCTTTGCTATTCAACCTTGCATTGGAGCCACTGGCGAGAGCACTGGCAACCTTTCCAGTGTTCGAGGGTATAAAAGTAGGGAACTCATCGCTCCGTGTGGCCCTCTTCGCGGATGACATAGTGTTGTTTTTAGAGGATCCGATGACCCATCTACCGAGAGTGATGCAATTATTTGATGAGTTCGGAACCTTCTCAGGGTTCAAGGTCAACTTAACAAAGAGTGAAATCCTCTTTTTAGGGAAACAGAGACCCCCCATGAGCTCCCTGGGAGCGTCCGTTTGTGGTATCCCAATAGCTGCGGCGTGGGTACGATATCTGGGAATTAAAGTGGGCAGAACGCCGGACTCCCTATATGCACTGAACTATCCGCCTCTTTTCGCCAAAATAGCGAGGGAACTGAAGCAATGGCATAATCTACCTCTATCGCTCTTAGGTAGGAACCAGTTAGTTAAAATGATGAGTCTCTCTAAATTGTTGTACCCCATGCAAACTATCCCCTTATTAATCAAACACAAAGACGTTATGTCTCTGCACAAGACAGTCACACATTTTTTATGGAGGGGAAAACGCCCACGTATAGGCATACGCAAATTGATGGTCTCTAAGGACAAGGGGGGGATGGGGTTACCAGATATACGCGTCTATAATCTGGCATGCCTGCTGCGACATATTATAGACTGGATGAAGGATACCAGCTATTACTCAGGCACGGTGTTAGAGGCAGAGTATTGCCAGCCATGGGATTTGAAAACGCTCCTTCATGTACAAATAGGGAAGCAACCGGTGACAATTAAGCGATCAGCAATGTTCAGGGACACCATCGCGGCCTGGAAGGCTATACGAAAGAGCCTCCACTTGCCATGGCTCATATCTAAGCATCTCCCTTTGTGGAACCACCCAGGCTTTTCCCAAGGCCGACAGAGTAGGTTATTTGTGGAATGGAGGGACAAAGGAATACATACTGTGAGTGACCTTCTACACCAGCAAGAACATAGGTGGTTGACCAGGGAGGAACTGATAAGAAAATATGATCTAAGGGGACCCCAATTTTTCCAATATGCACAGATCAAACATTTTTGTATGGATGTGGTTAGGAATATGGAACTAGAGGCGAGCCAAAACCAGTTTGACAATATGTTGTTGTTGCCCATTCGTACGGGAGGGATCTCGATTCTATACAAGGCACTGAGACGGAAGTTAGAAAAGGAAGATCTGACGTTTACAGGTTGGGCGACACAATTGGGGGGTGAGGAGACAGCGGAAAAGATCCTTAAGGGCTGGCAAGTCCTAAGTAACGCAGTAGTAAATCAGGTATGGAGAGACACGCACTTTAGAGTAATGCACAGAGCAATATACGCCTTTAATTTCCCACCATCCCAGAACAATCCCCAAAGATTGACGGCTTGCCCAAAATGCCAGACCACAGGTACAGACCTATTTCATGGCCTATGGCTATGTGAGAAATCACAGGCGTACTGGGAGCAATTGAGAGAGATAAGTGAAGGTTTATGGCACCGGGCAATACCCCTAGACCCAATGACTTATCTGTTTCACTATGACGCACAACAAGAGGATGAAACCATACAGAACTTCTGTTGGCTGCCAAAACTGTTTCATGTACTGTGCTTGGTAGCAAAGAGATCACTACTACAACAATGGCTGGAACCAGGGGTTCCGACAACAAATAAGGTGATTGAGCAGATGAAAAAACTCTTTTATACTGAAAAACTGGAAGCAGAACGCCATAAGTCCAAGTTGGCGGGCAAACTTTTTAAGAAATGGAGGTTGTTTGTGGTAAAATACTTCACTACCCAGGAAAGAATAGAACTAATGAAGCCCTTTACTCTTACTCAATGGTATCTGACAGAGCAGCTCAGGGGCACCCTACATAGGTGGGGATTACCCTGAAAGAGATTAAAATAGGGAGTTCACTTTATGCTGTATAAGTAAAAATGCACTTTGACACGCACCCATTGTTGGATATGTAAAATGTATACAAATATGTAAGCTAAATGGCCTGTGAGCCAGTCATTTGTTTGTATGTTTACTCAAAACCTAAAATTATTAAAATTATTTAAAAAAAACATCAACTCAAATGCATGATCCTAGTAGTTTCCTTTCCATTGATCCACTACTTTTACTTTTGTTTGGAACGCGTAAAACGAAAACTTTCCCATTTAGATTTCTTGATTATATTTTTTAGGAAACAAAAGTGCAAGAGGTTCCCATGGACGTCCCCCCTCATCTCCTTGTGGTGAAGTAGAAGATAATCAGTCACATCTTTCCACAGAGGAGGGAAATCATGGAGATACGAGGCAGTTTTCATGTCCAACATCTGAGCAGCCTTTCTACTGTACTGAATGTGGGGAAAGTTTTAGATTTAGATCAAGGTATTTGAAGCATCGGAGATCTCACACCGGGGAGAAGCCAATTGTATGTAATGAATGTGGAAAATCTTTTAGCGAGAAAGCATACCTTGTTCAACACCAGAGAATTCACACAGGGGAGATGCCATTTTCATGTGCAGAATGTGGGAAATGTTTTAAACAAAAAGCCCATGTTTATGCCCATCAGAGTACTCACACAGGGGAGAAGCCATATTCATGTTCTGAATGTGGGAAATGTTTTCGAGACAAATCGAGTCTGGTGCGACATCAGAGAAGTCACACAGGAGAGAAGCCTTATTCATGCACTGAATGTGGGAAATGTTTTGTCGACAAATCGGGTCTTGATAGACATATGAGAACTCACACAGGGCAGAGGCCATTTCCATGCACTGAATGTGGCAAATGTTTTAATCAGAAATCAATTCTTGTAAGCCATCGGAGAACTCACACAGGGGAGAAGCCATTTTCATGTAATGAATGTGGGAAATGTTTTACTGAAAAAGCAATCCTTGTGCAACACCAGAGAACTCACACAGGTGAAAAGCCATTTTCGTGTACTGAATGTGGGAAATGTTTTAGAGTGAAAAGAGTCCTGATTGAACATCAGAGAACTCACACAGGAGAGAAACCATTTCCATGTACTGAATGTGAAAAATGTTTTAGCGAGAAATCAAGTCTTGTTAAACATCAAAGAACTCACACCGGAGCAAAACCATTTTCATGTACTGAATGTGAGAAGTCTTTTAAGGAAAAGTCAAGTCTTGTAAAACATCAGAAAACTCATGCAGAGGAAAAGGCATCTAATGTACTGAATGTGGGAATGTTATAGATATGGGTTCAGCTATATGAAATGTCGGAGAACTTGGATGTGAGAGAGTGTTTTTGCGAGAAAGCGGTCCTTGTGGTCACCATAGTGGAGAAGTCATTTTTCGTGTTAATGTTCGTGGAAAATGTTTTACCCATAAATCAAATCTTGTCAAACATAAGAAAATTCACACAGAAGAGAAGTCATTATACGGTCTTCCTGAGGGTGATTTCTGAAAAGGACTGCAGCTAAAGCTCAATTTAATGGGTAAATTCATCCTTGTTTCCATTTACATTTTTTTAGAAGTCTCTAGATTGGACAGGAGCTCCATTCTCATTAGATATTTCTCCTAAAAGGAACTGGTAACTAAATACTGAAAATTGTTTCCCTCATATCCCATTAAAATCAACTTTGTTTTCCTACTTGGCATTAGAGGGGGCGTGTCCTTCTCTGCCAGCCCCTCCCATCTACTCTTCCCCATGCCATATGCCTTTTATCAACATTCAGCGCTTCATGTCGTGTGACCATTGTGAAATCATCTAAGGTCCTTTACCCAGTAACGTTAACATCTACCTCATGTATGTATCTGATCACATGAAATCACAGCATGCCTCCTTGGACTTCTATTCCTCCCTTCCTCTTCTCGGGAACATGCTGTGTTTTCATGTGATCAGATACATACATGTTATTGGGTAGAGACCATTAGATGACATCACTCTGGTAACATTGCATGAAGTGTTCGATGTAACAGAACTCTCTCTAAAGGTGCCAGCAAGGCACTGTTTAAATATTTGACACCCGTGATGAAGTAAATAGAGCTGTATATGTCAGTAATTGAATATTGGACCCTAAAGAGAACCTGCCAGGCATATTAACCCCCAAAACTAAATATATTTTCATAAACTGCCATTAGAAAGAATTGCCGCTATCACTTCATTTTCCCTCTACGTGGCTGTAAACTTAAACAATTAAGTACTAAAGTTGTATGCAAATGAACTGAGAGAGCTCCAATAAATCTTTATCATATTCAGCTGTCCAGCTTATTCATTAGTGATGGGGCACTCCTGGTGCTGGCTCCTCTATGTGCTTTCTGATTCTGGTGACCGTGCCCATGCCTATGTGTGAGAGATACAACTGCTCCAGGATGCAGCCATGTGTATAGAAGAACATGTCAGGTACTTGTGTAGCTGATGTCTGTGTCTTTCACATGTGTATAGCAGAACATGTCAGGTACTTGTGTAGCTGATGTCTGTGTCTCTCACATGTGTATAGCAGAATATGTCAGGTACTTGTGTAGCTGATGTCTGTGTTTCACACATGTGTATAGCAGAGCATGTCAGGTACTTGTGTAGCTGATGTCTGTGTCTCTCACATGTGTATAGGAGAACATGTCAGGTACTTGTGTAGCTGATGTCTGTGTCTCACACATGTGTATAGCAGAGCATATCAGGTACTTGTGTAGCTGATGTCTGTCTCTCACATGTGTATAGCAGAACATGTCAGGTGCTTGTGTAGCTGATGTCTGTGTTTCACACATGTGTATAGCAGAACATGTAAGGTACTTGTGTAGCTGATGTCTGTGTCTTACACGTGTGTATATGAGAACGTGTCAGGTACTTGTGTAGCTGATGTCTGTGTCTCTCACATGTGTATAGCAGAAAATGTCAGGTACTTGTGTAGCTGATGTCTGTGTCTCATGCATGTGGATAGCAGAACTCAGAATGTCAGCAGATAAAGCACAGACACTAGCAATGCTTTTTCCAAAATTCCCAAAATGCAACTTTGATTTGTACACAAAATACTCATGTTAAAACATTTATCTAACTCATCCATTACATTTTCCCATAACGACCTTACCTTTGGACAATGACACAAAATATGAATGTCATCTGCTTTTACAAGGCCGCACCTACTACAACTACTGCTGGAGTCTGAAGTGATAGGTGACTTTGATTAAAAAAAATTGCCCTTATCCCTAAATGGTTCCTTTCCAAGATCACTGGGGCCGAGCTTCCACATACTTTTTTATGACTTTTTTTTTTTTTCATGGGATGATTTAATTGGCAGGTTTCCTTTATGGGAGGGACAAACTGTAGATTCTCAGTAATGAGAAACCACTGTCCTCACTGCCGTCAAGAAGTTGCAGAGAAGATCATTCTTGAGAGCCGCAGGAATTGTGAAAAGGAATCCTGATGCAGGAGATGGTTCAATCAGGAAGCGCATCAGAGAAGATTAGATATCAAAGAGAGATTTCCAGAAGTGCAGGAGTGTCTAGAGTGTTCCACCCAATGTGTATCATCGAGGCAAATGCCTCCTCACATCACCAGAAAGTCTGACACGGATGGATAGTCTCTACAGAAGAGCTGGGGGTAGTGGTAGAAGTGGGACAGAAATTCGTTATTCTTTTGGGAGAAGCACACAACCGGGAACTTGTGTGTAAGAGTAAAAGCCTTATACCAGTCCTTCTTAGATAAAGGCTTGTCAAGACCCGATTCCCAGGTTGTCACAAAGAAAAGCGGAGGAGAAGGAGATCAGATGTATATTCGTGACTGAGAGCAAGCAAACTAGGGATTCTTAGCTCAGGTCATAGGATTCCAAAGGTGTTTCAGAGCAGCTGAGACCTATCACTCACAGACTCGAGAAAAGATTAAAGCGGTAGGTAAGCAAACCTGGGCACTCTGGTTTCCAGGCAGGAGCTCTGCAATGACACTAGGCAGTGCACAACATTGTGATCTCAGTCAAGAGATCAGTCAGGCGGCTACCATGGGACTTCAGCCAAATAAGAGTCAACCCCACAGCTAGAAGGAAGTAAGGTTGTCAAACAGAGGAGTAAGGGGTCCAGTCAGCTTGAGAGTACATCACTGGTCAACTGCTGATGGAAGTTTCAAGAAAGGTACTAAATTGTTGTATAGTTATGAGGCAACCTAAGGGCCTGCCTAGGGATGGTTTCCACAAGGAATATACTTACTGTTTAAGACAGTGGGGCACATTTACTTACCCGTCCTGAATGATCCCCGAAAGTGCATTCCCCGAATCTGCCGCGATTCACTAAGATCATGTGCCAAATATCCTGCTTGTGTCGCTTCCCCACTCAGGTCCCCGGAGTTCACCTTCTTCTTCCTGGTGTATGTAAGTGCATTGTCTTGCACTTGCACAAATGTTAAATCCGCGCTAAGTCCAAATCAGTCGGATCCTCCGATGGCCCGCCCCCCGATTTCTGTCGCATGGAAGCCAGAGCAAAATCCGGCAAATCCCCTGCTAAATCCCTGTTACAGCGGCGCAAATCCCGAAAATGATGGCAAGTCTGACGGAAATGCGATTCACGGACCCTTAGTAAGTAAGCCCCAGTAAGTCTTATACACCTTGGAGACCTTCAGAAATCTGGAAGACCGTGCTACCTGATGATTTGGGGCAACATAGTAACAATATCAACCATATACCCAACAATATAAGCACACAAAATTCCTGATGGCCGTTTCCAGCTGAAGGAGGGGGCAACAGGGACCACTGAGAAGATGTACAGGAATTGGGGAAAATTTGAGCTTTTAAAAGCATTTATTCTACCAAACCCAAAAACACAGCTGTAGTTGGTAAAGACCTGAAGAGTCCGCCATAAGATTGATCGATAGTTCAATAGATACAGGTCAATCCGTCGGGAAAAAGACACCCCCCCCAGTTAATTGATAGTTTTATTGCCAATTGGATGTTGAAAGTTTGAACAAAATGTTTGACCGTGTTAGAACTATATTATGAGCTTCACGT
Organism: Engystomops pustulosus; assembly: GCF_040894005.1. Taxonomy (NCBI): domain Eukaryota; kingdom Metazoa; phylum Chordata; class Amphibia; order Anura; family Leptodactylidae; genus Engystomops; species Engystomops pustulosus. The sequence goes on along the minus strand of NC_092412.1, from coordinate 10,269,536 downwards.
CTTGTATAGTATACAAAAGTTGCCAATTGTAACATCTGTGACCGTTCAGACTTCAGCGTCATCCTCAGTCGGTAAAGTACAGCTAAGGAGTGTGATTTTTAAAATTAGTCTGAACACTGCCTTCCCCTTTTCCTGGCTGTCATAATTGATTTCCACCACACAGGACTGTCTCCTGTGGATTTTTCTCTGGGTTGCAAACAGTTAAGCTAGGTATAATGAACAGAACCTTCCTCCACTCACATTTCTCAGCTGCTGGTCTGCCTTGTCTGGATGTCCAAGAACTTGTTCAGTCATCTTCTTGAATGGAACTCCAACCTCTCACAAAAGGTCATTTCTTTTTTGTCATTTGATGTTTGGATTGTGACCTACAAAATGTCAGCTGCTCCAAGAGAAAGTTAAAAACTAGAATTGCTGAACATCTTACTGACATATAAAAAAAAAAAAAAAAATCAAATGCTTCGGGTGCAGTCAAACATTTTCTAGAATGTCTCAACGCAAAAATGAATGATCTCCATTTTCATGGTGTAAAAAGAAGTAACTGACAGCTGAGAGGAAGAGATTTGAGACATTATGAAAAGAGAAGCCTATTGGATTCTAACCTTGGATTCAAGATATCCTACAGGACTAAATTTTAAAAATGAACTTTCCTATTTTATAAAAAAACCAAGGATTTGTGACTATTGTCTATGTGCAGGTGCGTAAGTAAATACATTTTTGATAGGTTCCTGAATGTCCGAGATTCCTCCCGTTTCCCCGTGGTAGAATTTCTGCTCTAACCATGTGTATTCCGTGCATCAATTGTGATGTCAGACGGGTGTGTTTTTGTATTTGTGTTTTTGTATATATTGCTATGTAAAGTTTTAGTGTGGTACGAGCGATGATTGAGAACAATCTTTTTGAAAATCTATAGGATAAGTCCCCACACGCCTCATTTTTAATTGAAATAAAATAAATCTTTTACTTGAAATGTGTGCCCTAACAGTTTCCTTTTCCAATTTGGGCATGAATGCTACTTTTTTCAGATTTTTCTGGATGATACCACGCTGGGCCATGAAAGAAACATGATCTGGAAGGTGTTAATCTGCATGACCACATACTGGTAGTGGTTTATTAGCTCCATTTCTACGGGCTCTCTTTAAAGGTTTTTCATTCTATTGATTTTTATTATTTTATAAAACTCTGTTCTGCTATTATTATTATTATTATTATTATTATTATTTTATAAACTAATGTGCCACTAGGGGACATAATAGGGTGTCTGAGCAGTCAGAATACCTGCCCTTTAACAGGTTGGCAGATATACAGATATGACCTACTACTTACGTATAGCTCCAGGCAGATGGACTGCAGTGATGATGTCATATTATGTCACCTCAGGCCTAAGAGGTGATAAAACCTGAGGATAAAATAAGGCGGCGGCGGACATGATATCAGAGAGCGGGAGGTGCACTCATTACAAATGTAGAAGAGAGGTAAGTATAGAACATCTTCCAAAGGATAGGGACTAACAACCTGACTGGCGGGATCCAACTGCAGGGACCTCCACTGATCTAAACAATGTGGGTCTATCCAATAGATGGAGACTGCTTCCTGCTACTCCATTTAGTACTATGGGATTGTTGGAAATAGTCAAGCACAACACTTGGGTTTTGCTGGCATGATCTATCATGGTCCTCATGATAGTGCCAGAGATCGTTGGGCAATGTACTTGGATATTTGTGGCACCCTAGTGATCCTCTACGAAAGTTAAACCCTCCACACAAATCACCTCTACCTACAAAATGCAGCAGGCAATAAGTCCCGCCTATATGACCTCAATCATGTGATCTCTAGTGACACATGACCAGTGAAATCGCACCTACTTCTGGTGGCTCCATTCTAACCTACCCTGGATTTAAGGATCGGATGTGTGACATCATCTCAACTCCTTATCATAAATGATGAGTGGGTTGGGTGAAATTCGGGTTCGTCTGAATACCGGGAAAAATGGGCTACGGAAAGTTAAAAATATAAAAAAAGTAAAAATCATAAAAAAATTGAATAATCAAAGAAATAATAGTAAAAAAAAAAGAGTAAAAAATGGTGTTAATATCCGAGCCATTAAAGGCGCTTTGGGTGTACAGACCCAATTATTTGCATAGAGGGTTAAAGAAGCAACGGAAAAAACACAAACCCGTCCTCTCACTGCAGTTAAAATACAGCTACTGGTGTATCTGACGAAATCAAATTAAAATTCAGGTAAGGAAGAATTTGACTATTTCAAGTGTAAATTCAGGTAATGTGTAATTTCACTCTCTAACAGGTGCTGGCACAGCCAAGTCGCGTTGGATACATGCATGGGTTATCTTGATAACCATGAGGATGTCCATGTTAGCTGTAGATGCCTAATCCCTTGTCGGTAAAGACACTAGTGGTGAGACTGAAGACGCAGGGCAGGAAACCACCTGCAAGGCATAGAGGGCAAGGCCACTTGTCCAATTTTCCCACCCAGAAATTGAAAGGGGAGGTCCCACCCAGGAGACTTGTGGACAGATAATCTTCCACCATGCAAATCAGCGTCTGCCTCCCGGTACTACGTGCTTGTATCAGGCAATGTTGGAGGTTTTGGAGAATTGAACATGGTGTTCCATGTTGTGGCCCTTCTCAGATGATGCTGTTGTTCATGTTGCGATGTTCCTCCACTGTTGCCACTGAGCTCTCAATTTCGAAAAAAATTTACTCTGGCAGCAGTGCCTGCACCAATTTGCTTTTCTACTGCCTCATTTTTGTCTCATGCCCTGCTAGTGGAATTAAGGAGGCTAGGCCACATTTATAGTGTGGAACCAGCATGGTGGCCACCCAGGAATCTGAACTGGGCAACTTGGGAGCTGTTTAGCAGTCACTGGAGTATATAGTGGCTTATGCTGGGTAAGCTGCCCAGAGACAAAGGCAAGAAAACTCCTAAGCAGCCCATCATATGAGCCATGTGTGGACGGACCTGACACCTGTTCTCCCTCTTATTATGCCTGTGCCACCATTAAATTCTCTCTTATGGCCAGAATTTTTTTTTTAAGTAGGCAAAATATGGGGACAGTAGCACTGACAATGTTGTCATCTGCACTGACTATATTGGTGGCATGTTATAAGCAGTGCAGCCCTGAACAAATGTCCCTAATGGCAGACCACTTTCACTCACCCAGGCTTTTTGGTGCTGGAATTCAACAATTTCCTGTTGCTGCTCACCTAATTGGTACATTAAGGAATGGGTGGAAAGTCCAAGTTCCTCTGCAGAGAAGAGAAGACTAGCAGCAGCATCATGTGAAAACTGAAAATGTGAACACACTCCAAGTGGCAGGTCTAGTTGATCAGAAACCTTTGCACAACCAGGAGCAGCACATGCGCAAAGCACAGGACGTGCTTCAACCTGGTTCGGCCCAAAGCTGCTACACGGTTCCGACTGTTGTCACACACCACGGTTGAGGTTGAGCGGCAGCAACCACTTATCAGTCTGTCCCTGCATCCCAGTCCACAGTTCCTGGGTTGTGTATGGTCCTTGGGATAGACAGATGAGTTTCAGCACAAGATGCTGCTGTTTCCCCACGGCTTTTCTAAAACTGGTGTTGCAGGCGCTGTATTACTGGATGAAGAAGAATAAGATGGCAACTGGATGCAAGGAGTGATGTTCGACAATCCTGGGTTGGGGAAGAATGTGAGCCAAAGCGCCTCCTGCCTCGGGACTAGCCTCCACTACATTAACCCTGTGGGCACTTATGAAGATGTATCAGCACTGCCCATGCTTACTCGCCCATGCGTGGGGTGCACCTGGGGACTAATGGTGGCTGGGAACTGGGACAGTGGGAGAGCCGCTGCACCATATCTTTAAAGTTGTCCATATCTGCCAGGCTGGAGCATTTAAAAGGCAACAAAAACATTGCCAAATTGTTTAAGGACCGAGATGGCCCAAACCTCCTCATTCTTTCTATTATTTGGGCGATTGAAAGCCGAATGGATGGTGTGGACAGGCTTGGTGATGATGGCGCTGCTGGTGGTGGTAGTGGTGGCAGATCCTCCTTTTGTGGGGAAACAGGTTGCCTGGTCACTCAGGAGGTGGTGGTACAGGCTGAGCCGCCCAAAGCAGCAGAGGGAGCCTCATATGTTCTGTCTTCTGCCATTCTGCAGACCCTTTTTTCTGGGTCCCCGGACGCGGGCAACAGCAGGCAACAACCGCTGAACCTTGCCACCCTTTTGCGTTTTCTGCTGGTGGTCTCTTCTTCTGAACAATCACAGCTCTCCTTCACCAATAGTGTCTAAGACCTCATCATCAACCCTCACTTCTAACATTCACCACTGAACCGTTACTGTAGCCCTCCTTTCCTGCCAGCACATTGCAGAAAACCATAGCAGTTTCAAAACACAACCAAAGTGCCACGTCTGAACGTGGCCTCAGCTACCACAAACCCTTATTCCAGAGAATTTGTAAACTTTTTACCATGTGGTATAGGGGGCATATTAACCTCTTGCCCTTACCCCTTGTACAGAGCTGTGTGAGGGCTTGTTTTCTGCGTTCCTAGTGACGGTATTTTATATTCCATACCGTGTACTAGGAAGTGGAAATAAAGTTCTAATTGTAGTAAAATTGACAAGAAACAGCATTTGTGCCATTTTCTTGTGGGCTTTCACTGGGTGCTACAAACGGCATCTCTAATATATTCTTTGGTTTGGAATGATCACAGGAATACCAAATGTATATAGGTTTTATTAGGTGTTAATATTTAAAAAAAATAAAACCTTTTGTACAAAAAAAAAAAATCTTCATTGTGCCATATCCTGACTCCAATACCTTTTCATACTTAGGAGTATGGAGGTGGCTAAGATTGAATTTTTTCCGGGACTAGCGGACGTATTCATTGCTACCATTTTGGACAGTACGACCTTTTAATCACTTTTTATTACATTTTTTATGTGTTGCAAGACGGCAAAAAAAGTTGCAATTCAAACATTTGGGCACATTTTTCCGTTACTGGGTAACCGACAGGAATAACTGCTTTTAGAATTTTATAGATTGGGAATTTTTGGACCTCTATGATATCTAATATGTTGTAATATGTGTTTTTTTAAACTTTTCTCCACTTTTAAAAAAAATGATTTATTGTTTTAAATGTCTTAGGGGCTTTAAGGACATTTTAATGAATTTTATTTTTTTCTGTGTTTTTTTTTTAACTTTTTTTATTTTTACAATACTAGCATATGAACTAATGATCATCTGATTACTTGTTCATACTAATGCACTGCAATAACCATTTATGCAGTTGCATTGGCTGACAGGCAGACTGCTTGGACAGACTCGGGGACCTTCATTAGCTTCCTAGTTGTCCGGCATCGCAATGGCACAGCGGGTTGCCATTGCGGGTAGCTCCCTCCCTCAGCAGATATGTAAATCCCACAGCATTGACCGAGGGATCTAGGGGGTTAACTTTTTCCAATCTGGACTGTTAGAGCAGGGGTCCAGCTGTCTTTCCCTGCACGCGAGACCTGTGCAAAATTTTGGTTGGGCTGACAGAAAAACCTGTCAGACTAGATCAGGGCCCCTTCGTGACCAACGTGGTAATACGTATGGGTGGTCACTAAAAAACCCACACAGAAGGAGGCGCCGCCTCAACACCCCCTTGGCTCAGCCATGAGGTTCAGTCGCAGATGAGCCGCACTTCCCGGGGCTACTCTTTATTCTTCATATATCCTCTTTTCATTGAAGGGGTGTTGAATTTGTTGCTTACTCATTTCTGATTAGTATTTTAGGTTTTAGTGCTGGGTGATGCCTGGACACTGTAGCGAGACCACTTTCCACCTGGGGGCGCGTATCCAGCTGGCTTGTATACGCTATGTATATTTCCCCTCCCACCAGTTAGGGTTTGATAGTTAAACCCGCTTTACCTATATCTTCTTAGTTTGCTTCCTTTACCTACTTCCTATCCCTGCTGCTCTCCCTGTGGTTTGTCTTCCCCTACAGCGTGTGGCCCCTTACTTTCTTTCCTTCTCCCTGACTTGTGTCTGTGGCATGAGTGTTTGTCCTTCTTGTTAACGCTTCCTGTGCGTTCTCCCTTTTTTTTCTTTTCATCCTTTGTGCTCTCTTTTCTTAACCGAGTCCATTGTCCACAACCCCCCCCCCCCCCTCTGTGGGCCTTCTGGTTCTGTAGCCCCAGGGATTGTTTGAAATCATGCCATTATGGCAGCTATTAAGCTGGGTTTCTTATATGCTAGGGGTCTAAATGTCCCTCAGAAGCGCTACCAAATCCTGGAATGGAATGCATAAACAAGGTAAAGGTTTTATTATTGCAAGAACATTCTTGCATTGAAAGAAAATTCAGCTAAATTGCCATCCCTACAACTCAATACTCTAGAAACAAGACACAAATCTTCTCAAACACCTGGGGACCTAGCAGAGTTGATTTTAGTCCAAGATAACATTAGGACCTTATTAGACCAGAAGTCCATGGCCAACCAATCCATAACCTGGTAGAAATTAGTGCGGAATTTGGTTCCTTTTATTCCTACCTGTACAATATCAAGGGACAGGAAGCTGATCGGGACCCTAACCTGTTGAGTGAGCGCTTACAGGCTTATATTGAAGAAACAGCGCTACCCTGCTAAGAGACAGAGGTTATAGAGGAGCTAGAGGCGGAATTTAGTGAGACAGAGATCTCCAAGGCTATCAAGAATTTCCCTTCTAGGAAAAGCCCAGGCCCTGACAGCTTCATTCCGGCCTTTTATAAGTCCTTCCGGAACATCCTGTCCCCCCTCATGATGAGGTTCTTCAATTCTATTTCCAAGATTCTGGCCGACTGCCTAGTTCCTCACCTCCCAAAGGTGATCCACACTGACTAAGTGGGCGTTGCAAGAGGCAGGGAGGCCAGGGACAACTTAAACAAAAAATTATTCCTCAAAGCACACACCCATAAACGTTCAATCCCTTCTTTCCTCCTGACGCAGAGAAAGCCTTCGATAGGGCTCACTGGGGTTTCATGTCGGCCACACTCTCACACATCTTCCTTAGTGCGGCTTTTAGATTGGCACTATCATCAGGCATCCAAGCAATGGGTCCGAATTGAGGCATATAGCTCTCCATTCCTAATACGCCTACTTCCTTGGGTGTCTTACCGATGAGTAGACCTGGAGCCACAACCTCTCTTTCTCTCACAAACTCTGAAGCTATGGGACTCCCATTCACCATAAAATCCTCTCCAGACCTTTCAGCCCCCGTACTCCCTTGTTTCAAAATCCAGATTTCCTGCCAGCTTATTCTAAATCCATTTTTCTAGGTCACTCGGCCCACGAGGATCTTCGTATGCAGGACCTTCTGGGCGAGGCTCTGTTACCATCTTTCAGAGACCTTGCCACGAGGCCCGAAACATCGCACATACTGTGGTTGGAACTCTCCCAGCTAAGATCTTACCTTGGATGTCTGGGTCCTGAGGCGGCACTCAATGCCCCGCTGACGCCCCTCGAGAGTCTCTCCCGCCAAAAGGCCCAGGAAATGCTACAGATCTTCAGCTGGGAAGAAATAATGGCGGATTTAAACGGCACATCAGTGAAGTTCCTCAAACTTTGGGTGTTGTGAAGGGACTCCCCAACCTTCAAAGATGTATTGGAGCACAGATAGACATTAGCTGTAGGAGAGGGGGGGAGCCTGCTTTCATCCTACTTCCCCTCCCCCTCCCTCGATAACTCTTGCACCTTTCCTTCCCTCTGCCCCTTCACTGTATTCCTCCTTGGGGTTTACATCCCTAATGCCCTCTGCACTGGATCTATAGGCTATCACTACTCCTGGGTAGGGACAATAACGTTAGGCTATCACACGAGTAATGTATCATACTTTATAGCACTTTTCTGGGGTCTGGATTCTTCGATGAATTCTCCACAACTGGAAGTTCTCCTATACTGCTTTCCGGATGACATTGGGTTCTCTATGCTGAGATATCAGCATATGTTGCATTGACAGCCTCAACTGGTGGATCTAGAAGAGCTGCATCAGTCTTATAGGCCTCTCTTATCTCTTTAACCCCTTAATGACCACCGTATCGGGATTCTACGGCGGTCATTATGGGTACTTCTTCTGATGCGACGCCTTTCTACGGCGGCGCGTCAGAAGAAGATTTCGGGACACCGGGTCTCGCTGGTGCCGGTGTCGGGCTGTGATATCACAGCCCAGACCCGGCACTAACACCCGGGATCGGAAAAACTCAGATCCCGGGTGTTTAACCCCTTACACGCCGCGGTCAAGCATGACCGCGGCGTGCAAGTGTGTCCCCCGTGGATCGGACCCCCCCCGGTGTGCTTACCCTCCTGCCTCAGCCCCGGGTTCCGACGAGTGACCCGAGGCTGTCGGCTCCTCTCTGTGCCGGGTTCCGCCTCCTGGCAGGACCCGGCTGTTTGTAACTGAGCATGCTCAGTTACTTACACTATACACTGCAATACAAGTGCATTGCAGTGTAAAGGCTTGAATAAGCGATCGGATGATTGCTTATTCAAGCCAAGAAGTGGAAAATGTAAAAAAGTTTAAAAAAAAAAAGGTTTAGTTATTTACACATAAAATGCAAATAAAGTATATAAAACACAAAAACACGTACATATTTGGTATCACCGCGTACGTATTAATCTGTACAATAAATCTAAATCAATATTGAACCCGCTCGGTGAACTACGTAAAAAAAAACTCCAAAAACTTCCCATAATATACAATTTTTCATCAAACACCATCGCAAAAAATGTTCTAAAAAGTGATCAAAAAAAGTTACATTCCCTAATATGATCCGACTGAAAAGAACAACTGTTTTCGCAAAAAATAAGCCCTCAACCAGATCTGACAACAGAAAAATACAGAAGTTATGGCCCTGAAAAGTTGTCAATAGTAAAAACAATGCGATTTTCTCCAATATCGGTTTTGCTCAGGAAAATTAAGCAAAAATAAGAAAAACTATATAAATGAGATATCACCGCAATCGTAGTGAACCAGAGAATAAAGATAAAATATTATTTTTACATTACGGTGAGCGGGGGGGGGGGGGAAATGCTAAAAATCCAAAATAAAAATTGATGATTTTGTTTGTGTCCCCCTTGAAATAGTTAATAAAATCTCAAGAATAAGCTTTAGACTCCCAAAATAAATTATCTATACATTGTATCTCATCCCATAAATAATAAGACCTGTTATGTTTGCATTACCAAAAAAAATAAAAATGTATAGGTCGTACAATGTGACAATACAAATCTGCTGTGGATGGCGCCTCCATTCATTCTATACTCGGCCGTGCGCCCGTACAGCAGTTTACCACCACATATGGGGTATCAGTAAACTCGGGAGGAATTGGGCATCAAGTGTTGCAGTGCGTTTCATCATTTAATTTATTCTGAAAATGTCAGTTTTGGCCTAAATGAATGTATTTCCAAAAAAATTCTATAGTTTCTAAATCGCAGGTCCATATTTTTTAACCCATGTGAAAGGGTTAATAGACTTAATAGAAGTTGTTTTACATATGTTGAGGGGTGAAGTTTCTATAGTGGGGTAATTTATGGGGTTTTACTATTATTTAGGCCTCTCAAAGTCACTTGGAAGCTGAGTTGTCCCTCAAAATGTGAGTTTTGGCAATTTTCATGAAAATAAGAAAAATCGCACCTAAAGTTCTGCGCCTCATAACATCCTAGAAAAATGACCGGAAGCATAAAATATCATCCCAACATAAAGCAGATATTCTGTAAATGTTAATTATCAAACTTTTTGGGTAGTTTTACATCTTGTCTGGAAACCAGAACATTTCAAACTTGGAAAATGAAGAATTTTTACAAACTTTTGCCAAATTTTCACTTTTTTTCAGAACTAAACGCAAAACTTATCACTTAAATTTTATAACTAACATGAAGTACAATGTGTCACGAGAAAACATTCTCAAAATCACCGGGATATGTTAAAGCGTCTGAAGTTATAACCAATTATCGTGAGACAGGGCAGATTTGAAAAATCTTGCCTGGTCACTGAGCTGAAAACTAGTGTCGGTGATGAGGGGTTAAGAAGGTACTTGTTGTGTATTACCTCCAAGAACTTTAAATCTGGTGAAATGGTTGTAGCTGGTGCAACTGAAGAAGAGTCACAACAGTAAAGTCTGGCCAAGGCATCAGCCTTTTCATCTCGGAACCCAGGTCACAAAATTTAATTGGTTAAAGAACAAACTCCACCAAGCCTGGCGGGATGACAAACAATTGACAGATTTTATGAAATCTAGGTTATGATGGTTTGTGTATATAGCCAGCCAGAACGCCCATGCCCCCTAGAATATAGCCAGCCAACCCATGCCCTCTAGTATATAGCCAGCCAACTGTGCTGAAAAACTCAGCTTATACTCCACTATATACTGTATATTTTTCTTTATTAACTGGGTCATTGGTGCAATTAATACAGAAAACTTTTTAATAAAAAGTCTGTATAAATAAGTGAATCCCACAAAAGTTAAACCTTTCTCACATTCTTGGGAATGAGTCCATGTGTAGACTTAGGGGAAAGGTAACATAGCCAAAGAACTGCATCTCTTCTTGATGAAGTTCACACTTTTCCAACTTAATGTTTAGTCGATGTGTTCATAGCTGCTGTAGTACAGCTCTCACATGAGCTTGATGTTTCTTTACTAAACTGGAAAAAGTAGGTATATCATCCAGGTAAATGACCAGAAATTGATCTAACAAATCCTTAAAAATATCATTACTAATAATAATAATCTTTATGTATATGGCTCCATCAAATTCAGCAGTGCATCATTGATGAAATGCTGGAAGGTTGCAGGAGCATTACAAAGTCCGAAACATATGACTAGATACTGAAACTATCCATTATGTGATCGAAAATCTGTTTTCCATTCTTCGCCAGGCTTTACACGCACCAGGTTAAAAGCTCCTAGAAGATCTAATTTGGTGGAAATCTTTGCATGGTGTCAAGCAACTCCAGAATTAAAGGCAGAGGGCAACAATTTTTAATTGTAACTTTATTCAACTCTCTGTAATCCACACAGGGTCTCAAGCTGCCATCTTTCTTTTTAACAAAAAATATTGGCGCACCTGTTGGTGATGTTGAAGGACAGATAAATCCTTCAGCCAATTTCTTAGCAATGTATTCTTTACAGACCTTTAGTTTAGAAGATGCTTCAAGGTTTCCAGTTATTTCACTATGATGTTGACCTAAAGAGGTCTGTGAGGAATGGACCTTAACTGGAAAAAGACACATTCTTAGTTTCTACGTTGATTGTGAGATTCTGGACCTGCAGCCACAGGAATCCCAAAATGATTGGAAAATGAGGAGTTGAAATGGGCAAAAAAAGGCAAAACCTCTTGGTCACCATGTTCCATAAATATCTCCTAAGGTTCAGTCTCTTCATCGACTGGGCCTGAGCTCAGGAGGGTCTCACAACAGTCTCCATCAGGATATGTGAAGAGCTTCCTGTGAGCAAAGACAATGCCCATAAAGTTTTCATTTGTTTGGGAGTTGACATTCACTGAGGACCATCTCAAAACTTAATGGGTATTAAGCAATGAGAACTCTAGTCTTTCGCTTTAATATTGGGTGCCACAGAGGAGATTGAACGGGTGGACTGCATTCACAAGTGATACAGGTTCAGAAGCAACAGACTCATCCACTGAAGATTCAGGATCTGTAATAACTGCTACTGACTTGCATTGACAACCTGGGTAATTAAAGAGAAAGTGTTCAGGTTTACCAAAGTAGAAGTATTGATTTTCCTGAAGTCTGCCTTCTCTTTTGTCGGCACTTTTCTGTCTTTGTACACCATCAATCTGCATGGGTTCAGTATCAGACTTCATTTTCAGAGACCTTAGAGGTAGAGGCTGAGGTAGTTTAGTAATGACTGCTGTTATGGAACCGGGCAGTAGCCCAAACTACTGCTTTATGGGTCAGTAACATACAAATGCACATTACTTTAGATCGGTTAGTGGGGAAAAGAGCAGGTTGTTTGCCAAAGTCGATCTTGCATTGATTAATAAAACCACGGTTCTTATCACGGTCACCACCAAACCTGAAAGTAGGAAGAGGCTGAATGGATGGAGTAGCTGGAGTCCTATTTGAAAGGTCCGGGATCTGCTGTGCATATTGAGCCATTCTGTTTAGTAAATCCGGCGTTACTTGTCCAGAATCTTGTACAGTGCGAGTCTGATTTTCAAATGCTGAATACTATGACTTTAAATTTTTCATTTCAGCATGAATGTGCTTGGTGTGATCGATTCACAAAGAACAAATGGCATAAATCATGAATCTTTCAAGTTCACCATCTTTTTTGTGGTTCACCTTTAACATTGATGTGCAACATCATGTTCTGACACTGGAACTGCAAACTATACTGAGACATCAGTGACTTTTGTCACTGGCACTCGCAGATTTAAAGAGCCTGCGCGTCGCTGATTGGCGCTGGCCACTTCTGGGTTTTCTATAAAAGCTGGCTTCTCCCAGCAACCCCCTACCGGATCTTAGCGCTCCAAGCCTATGAGACAACTTTCCCTGCATGTATTCTGTATTCCGATCTCCCGTTGTGACCCCGGACCTGACCCTGACTTTGCTCCTCCGCTGCCAGCCTTGACCTCCTGTTCCGTTCCTGACGTCGCATCATTGCCGTCTGCCTCGACCACGAGACTGCCCAGTGATTCTGCAATTCAACCTGCCACTAAGGGCAAGTCGCACCTGTGGGACGACCTGGTGGCATCACGCCTTAGCAAGACCATCCTGCTTTGCGACGGGCTCTGGTGTAGCCCAAGTGCCACTTAGATTCTGGTCCCAGGTGTCGGCTTGTGTCATCGTCCACGGTGGTCCAGGGAATTTACTAACCCAGAGCAAAGGCAGTCTTAGCCTTGGTTCAGCAGCAGATAGACAAGCCGGGGTAGCAGGAGAAGTCGCAGAAGTAGTCGCATGAGACTGACGTTGATGCTGAGTGGCAAGCAACTGTTGCAGCGTGACAGTGACTTGTTCTAGCTGTTCTCCTTGTGAGGCAATCTGCTGGGACTTCTGGACCACAATGGTGGTAAGATCAGCCAGTTTCGGATGCGGCACCTTGGCAGGGTCCATGGCCGTATCTACGGCTTTCTTGTACACTTTGTGTGTGGCAGGCTACACTGTGTGATCTCAGGCTTTCAAAAAAAAAATGTTTTTAGAAGATTTTTTCAAAATGAGAATCCCGAGCGTAGAGAAAAGTGTTTATTACTAAAGTAATAAACAAAATTTTGGTATTAAAGATATACAGTGCCCCCTGCAAATCATTGAGGTTATGCTGGATTCACACGATCCTAGGCCTGCAATGGACGCTCCATACACGAGGGAAAAATAAGAGAAGTCCTATCTTTCCCCGTGTTATAGCGCCTTGCCCCATGCATTGCTATGTTGAGGGGAGGGGTTGTTTGAATTCAGCCTTTTAGTTGTAAATATTCCTATTAAAAAGAAATTTATCTTGTAAACACCAGGGAACTTATAACACAGCAGGATATGTACTATATAGCGCCAACACAAGATCACAACGTTCCACCATCTTTGTGACACAGTGAAGTCCAATATGTTAAGTCGAGGGCTTTGTAAATGACCATTTACATGGAATTGTGACCATTACAGGAGAGGACAAACCTCCATCCAGGATATAACACACCGACTGCTGCTCATCTGGATGAACCTTTTACACAGAAATATACAAGTTACATGGGGGAGAAATGATCATAAAATTTATTATTATACATCAGAGCAGCTTCTCCGTAACCAAGTCACAGGAGGACGAGCTGCCGACAATGACAGGAGGTATGGAGCAAAAGTCACCTAAGAAATCTATGATCATTGCTACATGTACATAGGCCAATAATCCTGAAAATATCATAAAGAAACATTATTCATCATGATTGATCCAATCACCTACCTACATATCTAAACTTCTAACTAATACATATGCTGCCGACACAAGCAGAAGTCATCTGACGTAATGATAAATATCTAAACTGGTCACATATCTTACACTATTACATTAACATGGCTTCTCTCCTGAGTTTTCCGATGTTTGACAAGAGTTGACCTCCAACTAAAACATTTACCACATTCTGGACATGAAAATGGTTTCTCTCCTGTGTGAATTCTCTGTTGTTTTAACCGATATGATTTCCAAGAAAAACATTCCCCACATCAGTACATAAAAATGTTTTCTGTGCTGCGTGACTTCTCTGATGATCAATAAAATATGATTTTACAACAAAACCTTTCCCACATTCAGAACACGAGAATGGTTTCTCTAATCTGTGGGTTTTTTTGTGTCTTCCCAGATCTCCATTTGTAGTAAAACATTTCCCACATTCAGGACATGAAAATGGTCTCTCTCCGGTGTGAGTTCTTTTATGTTTAACAAGACTTGATTTTGTAACAAAACATTTCCCACAATCAGTACATGGGAATGGTTTCTCTCCTGTGTGACTTCTCTGATGTTCAACATAATATGATTTTGAAACAAAACATTTCCCACATTCATTACATAAAAATGGCTTCTCTCCTGTGTGAGTTAACTGATGTTTGACAAGACTTGATCTTGAACTAAAACATTGCCCACAATCAGTACATAAAAATGGTTTCTCTCCGGTGTGAGTTCTGTGATGTTTAACAAGACTTGATTTTGAAACAAAAGATTTCCCACATTCGGTACATAAAAACGGTTTCCCCTCTGTGTGAATTCTCTGGTGTGCAACAAAGTCGGATTTCTCAATAAAACTTTTCCCACATTCTGAACACGAGAATGGCTTCTCCCCTGTGTGAGTTTTCTTATGTCTCACGAGATGTGATTTCTGACTAAAACATTTCCCACATTCAGTACATGAGAATGGCTTCTCCCCCGTGTGACTTCTTATATGCTGATTAAGACTTGATTTCTTGGTAAAGCATTTCTCACATTCTGAACATGAAAAAACGTTTTCTCCTTCGTGACTTTGAAGGTGAATGAGAAGATTTGATATCTGGGTAAAACGTTTCTCACATTTGGGACATGGAAATTGCGTTTTATCTCCAGGATTTCCCTCTGCGGAAAGATGTGACTGATTATCTTCTACTTCACCACAAGGAGATGAGGGGGGACGTCCATGGGAACCTCTTGTACTATTATTTCCTAAAAAATAAAATTACGAAATTAAAGCTTAGAGGATTTCTTTTTCCCAGTTACGAGCAGAAGTAAAGTGACATCATTTATAGTAATTAATATTACAATACGCTGCCATAATTAGTTTAAAATCCAATCAGATAGAAGTCATGAAACCTCGGGGAGAGATGATACTACAAGCCGGGCTATAAAGGCTGCAGTATGGTGCCGGCAGAAATAACAAGTCATCACATATAATAATACTAGAATGAACATTGGTTTGTCCAACTTCTGGTTCCGCCGCTGATGGGTTTCTCGCTCCTTCACACAAGGGAGGTGGCACATCACTTGGCACTAGATCTGGTGGCTGCTTTAACTGAAATGCTGCAAAATGCTCTGGGATGCTTTTCAAGACCCAGGGGAAGCAGAGAATTTTTTGAATGGGGTAGCCAAAGATTCTCTACCACTGCGGGATAACCATACCAAAACAATATCCACAGGGAGAGCCAGGAGACGAGAGGGAGAGAGGGACAGTCTTCCCCTCGCGAAGAACAAACGAAGGGAAGGGACTATTGATCTCTGGCGTTTGAGTATTTAAGGTGAAAACACGCTGAAGGTTTGATGGTATGCTTACATGATTATGGCCCCACCCTTTATGTGAATGCAGATGGGCTGATCAGGAGAGGGTGAGTTTTCTTTTTGCACAGTTTTGCAGTTTTATGTTGATCGTAAGTAACTACTAGGCGGGGGTGGGGTTTAACATCTTTGCCATCAGAAAAAAGGAAGTCGTAAAAGGGAGCCTGTATAACACTTAGCAGGTTCAATTTAGGAGAAGAGTGGGTAACAACAAGGGAAAGGTTTCCCATCCGATGGTAGCTAATTTTCCTAGGAAGGGAGTAGGAGGAAAGGGGAGGGCTGTTGGGTTGAGTAGGGCTCTTCTTGCTTTAACGCTAATATTCTAAGGTTTGGAAGAGCCACTATCCCGAACAGTTTGAAGTTGAAATGAAGGATATTAAGGGATGGCGCTCCCCAAAAATGCATGATGGTGCTTCGCCTCCTAAAGAGGTTAAAAGTGGATATTGCTATATTATATACAGCTGATTTTTCAGAAGCTCTGTGTGGGGGGAGGAGTTTAGCTCACCAGCGGTGGCACGTAAGGCTGGAGTTCTAGTCTTGATACACCATTCATTGCTAAACAGTGTTTTGTCAGTGGAAAACAATGAGGAAGTGGTACTTGTGAGGATCTTTCTGGCGGAAGACACACTGGGGGAGATTTATCATCAGGTGGCTCCTATCTCATATATTGAAGCTCTGCTGCTTTTCAGATTTATTATAGTGGCATTGGCCCTCTAATAAATCTCTCTGGGATTTAAAAAAAAATAATTGTAAAATAATCACAACAACACATACGCCTGGAGGGGAGGGGAGTGACCTTGCAACTTTTTTTGGAATTATTAAAGAGCTTTGTTAGATCTTTGGCAGGAGAACATACATTTTACAGAAATCAGAAGACATTTAATGACATAAGTTCAGCATGTTCTAGTTCACCAATGACCCAGTATTGTTGCCGACTTTCCTGTACAGTTACCGTCAAACATGGGCACAACTAGCACCCTTTCGATGTGTCATTTGATACAGAGAATTTGGTTCAGTCGTCATATAAACAAACACATATAACCAAGTAATCTTACAATTTGGGCAACATTGTTAGTTGATATGTTGGGGATGTTGAGTCACAAAGCTATCATAAAGAATCACTTAGGATCAGAGTCTGTGTTAATTGTGTCGCTCTTCCTACCGCCCTTCGTTTGCGATTTGTAGTCTGCCTAATGTGCCTTTAATGTTCTCCGTGTTGTTCCATTCAGTGTTACAAATCTTAGCCATGAGTTTTCTTATTTCCTCTGTTGTAAAGTATGCCACAATAAATTTTCGAAAGAATGATTTGGTACGTTTGTTGCCTAAACACTGTCTCCATTCAATTTATCTCTATGTTAAGTTTGATTTGTATTAACACTTCTGTCCAGGTGGGTACGGTCTGCACTAGCCAGTGGTTCAGCCGGCACCTTTTAGCTACCAGTAGTGTGATGTGCACAATTGATAACAGTAGTTCGTCTATCTCCTCCTCCATGGAGATTGGTGCTGCCGAGTGGAATAGGAAGGCCAGAGCATGGAGGATCCCTTGACCTTGTATGGTTTCTGTATCTGGTCCCGGATTTCTTTCCAAAAGGGTTGTATGTTTGAGCATGTCCAGATTGCGTGAAATAAGTCTACCAGGTGTGTGTTACAATTTGGGCGAAGTATGGGCAAGTAGACCAGCTCACCTCCCGTTCAGGACAAGCCGAGCGAGGCACGGGCCTCCCCTCTGCCAGGGTTAGAAATCCAAATGAACGAAAATAACGGCTCAGCCAGGCTCCAGGCAATGCATTTAACGTCCTTTATTTATGCATTAAAAGATGCAACATCCACTGTGTGGGGAAACCGCAGCAGCTGACGCGTTTAGGGCGGGTTAACCGTCCTTAGTCATTTGGGCACCTGGTTAATCTGTCAGATCGGGTCTCAGATGCTGGGATGTTGAATGTGTAGATGGCCAAGTGTATAAGGTTATAGAAGGTTTCCCTCCAACTTTCTCTCAAGATGTGCCTACGCACCCCTGCCCACCCATGTATGATGGTAGGGGAAACTGCATTTTCTCTGAGCCATCTTTCCCTTTATGGGATTGTAAGAGGGTTGTCAGAGTCTTCCCCCTTTCTCCCAGCAAAGGTTGAGTAACAAGATGAATCTCCTTGCTCCTAAAGTTCCTAGTAGTTTGCCAAAAATGTTAGCGGATTCTTCACTGGCCAAGTTGCATGGCCAAGACGAGCCAAATATTGTTAGTTGGATATATTAAAAGTCCTGTCTGTCTGGTAGGTCATATTCATCTGTAAGTTCAGCTAGGGATTTCAGTCTTGGTTCCGTTTGATGTTTGATGTGGCCCATTTTGCTAATGCCTCTTTCCTTTCCAGGCCCTAAATAAACTTTTCGTCCCCTCTGCCTGGTTTTCCAGATTGTCCCAGAAAGTCAGGTGCTTAGGGAGCTGGAAAGATAAACCTAATCGTTTACATAGCACTTTCCACGTAGCAATGGTATCTGTCAGGATATTGCTTGGCTTGGCTATCTTAGGTAGTTTCACATTTGGGGTGTGTATGGCTGCATGACTATAACATGGCCTGTTCTTATTGTATGTTCAAGAAGAATTTGGTCCCATAGATCCAGTCATGGATTACGTAGGAGGCATGCATAGTTATAACACTTCATGTCTGGGAAGTTCATACCTCCCGAAGGTTTAGTGTGCATTAGTCGCTGCAGAGATATGTGTGATAGTTTACCTCGCTAGATAAACATGGTGAAGGCCTTATTTAGGTTGTGTATACCTGTTGTTTTTAGTAGTATGGGGAGCGTTTCTAGTGGGTATACTAGTCTCACAAAGCTGATCATTTTGATCAGATGTATTCTGCCAGAGATATATATCGGCAACTGTTCCCATCTAAGGAGCTTTGCCTTGATTTTCTGAAATAAGAGTTGGATAGTTGAGTGTGTATAATGAGGACAATGAGCTGGGAAGAAGTGGATCTTTGTCTGATGTCGGTATTACCTTAAGGAAGGCTTAATTCGCAGAGGGAGGTATCAGGGAGCCCTGTTAGATTGTTGTGATATATTTGGAGAGGGCTGGTGCCACCTGATCCAGCACATTTTTGTACAATTCTGCCGGGAAGCTGTCCGGTCCCGGTGTTTTGCCATATCCTAGATCTTTGATCTTCCTCACCACTTCCTCTGGAGTTATGTCAGCATTGCTAGGCTCTCCTCCGCCACCTTAGGTATGGACCCTAGACAGATATGCTTCCACTTTTCTCTAATCAAATAAATCTGTGTCCCCATATAACTCTGAGTAAAATTTATGGAAAATGGATAATACTTTGTGTGGGTCCTCGTGGATGATCCCCTTCCCATCCCGGATCCTGGGAAAGGTGGGCTGGTTTACGATTCCTTTGTCTTCATTGACATCCACATTTTCCAGCATGAGGTGTGGATTCTTCACCCATTACTTTGTGTGTTCCAATTAAATTTATTCGCATTGTTATTATAGAGTCACTTGTTTCTTGCGTAGTGGCCTAAGGGGTGTTCCTCAAGTGCGTCCTGAGGTCTGGTGGAATGGCGCAGGGGTTCCGGAGGAGGTTGTCTCGGCAAGGCAAGTTGTGATCTAGCACATTGCCCTGGTGGCGGTGTTCTTTGTAATTGTTGTGAGGTGTCTCGCCAAGCCTACATGGTTTTCAATTATGTTGTCCGCTTCCACTGTATCTTCAAAAGTTTGCTAGGGGCCGTCTGGGTGCGTAAATTTCAGGGTATAGCTCCAAGCAGAGTGGGCTGAAAGCACGCCTTTTTTGTGGTTTCTGCAGAGTAGTCCATGAAAAGCAGTATAACCCAGTTATGAATACACAGTGGTTCTCGTCTCCTTCTATATGCTCATAAATTTGGCTTTGCACAGCGTTGGGGGGGGGGGGTGATTTCAACCTAATAATGTATGATAGGGAAGATAGGAGCATGAGGGGGGTTGCTAGAGAAGAGAAGCTCGCTTTTGAGGGAACTGGCAGTCTCCCTGGTGCTCACTGATGTGTGGCGCTTAATGCCGAGGTCTACTTTTGTTTTTGCATTTCCTTTTTTTATGCACCACCTTCAAAAATCTATAACTTTTTTTTATTGCACATCATAGTGAAGGTATTTAATATTTCATGCCGTATACTGGGAAGCAGAAAAATAAATTCCAAATGCAGTGCAATTGGTAAAAATAATGCACATTGCCCCAAAAATGAAAACCTCCAAAATTTTCCATTTTGCCATCTTCTGGCGATGATGACTCTTTCATACTTCGGTGTATGGAGCAGTATGTGGTGTAATTTTTTTTTTTACTTTTGATGACATTCTCAAAGGAGTATATGGCCTTTTCCACTTTTTGAGAGCTTTAGAAGATCCTCAGACTTCCGGGTGAACAGATCAAAATGTGAGATCCTCTTTCTTGGTCCAAGGAGTGGCAGCGTGCGGATACCCTCCAAAAATTGGTGGTATACCGGTAGCTGAGCACTGTGTTAAATATTTGCGTATCAAAATAGGCAGAATCTCTGAGTAGTTATACCGATTGAAATGACCTCCCCTTTTTGTTGTTGGGGTGAAATCAACTTCACCTAAGAATCCTTCACCTCTCCAGTCATTTCCCGCTGTTATTCCTAGAGATAAGAGCCGTGTCCTGGGAGACTCTCACCTCTCCGGTTATCAAGGAGATCATCTCCAGGGTGAGCTCCAGGATCCTGGCCGCCATCTGCTCTCTGTCCTTCTCCATCCCAGGTGGATCATTGATGGAAAGGATCATCCCTCTATTTGAAAACTTCTTTTCCTTAGGGCCCCGAAAGGACTGCTTCTTTTGGGTTGTTTTTGTCTCTGGAAAACCCTTTTTTCAATCAACTGCTTTTTCAAGGATGGTATCCAGCAAAGAGATATTCATCTTGAAATGGGAGTCCATAGAGCTTAGATTTAGACCGGAAAAATAGTATGCGGGCCACGGAGGTTGTGGCAATGTTTGACTTTAGGTTCCACAAGTCCCAGACTTCCATGTCTTCTTTAACACACTGTCCGCTTTCCTTAGATTGCATTGCATCCTCAAATGGAAGGTCCAATTTCTTAGCTATCTTGGTAACTTGTATGTCCACTTTAGGAAATGAACTCCATGTTTTTGTCTCTACTTCCTCAAAGGACAATCGTTTTTTGAATTCCCTGGACAAGGATATTGTGTTTTCTGGTTCTCTCTATTCTTCCAGAATTAGTTCCTTTGGGGTGTTCCTCCACTTCTTCAATTTTAAGGGTAGCTCGAACTACTTTAAGTAATTGATCTAGATCTTCTGAAACAAATATCTCTTCTCCATCTTTACTGCTGATGTACATTGAGTTGGTTCAATAGCTAGTGAATTTTTAATTGATCCTTCCTCTGATTCTGCCTCTGACACATATTCTACCCTCTGCCTTTTTTGTAAATGTTCCTGGGGTATATTGAGGATGCTAGCGAGCATTGTACTTCCCCTTTAATAAAGGTTTGCATCTCGTCCATGAAGGAGGATTTTTCCTCTGTTACCAGGTTATAAATACAAACCGATATTTTGGAATAGTGTCAGGTTCGCTGGGGAGAATGCTGGGACTTCTGGTTCTTCTGGTGGTGCTAGCAGCGTTCTCCGACCTCCGGCGCGTATCCGCGCAAACTCCACCTCTCCCCCACTACCAGCGGTCTCTGGCGTGCTTCCCGGGCAGCGGCTGCTAAGACCTTGCGCTGTCTAGGAGTTGTGTTCAGAACTGCTGGGACTTGTGGTACCTCTGCATGGTGCCTGCTAATGTGCTTGGTTATTCTGCACCATGAGGGGTTAATTCTCAGAAGTTGTCCAGCTCCTATCAGGTTCTGGAGGTGGGGTTCTGGCTGTATAAATTGCAGCTTCACTAGTCACCTGTGCCAGTATTTGAAATCCCTTTCTTCACTCGCTCTCTGCATTAGGTTTGACTTGCTCTGTGTCTGAATTGTTGTGACCTCGGCTAGTTTTTTGACATTGACTCTTTGCTTACTGACTTTGCTCTTGACGTACCCTCTCGTTGTGACTCCGGCTATTTTATCACTCTTTTGTGTTTTATGTTTGTCAGTCTGTTCGTGTTTCCCTTCCCACTCTTACCCAGTGTATTTCGAGTCTTCAAGTAGTCGCCCCACGGTTTAGTGTAGGGGGGGCTATAGGAAGGGACAGAGGTTGGGGCAAGCTCAGGGCACACTATCCCCTGTCTTCTGTGTTACCCAATCCTAAACACTGGCCACACATAGGTCTGCATCCTGTATCCGACCTGCTACATTCTCTCCTCCCATGGAGCCTTGTCAGCTGTGGTCGCTCAAGTACAGACCCTAACTCAGCTTGTTCAGGATCTAACTGCCCATCTCCAAATTCAGGAAACCATGCAGGACACCACCGCAGGATCCACTGCCACCCGCGCCAGAACCTAAGGTTCCCCTCCCTGACTTGTTTTTTGGTGACCGTGAGAAATTTTTTTCATTTCGGGAGGGCTGTAAACGTTATTTTTCTTTACGCCCTCGTTCATCTGGCACAGAGACACAAAGGGTGGGCGTGGTCATTTCCCTGTTGCGCGGGGATCCGCAAAATTGGGCCTTTTCTCTCCCACCTGACTCTCCATCCCGTTCTTCTCTTGACGCTTTTTTTCTGCTTTAGGCCAGATTTATGACGAACCTGACCGCTGAGCACTTGCAGTTTCCCACCTTAGATCTCTGTGTCAGGGAAAACTGACGGCAGAAGATTATTGTGCCCAATTCAGACATTATGTGACTGACTCGCAATGGAACGACTGTGCCTTGAAAGACCAATTTATGTCCGGACTATCAGACCGAGTACAGGACTTAGTCCTAGCTTATGCCGAGCCTCAGACATTAGGTCAAGCTTTGACTCTGGTCATCCTAGTTGGTCGTCGCCTAAGATCCAGGCGATCACCTCGGGTGTCCCCTGACTGTCAGCCAGCGGCCAGTCTGTCTCCAGGTAGTCCAGAATTGGAACCCATGGAGCTGGATAGCATCTCTTTTGCACAGCGGAAGCAACATCGACTGAGACGTCATTTTTGCTTCTACTGTGGAAGTCCTGATCATCAGATCAACACCTGTTCCAAGAGACAGCAGCAGGAAAAATTCCGCTCCTAAGCAGTAGTCGGGGGGACTGCTTAGGAGCTCAGGTACTCCCAATTGTGTCTAGAATGTATTTACCTTGTACAGTTAAGTTTCAATCTATTTCCTGTACTGGTCACGCCTTCTTGGATTCAGGTGCTGCAACTAATTTCATTGATTATAATTTTGTCTCTCACTTATCTATGTCATTGATTCCTTTGTCTACTCCTATCCAGATGGCGGGTGAGGATTTGACCTCTCTACAGGCAGGGTTGATAAAATTCCGAACCCCGCAGATAAAGCTTATGGTAGGAGCTATGCATGAAGAATGGTGTTCTTTCCTAGTTATGGAAAACTTGTCTGAAAATGTCATTCTTGGTCTACCCTGGCTCCGGATCCATAATCCGGTAATTAATTGAGAAACTCTGAAGCTGGTTCATTGAAGTCCTCACTGTAAGGATCACCTGACCAGAGTTTCATTATGTACAGTGGTGGCGGAAGATCAGAGTCTTCCAGGTTTTCTCTCCGATTACTCAGATGTGTTTTCAAAACCCTTGTCCCAAGTCCTTCCTCCTCACAGGAAGTTTGATTGTAAAATTGACCTTCTTCCTGATGCTAGATTGCCAAACGGTCGTATATATAACCTGTCAGTACCAGAACGGGAGTCACTGAAGAGTTATATTGATGAGAGTTTGACATATCCTTCCCTCTGAGTCGCCGACTGGGGCCGGGTTCTTTTTTGTTGAGAAAAAAAGATGGTGGTTTACGGCCGTGCATCGATTATCGAGCATTAGATAACGGTAAAAAACTCAGGGCCTCTTCCATTGATCCCGGATCTCTTAAATCAGGTTTCTGGGGCCCAAGTTTTCTCTAAATTAGATCTCAGAGGGGCTTATAACCTGATTCACATCCGGGAAGGGGATGAGTGGAAGACCGCATTTAATACACCTTTGGGACACTTTGAATAATACCTGGTTATGCCCTTTGGTTTGAGTAATGCCCCAGCGGTTTTTCAAGGGTTTATGAACTCCATCTTTCATGATTACATCGGTGTGTTTATGGTGGTGTATCTTGACGATATTTTGATTTTCTCTCCTGATATGGTTTCACATCAGCAACATCTCCGCCAAGTACTTACCAGGTTACGCAAAAACCACCTCTTCGCTAAACTGGAAAAGTGTGTTTTTTGCGCCCAGAAGGTTTCCTTCTTAGGTTATGTTGTTACTCCCTCTGATGTACAGATGAATCTGAGTAAAGTTCAGGCGCTCACGGACTGGGTTCAGCCTACCAATCTTAAGGCCTTCCAAGTTTTTGGGGTTTCGCTAACTATTATTGGAACTTTATTAAGAACTTTTCCGTGATCGCCAAACCCCTCACGGATTTAACCCATAAGGGCGCTGATCCGAGTAATTGGTCTCCTGCCGCTTGCTCTGCGTTTGAAACTCTAAAAGCGGCTTTCTTGTCAGCCCCAGTTTTGGTTCAACCTGACCTTTCTCAACCATTTGTTGTGGAGGTAGATGCCTCCGAGGTTGGAGTTGGTGAAGTGTTGTCTCAGGGGTCATCCACTATCACCAGACTCAGACCATGTGCATATTTCTCTAGAAAGTTTTCTTCTTGTGAGGGGAATTATGATATTGGTAATCGAGAGCTCCTTGCCATTAAGTTGGCATTTGAAGTCTGGCGGCACTTTTTGGAGGGAGCTCTTCATCCGATAACTGTGCTCACGGATCATAAGAACTTAGTATATTTGGATACTGCTAATCGCTTGAACTCACGTCAGGCTAGGTGGGCCTTGTTTTTCTCTCGCTTTAATTTTGCGGTCACCTATCGACCGGGGTCAAAAAATGTGAAGACTGATGCCTTGTCCCGTAGCTTCAGGACTCCTGAGCTTCCAGAGACTACGGACAGTAATATTTTGTCTCCACGTGTTGTGTTGGCAGCTGTCTCCTCCCACCTCTCCTGTCAAATTTTAGCCGGACAAAGATCTACACCTAAAGACCTTCCGGAAGGCAAATTATTTGTTCCTCTTTCTTGTCGTTTGAGTGTTGAAGGAGACGCATTGCTCGGTATTGGCAGGTCATCCGGGAATGCGGAGTACCTTGGATCTCTTAAAGAGAAGTTACTGGTGGCCTCACATGACTAATGATGTGAACGCATTTGTCCAAGCCTGTCAGGTCTACGCGCGAGGAAAGACTCCCAGGAAACGTTCTGAGGGGCCTCTTCTTCCGCTTCCAGTTCCCACCAGGCCATGGTCTAAAGTGTCTATGGATTTTGTCACTGATCTGCCAGCATCTCTGGGGTATACGCTGATTTGGGTGGTAGTGGACCGTTTCTCTAAGATGGGACACTGTTCCATTAAAAAAGTTACCTTCAGCTGAAGAATTGGATGAATTGTTTAGACAGAATATTGTACGCCTCCATGGTATACCAGATGATATTGTGTCAGATAGGGACGTACAATTTGTTTCCAAGTTTTGGCGAGCATTTTGTTCTGGACTGGAAGTGAATTTGTCGTTCTCGTCGGCGTTTCATCCTGACACGAATGAATCAGGAGATGATTCAATATCTGCGACTCTTTGTCTCGGACAGTCAGGACCAGTGGGTGAAATTCCTTTCGTTGGCAGAATTTGCTATTAATAATCACTGTAATTCTTCCACTCAGGTTTCTCAGTTTTTCTGCAATTATGGTTTTCATCCTCGTTTCTCCTTTTCACCTGTGCCTGTCTCGGGCGGAAGCTATTACGTCCAAGTTGCGCACGCTCTTGACTCTTTGCTTACCGATTTTGTTCTGATTTTGTTCTTTTGTTTACCACTCTTTTGTGTTTTATGTTTGTCAGTCTGTTTTATGTTTGTCTGGCAAGGAAGGGGGCCCCTCTGCACCGATCGCTGCCTGAAACAGGTGGATAGGTGAACTAAAGCCCCGCGCTAGACTGCCTTCCCCCTCACTGTCCCCCTTGGGGGAGGAAGCGAGGAGAATTTTTCTCTACTCCCTGCCCTGTGTAGGGACAGGAAGACAATGGAGTATGGATGCAGCGGTGGGGTATCCCTACAGAGGTCAAGGGGTCATCCTCCAAGTCGGGCCGTCACGGGGGACGCCATGGAAAACCACGCCTCGCTTGTAGCTACCTTGTACCGCAGCTCCCTTGACAAGCCTTATGATAAGATGGAAGGAAAGTTAGTCCCTATCCACAGGATAGGGTCTAACTTGCTGATCAGTGGGGGTCTCAGTGCTGAGACGCCCGCAGGTCGCGAAAATGAGGGGTCCGACGGTGCTTGGCCATCTCCGTCAGCTCCATAGATGGAGCAGAACAGTCTTGCCAGCCATCTGCTTCATTAGTCTGAGGAGCAACAAGGGGACGGACCCCTCGTTTTCACGATCTGCTAACCACGAAAGGACTGAGACCCCCACTGATCAGCAAGTTATGCCCTATCCCATGGATAGGGCCCAACTATCCTTCGTGGAAATAACCCCTTTAAAGCCAAACCAGGTTTAATGCTACATTAAGTCATAAGGCTTGATGTCAAGGGAGCTGTTGATGAAGTAGGGATCCTACACCAACAGAGAGGGGGCGAGGAGAAGAGGTGGTGTGAGAGTGAGACACTGAAGCCCCGGTAAGAGAGGCATCAGGAGATAAGCGTCAACAGTTTTAAAACCAGAGGAGAGATCAGTGAGGAGACCAGAGTAGTGGTGTTTGGCCTTGGCAGACAGGAGGTCATTAGAAACTTTGGTCAGGACAGTCTTAGAGGGGGAACTGGGTCAGAAACCAGATTGTAGATGGTTCTTAGTGGACAATTTGTTTGGTGGCATTATTTTGTCTTTGAAGTGTGAAATGAAGTCCTGGACACAAATGAGAAAAGTAGGTGCAGGAGCTGGAGGACAGAGGAGGGAGTTGAAGGTAGAAAATAATTGTCTGGGGTCGTAAGATAAAGAAGATACAAGATTAATGAAGTAAACTTGTTTTTCAGAGGCAGATTTATATTTTTGTATATATGTGATGATGGAGGAGTCTAGGTGACCTCACACCTGCTCTGTCCTCTATAATCAGGAAGGTCTCCTCTTACCTGGTGATGTGAGGGGCTGGTGGTCCTCCATCTTGATGATCTTGTACTGGTCCTCGTGTCCTTCTATATACTCCCACTCCTCCATGGAGAAATGGACAGGAATCTCAGCTCCATCTACCTGATGATCCAGTGGGACGTTCTCCTCTGGTTCCTCTTTAATATCTCGGGAATCTCCAGGACTGGGACAACTCTCTGGTTCCTGTGTAATATCTCGGGAATCTTCAGGACTGGGACATCTCTCTGGTTCCTGTGTAATATCCCGGGATTCTCCAGGACTGGGACATCTCTCTGGTGGATTTCTCTGACTGGATCCATCTATAGGAATTATACACAGTGACTGATACATTGTCTATATGTGATGATGAGATGATGGAGGAGGTGACCTCACACCTGCTCTGTCCTCTATAATCAGGAAGGTCTCCTCTTACCTGGTGATGTGAGGGGCTGGTGGTCCTCCATCATGATGTCCTTGTACTGGTCCTTGTGTCCTTCTATATACTCCCACTCCTCCATGGAGAAATAGACAGTGACGTCCTGACACCTTATAGGAACCTGACACCCACAATGACACAGTCATCACCCAGACCCCTCCCTTGTGTTATTGTACAATGTCCCAGCATTCCCGGCAGCGCTCACCTCTCCGCTCAGCAGCTCAGTGATCCTGGAGGTAAGTTCTAGGATCTTCTGCTCATGTATCAGTGAATGAGGTGGAGGCTCGGTGATGGGGCTCTGGGTCCATCCTCCTGACACACGGGGGGTCACACACTCACCAGACGACTTCTTCACTACTGTGTAATCCTGTGTATGGGGAGACACTGATCACTACATAGATCCTAAGAATCCTTCACCTCTCCAGTCATTTCCCGCTGTTATTCCTAGAGATAAGAGCCGTGTCCTGGGAGACTCTCACCTCTCCGGTTATCAAGGAGATCATCTCCAGGGTGAGCTCCAGGATCCTGGCCGCCATCTGCTCTCTGTCCTTCTCCCGGATCCCTGGTGGATCATTGATGGAAAGGATCATCTTTAGGAGAAACCTCTGGGAGTCCTGTATCTATAGAACCTGAGGAAACATGAGAAGAACTAAGAGCAAACTCTATATGAAGCAATTGTGTCCATGACATGTGTGATGTGACAGATGGGGATTCTCCAGGACGGCTCCGAGTCTCAGAATCCCTTTGTGCTGTAGCTTTCACACAGAAAGGGGTCCACAATATCAAATAAGTTACCACAGTCACGGTGCTTGGATCTATATCGCTCCCCTCCCATCTGCTCATCTCTTACACTGACCCATTTATTTCTATGGGTTTGTTCACATGTCTGTTTTTCATTGGGAGAAAAAAACTGCAGCAACTGCAATGGACCTTCACAGAAGGCAACGGATCCTCAGAAATAAAAAACAGGACGGCACATGGATGACTTCCGTATGAAGTCAGTTTTTCCTCCAATGTTGCTAGGCAACTGGGCAGAAAATAGATAAGAACCCATCTGTTATGACATGTGATGCGGAGACACTACAGACTGCACCCGGATATGACCCGTCCGGGGTTACTGGGCCCCTGCAGGACGCGCCCAATGTCCCGAAGTGTCCAAACACCAGAGTCACATCGAACCCCAAATATTCCAGACATTCCCAATATTTCCATAATTACAAAACACAAAAACCCAAATCCACCGGGAAAAAAAACGTCCAATCAGAGATGATTATTATCTCCTGTATCTGCATAGAATCGGGCACATTTACTCACCCGTACGCTGGAGTCTGTGTATAATGCGCTGTGCGGAGAGTCACTAAGATCCTGTGTCCGATATCCTGTATGTGTCGCTTCCCCGCTCAGGTCCCCGGAGTTCACCTTCTTCTTCCTGGTGCATTTAAGTGCATTGGATTGCGACACAAATCGTTTTTTAAATTCCGCAGTTTGTCCGAATCCGTAGAGTTGTCCGACGGCCACCCCCCCATTTCTGTCGCGTGCAATCCGGCGCCAATGCACCAAAACCCGATCGCATGCGCCAAAATCCCGTGGCAATTCGCTGCAAAATGGAAATATTCGGGAAACTCGATGAAAGTGCGGTGTTCGGACCGTTAAGTGTTCGCTCCTGGAGCATGCTGGGAGCTGTAGTCCCTCCATATAGTGTGTGTGCTCCTGGAGCATGCTGGGAGCTGTAGTCCCTCCATGTAGTGTGTGTGCTCCTGGAACATGCTGGGAGTTGTAGTCCCTCCATATAGTGTGTGTGCTCCTGGAGCATGCTGGGAGTTGTAGTCCCTCCACAAAGTGTGTGCTCCTGGAGCATGCTTGGAGTTGTAGTCCCTCCATATAGTGTGTGTGCTCCTGGAACATGCTGGGAGTTGTAGCCCCTCCACAAAGTGTGTGCTCCTGGAGCATGCTTGGAGTTGTAGTCCCTCCATATAGTGTGTGTGCTCCTGGAGCATGCTGGGAGTTGTAGTCCCTCCATATAGTGTGTGTGCTCCTGGAGCATGCTGGGAGTTGTAGTCCCTCCATATAGTGTGTGTGCTCCTGGAGCATGCTGGGAGTTGTAGTCCCTCCATATAGTGTGTGTGCTCCTGGAGCATGCTGGGAGTTGTAGTCCCTCCATATAGTGTGTGTGCTCCTGGTGCATGCTGGGAGTTGTAGTCCCTCCATATAGTGTGTGCGCACCTGGAGCATGCTGGGAGTTGTAGTCCCTCCATATAGTGTGTGTGCTCCTGGAGCTGCTGGGAGTTGTAGTCCCTCCATATAGTGTGTGTGCTCCTGGAGCATGCTGGGAGTTGTAGTCCCTCCTCTGGTCACTTACCTCTTCTCTCCTCAGTGCAGGACACTCTCTGCCTCACACACGTCTCCTGCTCACAATCCACCAGTCATGTGACCCCGGGAGTGTGATGTCACTGAGGGGCGGGGCTCCGGGAGGACAGGAAGCAGCAGTTTGTATAGAGGAGAAGGGGAGGACAGAGACTTATATGTATCCACACCTATACTGTATACAGAGACATATATACAGCTACATACATAGTCATATATACACCCCACACCTATACTGTATACAGAGACATATATATACATCTACATACATAGTCATATATACACCCCACACCTATACTGTATACAGAGACATATATACACCCCACACCTATACTGTATACAGAGACATATATATACAGCTACATACATAGTCATATATATATACAGCTACATACATAGTCCTATATACATCCCACACCTATACTGTATACAGAGACATATATATATAGCTACATAGTCATATATATATATATACAGCTACATACATAGTCATATATACACCCCACACCTATACTGTATACAGAGACATACACTCACCGGCCACTTTATTAGGTACACCATGCTAGTAACGGGTTGGACCCCCTTTTGCCTTCAGAACTGCCTCAATTCTTCGTGGCATAGATACAACAAGGTGCTGGAAGCTCCTCAGAGATTTTGCTCCATAGTGACATGATGCCATCACACAGTTGCCGCAGATTTGACGGCTGCACATCCATGATGCGAATCTCCCGTTCCACCACATCCCAAAGATGCTCTATTGGATTGAGATCTGCTGACTGTGGAGGCCATTTGTGTCCAGTGACCTCATGTCATGTTCAAGAAACCAGTCTGAGATGATTCCAGCTTTATGACATGGCGCATTATCCTGCTGAAAGTAGCCATCAGATGTTACAGGGTACATTGTGCTCATAAAGGGATGGACATGGGCAGCAACAATATTCAGGTAGGCTGTGGCGTTGCAACGATGCTCAATTGGTACCAAGGGGCCCAAAGAGTGCCAAGAAAATATTCCCCACACCATGACACCACCACCACCAGCCTGAACCGCTGATACAAGGCAGGATGGATCCATGCTTTCATGTTGTTGATGCCAAATTCTGACCCTACCATCCGAATGTCGCAGCAGAAATCGAGACTCATCAGACCAGGCAACGTTTTTCCAATCTTCTACTGTCCAATTTTGATGAGCTTGTGCAAATTGTAGCCTCAGTTTCCTGTTCTTAGCTGAAAGGAGTGGCACCCGGTGTGGTCTTCTGCTGCTGTAGCCCATCTGCCTCAAAGTTCGACGTACTGTGCGTTCAGAGATGCTCTTCTCCCTACCTTGGTTGTAACGGGTGGTGATTTGAGTCACTGTTGCCTTTCTATCAGCGCAAACCAGTCTGCCCATTCTCCTCTGACATCTGGCATCAACAAGGCATTTCCGCCCACAGAACTGCCGCTCACTGGATGTTTTTCTTTTTCGGACCATTCTCTGTAAACCCTAGAGATGGTTGTGCGTGAAAATCCCAGTAGATCAGCAGTTTCTGAAATACTCAGACCAGCCCTTCTGGCACCAACAACCATGCCACGTTCAAAGGCCTCAAATCACCTTTCTTCCCCATACTGATGCTCGGTTTGATGTGCAGGAGATTGTCTTGACCATGTTTACATGCCTAAATGCACTGAGTTGCCGCCATGTGATTGGCTGATTAGAAATTAAGTGTTAACGAGCAGTTGGACAGGTGTACCTAATAAAGTGGCCGGTGAGTGTATATACAGCTACATACATAGTCATATATACACCCCACACCTATACTGTATACAGAGACATATATACAGCTACATACATAGCTATATATACACCCCACACCTATACTGTATACAGGGACATATATACAGCTACATACATAGTCATATATACACCCCACACCTTTACTGTATACAGGGACATATATACAGCTACATACATAGTCATATATACACCCCACACCTATACTGTATACAGACATATATACAGCTTCATACATAGTCATATATACACCCCACACCTATACTGTATACAGAGACATATATACACCCCACACCTATACTGTATACAGAGACATATATATACAGCTACATACATAGTCATATATACATCCCACACCTATACTGTATACAGAGACATATATATATAGCTACATACATAGTCATATATACATCCCACACCTATACTGTATACAGGGACATATATATACAGCTACATAGTCATATATACACCCCACACCTATACTGTATACAGAGACATATATATATATTGCTACATACATAGTCATATATACACCCCACACCTATACTGTATACAGACACATATATATACAGCTACATACACAGTCATATGTAAGAGAGTTTTATCTAGGACTCAAAACAGTCCTTCATGTTGTTAGGTGACTTTCATGTTAACCCTTTCATAGTCATATATACATCCCACACCTATACTGTATAGAGACATATATATATACAGCTACATATATAGTCATATATACACCCCACACCTGTACTGTATACAGAGACATATATATACAGCTACATACATAGTGATATATACATCCCACACCTATACTGTATACAGAGACATATAAATACAGCTACATACATAGTCATATATACATCTCACACCTATACTGTATACAGGGACATATATATACAGCTACATACACAGTCATATGTAAGAGAGTTTTATCTAGGACTCAAAACAGTCCTTCATGTTGTTAGGTGACTTTCGTGTTAACCCTTTCATGGCTCCCGGTATTGGGATGAAAGCAGAAACTAAGGCCCGTTCCACACATGTGAGTGTGATGCGATGAATTCGCATCACACTCGCAACACATGCTGCCGGGAACGCACGGCCCGAACGCTGCACCGCGGGATTGAACTCAGAACTCAGTTCATCGCATCACACTCGCAAGTGTGGAACGGGCCTAAGACACACCAGAATCTCCAAGTTTTTAGCAGGCAGCCGCATATATAAAACACATAAAATCTGTTTCATAGGGGCATGAAAAGGTGATAAAATACTGCAATGCTATGGGCCATAATGAATATCTCAGGACATCCTCTCTGAGACTTTCTTCCAAAATGTCTATGAACTATACACCGCTTCCTCCAGAGACCTTGTTCTAATATAAACAGTATGTTTATATTATCCCAGCCACAAAATGTATAGAGAATGGCTCCAAGGAAGGAAACAGGCTGAAGGACAACCATCTCTTACAAGTGTCAAGGAGAAACTGGCAAACAAGGTCACTCAAAATGACTGAATCATGACATGGCTGAAAGTTGTCACCACAACCCCCGGCTAAGACTAAAATGGCGTCCACTGAGTCCAAAATGGCTTCTTTAAAGGAATATATCTCTCACATTTCCCCCCTGTTTGAGCCCTGCAGACCTACAACCTCCTAAAGCAACCTCCTCAAATTCCAGGTAACTTCAGATGGGCTAAACCCTCACCTGCTGGACTTTTTATTGGCTTCACCAGATTCCCCAGAGACCAGTCGCTAAAAGGGTTACAGGTCTGCACACTCAAATCACATCACTGAGTTCCCATAGTTCATAGGTTTGTAAACAGGCTGGTTCTCCAGCAGGCAGCATCATCTTCCACTCCGGGCACTTCTCCTGTCGTGGTTCTTACCGCCTGGACGGCCATCTGGGACATGGTGGACTTGATGAGGGGGCCCACACAACGTGCAATAAGTGACGAGAGCAAAATCACGATCCCCAATATCACCCCCACTTAATTGAAACCCTTCCAATCCCCCAACTACAAAGTGAAGGACAAAGTGTCCACCCCAGAGTTTCTCTTGAGTTCCCTGGACAGTCCTTCAATCTTTTCAAGTGCATGGGTAATGGATCCATAGGGGGCGGTGTCCTCCGGGATGTACATTTAACAAGCCGCTCCCACAATCTTACAGACTCCTCCCTTCTCAGCAAGGGTCATGTCCAAAGCCATGCGGTTCTGGAGAGCATCTTGGATATAATTCACAAATCTCTGTTGATTAGAATAAGAACAGTTAACCCAATCAACATCTTTGCTCATAGCTATCTGGGGAATAATGGACTCTAGACCTGCCCATATCTGATTGTGGGCCTTGTACTCATCTGGGACCCCCCTTGGTGCTCCCACTATATCTATATAAACGTTGTCATCTAGGTGCTTCTCACTTTGACCTCTAGAATCCCTTGGGATTCTCTTCCTTTTCTTTATGTGTTTGATCAACCTTATCCCTGGGGATCACGAGGAAGGAATGCAGAGGTTTTATCACCGTACACTCACCTTCCCAGCCTCTAGGCCTGACCTGACTCTCCTATCCCCACAGATCCTGTACACATCAGACACTGCTAATACAGGGTTACCTGTGCTGTCAATGTTAAAGAAGGTCATTGCCAGCACCAACCGTAGGTAAAGTCTCCTACCCTGGGGGCACCCTGGTCGGCCCTATAGACACAGTGATAGTTTTGCCAGCTAGCAAGAAGAATAAGTAAGTTTGCAATTGAAAGCGTGGAAGCATGCTGACTTCCCTCTAGCTTCACAGACGTGGCGCTCGTCAGCAGGACTTGGAAGGGGCCGTCATAGTGAGGCTCCAGACTCTCTCTCTGGTGTGTTTCTTTACTACCACGTAGTCTCCAGGCTTCAGGGTATGCGTCCTGAGGTCTCTGTCTGGATCTAGAAAAGAATCAGAGGCACTTTTGTGGACCTTTTCCAAGGCCCGGCTCAACTGTGTGGCATATTCCACCTGGTTTCCTGCCATCAGCTATAGGGTCTGTAGGAAGTAGAGGCCTAATCTGGGCACACAGCCAAAAAGTATCTCAAAAGGGGACAATCCCGTCTTTCTGATGTGGTGGTCCTGACTGAATAGATGGCAGCAGGAAGGCTCTTGGGCTATGGTTTCCCTGTTTCATCCATGGCCTTCTGGAACTCCAATTTAAAGGAAACCTACCATTTCAAATGGTAGGTGTAAGCTGTAAGTACCGAGCACCAGCTCAGGGTGAGCTGGTGCCGGTGCTTACTTTCGTTAGCGTTATTAACCGCTGTATTGCGGTTTTAACACTTTTTAAACCCCACCACTAGCTTGGGGAGGGTAAGCGGTGTGCAGGGCCTGTTCTACACCCAGGAGGCACAAGGTTTCAGTCTTTTGCTGTCCAGTGAAGTGGGTTCTGCGACCGGACTCTATTGTCTCTGGGAGTCCAAACCTGCAGAAAATCTCATTCACCAACTTCTTGGCTGCGGCTCTGGCAGTAGCCTTGGTCGTGGGAAAAACTTCTAGCCACCCTGGAAAGAGATCAATGCACACAAGAATGTATCCTACGTACCGCTTTTTGGTAGCCGGATAAAATCCATCTGCAGTCTCTGGAAGGGATACAGCAGCTTGGGTGTCACCTTCTGTAGGGTCGTTACCACCTTACCCGGATTGTGGGGGGCACAAAATATATAGGCTTTCACTAGTCTAGTGACAGGGGTAGTAAAACTCAGGACATTTGCACTAGCTAATGGCATCTGGGCTCTAGCTTTCCTTCACACTTCCTTCTCTTCTGATGACACTCGGGCCACCAGGGACTAGAACACCTGTGGATCAAACTTTTTAGCTCAGAACTTACCTTTGAGACTTCAGGACAGTCTCTGGGTTCCATCTGTGCAGCTGCCTTCGCCACCCTGTCGGCCACATACTTGCCCTTGACTTGTGTAGTTTCCCAATTTTGTGTGTTTTTACTTTTATTATCCCCACCTCTTGGGGAAGTTAAAGAGCATCCATGAGCTCTTTAATGTTTGCCACGCTTAAAGGGGGGTCCTGCAAAGGTGAGGTCACCTCCTGCGCTGACCTGTGTGGAGGGAGTGGTTCTGCTTTTACTACCTCATGTGCTCCACTGACCACTGCATATCCAGTGTAGAACCGTCTGTCTTTTCCTGCAGACCTGGGGCAATCTATGAGAAAAAAATCACTAGAGATGGTTATGCACTAGAGATGAGCCAGCATACTCGTTCGAGCATTAGCGTACTCGAAACTGCTCGTTGCTCGGACGAATATTTCGCCAGCTCGAGAAAATGGCATCTCCCGGAGTTTTGATTTTTGGCGGCCAGAAACGGAGCCAATCACAAGCCAGGAGACTCTGCACTCCACCCAGCATGACGTGGTACCCTTACATGTCGATAGCAGTGGTTGGCTGGCCTGATTAGGTGACCCTGGAATATACTAGCCATGGCCCGCGCTGCTCGGATCATTCTCTGTCTGGATGCCGTTAGGGATAGAGCTGCTGCTGGTCAGGGAAAGTGTTAGGCAGGAGTGATTCTACAAGGACCCAACAGCCCTTGTTAGGGCTACATTAGCGTTTTTCAAAAGTTAAAGTGACAGTCACAGCACAAAATCCTTTTGTGTGCTGTCAGTGTTGGTTAGAAACTAGCCATAGCAATCATCTTCTGAGGTTGGGTTGCTGTCTGATTTCTTCTGCATGTTTTGTTCTATAAAACCAAAAAAAAAAAAAAAATTTACCAAAAATAATTTACCCCAAAAAATGTACAGTTTTTATTTCTCTTTTGTCTATAAAAGAGACTTTAATTTGGAATATGTTGAACCCGAGGGCTAAGGGTAGAGCACGAGGGCTTGGGCATCCAATTACTGCAGGGGTCAGAGGCCGTGGTCCTGGGCGGGGTGAGACACCACCTGCTGATGAGGGAGCAGGGGAACGCCGCAGAGATACACTCCCTAGCTTCATGTCTCAACTTACTGGGACTCGTGGTAGAGCACTGTTGAGGCCACAACAGTGCGAACAGGTGATGTCGTGGATTGCGGACAATGCTTCAAGTCATTTGTGCACCAGTCAGTCTTCCACGCAGTCCACCGATATTACCCAAGTGAGGACTCCTCCAGCTCCTCCACCTCAACCTCCTTCCCCCCAGTCTGCCCCCCAGGAAAATTTGGAATTTGATCCGGCATGCTCTGAGGAACTGTTTTCTGGACCCTTCCCAGTGTCACAAACCACTTGTCCGGTTTCTGCTGAGCTCTTTCCCATGCCCAGGTTTTCCAACGGTCGCAGTCTGTGGGTGATGATGACATTGTTGAAGTAGTGGAAGAAGTGTGTAAAGAGGTGTCAGATGATGAGGAGACACGGTTGTCAGACAGTGGTGAAGTTGTTGTCAGGGCAGGAAGTCCGAGGGGGGAGCAGACTGAGGGATCGGAGGATGATGAGGTGACAGACCCATGCTGGGTTGATAGGCCGGGTGATGACAGTGCTTCTGAGACACAGGCGAGTCCTATACCAGAAAAGGTTGGAAAAGGCAGTGGTGGGGCCAGACGGAGAGGCAGGGTCAGAGCTCGTGCATCAGCGCCAAATGTTTCACGAAGCTCCCGTGGCGAGGGATAGATTTTCTGAAGTCTGGAGGTTCTTTAAAGAAACAGCGGATGACCGACGGACTGTGGTGTGCAACCTGTGCCACACCAGGATCAGCAGGGGTTCCACCACTACTAGCTTAACCACCACCAGTATGCGCAGGCATATGAATGCTAAACACCCCACTCAATGGAACCAAGGTCGTTCACCTCCGGCCGGGCACACCACTGCTCCTTCCCCTGTGTCATTTGCTGCCTCTGCTAGTCAGCCCCCTGCCCAGGACCCCGGCACAAACACCTCCCAGGCGAAAACCACACCTTCGCCTCCACGATCCTCCACAACATCCACCAATGTCTCCATGCGCAGCGTTCAGCTCTCTATACCCCAGAGGCTGGAGCGCAAGAGGAAATACAGTCCCACCCGCACGCCCAAGCCCTCAAAGTCCACATCTCCAAATTAATGAGCCTGGAGATGCTGCCCTATAGGCTGGTAGAGACCGAGGCCTTTCGCAACCTCATGGCGGCGGCCGCCCCTCTGTATTCGGTCCGCAGCCGCCACTACTTTTCCCGATGTGCCGTCCCAGCCCTGCACGAGTCAGACAAAATCATCCGTGTCCTGACCAACGCAGTTTTTGACAAGGTCCACCTAACCATGGACACATGGACGAGAGCTGCGGGCAGGGCCACTATATATTGCTGAAGGCACATTGGGTTAACTTGGTGGAGTCTGGGACCGAGTCTGACCCTGGATCCGCTCATATACTGCCGACGCCGAGGATTGCGGGGCCTACCTCGGTCAAGGTCTCAGGCCTACTATGTCTCCTCCTCCCACGCCTCCTCCGAATTACCATCCGTGGGCATGGCGCCATCAGTCGGTAGCTCTAGGCGCAGCAGCAGTGCCGTCGCTAAGCGACAGCAGGCGGTGCTCAAACTGCTGAGCCTAGGCGATAAAAGACA
Source organism: Engystomops pustulosus (assembly GCF_040894005.1). NCBI lineage: Eukaryota > Metazoa > Chordata > Amphibia > Anura > Leptodactylidae > Engystomops > Engystomops pustulosus. Next base: position 10,231,537 of record NC_092412.1, on the reverse strand, counting down.
CACCGCACAAGAGCTATTACAGGGCATCACGGCACCACTGAATCTGAAGCCAGGCATGGTTGTGTGTGACAACGGCCGAAACCTGGTGGCGGCTCTGCAACTCGGCAGACAGACACATGTGCCATGCCTGGCCCATGTGTTAAATCTGATAGTTCAGCGGTTCCTCAAGGCATACCCCAATCTGTCTGATTTGCTCATGAAGGTGCGCCACATCTGTGCGCATTTCAGAAAGTCGACCACAGATGCTGCCACTCTCAGGGCAGTGCAGCGCCGCCTCCAACTGCCCGCTCACCGACTGTTGTGCGTAGTACCCACGAGATGGAATTCCACATTAACCATGTTATCCAGAGTTTACCAGCAGCGCAGAGCGATTGTAGACTGCCAGATGTCAATTTCAACCAGAACTGTTAGTCAGGTCAGTCAGCTTCCTCAAGTCTATAATGAGGAGTGGACGTGGATGTCTGATATCTGTCAGGTGCTGAGTAACTTTGAGGAGTCAACACAGATGGTCAGTAGCGATGCCGCCATCATCAGCCTCACCATCCCGCTGCTTGGCCTGTTGAAAAACTCTCTGGTCAGCATGAAGTCTTGCCTGCCCTGCCGCTAGCGTGTTGTCAGAGCGGGTTTTCAGTGCAGCTGGTGGCATCATCACTGATAAGCATACACGCCTGTCGAAGTGCTGACAGGCTGACGCTTATCAAGATGAATCAAGCATGGATTTCTCATGATTTCAATTCTCCACCAGGTGAAAGCAGCTCAACCTGAATAATTCTCATGTATGCACTCCTCCTCCTCATTCTCCTCCTCTTTGTACACTAAAGCAGAGGCAATTGGCTATTTTTTGCCAGGGCCAACTGGCTCTAGCTATAGTACTCTATGTATTTAATTTTTCTGGAGGGCCACCTACCCGGTCCTCTGTTGTAAAAAATTTTTGGGAGTTCCACATACAGGTACTCTATTTAATTTTTTTTAGATGCTATCTCGCCTCACTCGGTCACATCCATGCATGCTGCCCCTACTGTTTCCTGTCCATTTCCGTGGTGTTTCCATCATTTTCTGAGGTTTCCAGGTTTTAGGCCAAGCTTCCCTGTGCACAGCCTTGGTCCCCTTGAAAAATGCTCGAGTCTCCCATTGACTTCAATGCGGTTCGTTATTCAAAACGAGCATTCGAGCATCGGAAAAAGTTAGACATATTTTAGTGCTCGCTCATCTCTATTATGCACCCTTCTCTCCCCCCTTTTCTGAATTTTGAAAAACTGGCGACAGAATGACAGGATTCAGAGCTGTGCACCTTTTTAGTGTGACGTTCTGGGGCATCAGGAGTGCACACTGGAGTCTGAGCTGTCTGGCCATTGCTCAGATGCTTGGGATGTACTTGGGTGAGGACACTGTGCAAGTCATGTGCAGTAACTGGGTGATCTAGAATCAACTCACTGGCCTTGCTGAGCAGATTGCTGGCTACAGCTAATAACACATGAGAGGCTCCATTCACGACTGAGTCTAACCGGGCTTAATAGTGGGCCACTGGGGAGGCCACCACGTTCCTGGACTAGGACACCTGTAGCGTGGTCTAGATACTCAGTGCAAAATAAAATAAAAGGTCTGGTTCAGTGGGATGTGCCTAGGGCCGGGGCAGACAGCATTTGCCAGCTTAGGGCTATGGAATGCATCAATTGCCTCCTGACTAAGGGCAAATGGGGAAGAGGCAATTCAGTTATCAAGGGCCAACATCAGGCTGGAGGCAGCAGACCTTATCCCAGGCCTGCAGTAGCTGGCCAGTCCTAGAAGCATGTGAAGAGGCTTAGGGCCTCAGGACAGGGGCACATTCTGGACTGCCAGGTTTCTTCCCTCAGTCAGATATCTGCCTGTGGCTAAAAAGCAGTGGCTTAGGAAGACCACCTTCTCCTGGCAATACTGCAGTTTGTCTCTGGAAGCTTTGCAACCCTTCTGGAACAGAAAACACATAAGGTCAATGGATGCATTGTCAGAACTTGCAAATTGTTCTGATGGCATCTGGTTTCAGCTCCATTTCTGATCTTGGGAAAGCTGGGTCTGTCTTTGAACTCATTTTTTATGCAGCTGCGGTTGAGTGATGGACAGCTGAGCCAGTCAGTGCTGGAGGTATTGTCCATTACTCCCTTATATTCATCCCAGCCCCTTCTTCGGGTGCTAGTTATCTCCTGTGATCTCTAGTGCTCATGCCATTGCGTTTCTTACTATTCTGTGTATTGACTTCTGCTTTGCCTACTGACCATTCTATTTGCCATACGATTCTTTACATTTGCCGCCATCTTGGTTTTGACCCACTTTGTTTGACTTCGCTTGTCTGTCTGTATCTGTTGTTTGTCCCTCAGTATCGTTTTTCTCCTAGTGTGACCCCACCTTCCCGTCTGTCTTGTGTCGGTTTCCGTTACCAGTGTGAACACTTACCGATATCTGTATTCCGGTTACCTGTCCGCTCCACCATCCAGCAGCTGCCAGACGAAGTGAGTTTTCCCTGTCATCTTGTAGGGTCACTCAGGGACTGTCAGTTAGTGGGTTTGCCCTTTCCAGGATGTTTTATCTGCTTTAGCCAGGGCCTTAGCCCGCAGGGACATCGCAGGGTGAGTTCACCACCACCTACCTAGTCTGACAGCTAGCGTCAAGCCTGGTTGTGGTTGCGCGGATGCTGGACAGGTGCTGACATGCATCCTGGAAAACCTGCAAAAGGGAGGCAGAAAATAGTAGATCATCCACATACTGTAAAAGGAAACAGAGTGAGCTAGTCGTCCTGACAGGCAGAAACAAAATGGCGGAGATAGCAGCCCAGAGTCTGGTTCACTCTTTCCACTTGGCCATTAGACTGCAGATGATAGGCAGATGAAAAGTCCAATTTCACTTGAAGAAGGCTGCACAGAGATCACCAGAAATTAGAAACAAACTGAACCCCCCAGACAGAAACGATGTGCTGAGGAAGTCCATAAAGCCAGAAGATGTGAAGGAAGAACAGACTGGCAAGGCGTGGAGCCGATGGCAGACCTGGCAGAGGAACAAAATGGGACATCTTGGAAAACCAGTCATTCACCACCCAGATGACGGTATTACCAGAGGAAGGCGGAGGGTCCGTGATAAAATCCATAGCCACACGAGTCCACGGGCAGAGGGGTATCAGCAACGGCAAAAGAAGACCAGCAGGAAAAAAACTGGAAAAAAAGGAGTCAGAGAGCAGGTCGGACGTAGGTCTTGCCAGGAGGTAGCTGCCCAAGGTCCACTGGAGTGGCAACAACCAGTCACTCAGGAGGAATGACATGCCGAGGAGCGGTTCTTCCCCAATAACATCAGAAAGAGGGCATCAGCCTTGATGTTCTTTTCTGCCACACGGAAGTAGATAAGAAAATTGAAATGGGAAAAGAAGAGTGACCAGCGAGCGTGTCGTGGATTGGGCCGCTGAGCAGTCTGGAGATAGAGAAGGTTCTTGTGATCTGTGTATATGCAGACTGGAATATTAGCTCCCACCAGAAGATAGCGCCACTCTTCTAAGGCAAGTTTTATGGCCAATAGCTCTCAGTCCCCTACGGAGTAATTCCCCTTTGTGGAGGAGAAAGTCTTAGAGAAGAACCCACTAGTGAGAGTTCGGCCCTTGGGACCTTTCTGAGTGAATACTGCTCCATCTCCAATAGAGGAGGCGTCAACTTACAGCTAGAATGGCTTCTCTGTATCAGGTCGTGTGAGAACTGGCAGACTTTAGTTTAGAGAAGGTTTCTCCAGAGTTTAGGATTGGCGTTCTTCTTGGTCAGCGCCACAATGGGAGACACAAGGGAGGAGAAGTGTGGAATAAACTGCAGGTAGTAATTGGTAAAGCCTAGGAATAGGCCTCTGTAGTCCTACTGGGCAAGGCCAGTGGAGAACTACAGACAACTTAGTAGGATCCATTTGGAGGCCCTTGTCACAGATTATATAGCCATGGAAGGGAAGACTCTTCTGGTGGAACTGGCACTTTGAGTTTAGCCTAAAGGCAACTGGCCCTTAAACGACTGAGGACTTGTCGTACGTGGGAGTGGTGGAACTCAAGGTCCATAGAGAACACCAGGAAATCATCAAGATAGACCACAACACAGGTATATAGCAAGTCTCTGAAAATGTTGTTGACGAACTCCTGAAAAACAGCATGACCAGGTACTCGAATTGCCTATCATTAGTATTGAAGGCAGTCTTCCACTCATCACCTTTGCTGATACAGATGAGGTTATACGCCCCACGTAGATCCAGTTTGGAGAAGACTTCGACTCCACGTAAGCAGTCAAAAATTTTCGTGATCAACAGCAATGAATAGTTCTTCACTGTGATCTTGTTAAGGCCGCGACAATTTATGCATAGACAGAGTGACCCATCCTTTTTGGCCAAAAAGAAGAACCCTTCACCGGCAAGAGAAGAGGACTTACATATGAACCCCCTCTACAGATTCTCTTTAACACAGTGGATACACCCGACCCCGTGGAGGAGATGTGTATGGCAGCAGACCAATAGGGCAGCCGTAGGGACGGTGCAATGGCAAAGTTTCTGCTTGCTTCTCCGAAAAGATGTCAGCATTTTTTATATATGGAGTGGGGATACCCACCAGAGGCTTGGAGGACTTTGGAAAAGAGACACGGTGGAGATGGGACAATGTAGTTCCAGACAACGTGAATGGCATTCCGGTCCCCAGCAGAGAACTTCGCCGGTCTGCCAGTCGAGCACCGGTGCGTGGCGCTGGAACCACGGAAGATCCAGAAGAACTGAAGACGTGGACCGAGTTAGCATGTAAAAGGAAAGTCTCTCCTTGTGCAAGACCCCCACTTACATGTATAGGGGTTCAGTGCGATTCCCGGACACTGAGGACGGAGTGGACAGGTCTAAAGGATGTATTCTGGGCTGGCACAATAGAGGCAGAGGTTCTCCTTACGTCGCCTGGAACGCTCCTGGGGAGACAGCTGAGCTCTATCCACCACAGTACGTGGCTGAAGTGGCCTTTGGAAGGCAGGAGCAAGACGGGGTCCGATACTTGATCGAGAAGTTGCTCCTCAGAGCACTCCATAAACCGGAAGTCAGAGAGATGAGACCACTCAGAGTACATGGCAGGTCATGTGCAGACAATGTATCTTTAACTTGTCCAGAAAGTCCCTTTTTAAAGGATGGTACCAGGGCTGCTTCGTTCCAGTCTAGCTCAGAGGCCAGGGTACGGGACCAAACCACGTAATCACCGACAGATGAGTCCCGTTGATGCAGGTTCATTAGTGCGGTCTCAGCAGAAGACGCTTGTGTAGGTTCCGCAAAGATGGACTGGAACTCAGCGAAGAAAGATGTAATACTAGCTGTGACCGGGTCTTTTCTGTCCCAGAGAGGAGTAGCCCATGAAAGGGCATTCCCGGAGAGGAGGCTGATGATGAAAGCCACCTTAGACCGTTCCGTAATCGTGTCGGCATTAGTTCAATGTGCAGGGAGCACTGAGTGATAAAGCCCATGCACAACTTGGGGTCCCCAGCAAACTTGGATGGCATGAAGAGTCTCAGTGTAGGTTCAGCAGAGGGTAGACCAACCACAGTTGTGGAAGGAGCTGCAGAACTTGATGCAGCTGCTGTGTAGCCATCAATTGCTGTAACATGGCGGTGACTTGTCTGAGTTGTTGACTTTGCATGGCAATCTGCTGGGACTGCTGGGTCAGATAGCAGGACCTTGGCGGGATTCATAGCCGGATCATACTGTCAGGCACCAGGGGTAGTGGACCCATTGGACCACCACGGATAATGACGTAAGCCGACACCTGGCAGCGGAGTCTGGCAAAGTACAAAGTCATATAGCAGAATCGTAGTTGGGGACAGGCAGGAGGTCAGGACAGGCAGCACGGGATCGAGGTCAATCACGGAAGCAGGATCACAATAGAAAATCACAATATCAGCACAGGGCATAGGAACAAGCTTTCTCAATGGCAATGAGGCACAAAGATACGGCGGGGTGTGCAGGGAGAGGCTGGGTTATAAAGGATTCTGGGAATGGCTGGTACTAATCAACGGTGCACTGGCCGTTTAAATCTTCGACAGCCAGGACGCGCATGCACGAATGCTGGAGCAGGATCGAGGGCAGGTAAGTGAAGCTGCGGGGCCACTGGAGCACGGAGAAGGGCATATCAGTGAGCCCCCGACCCGAGATGTGGGTCGCGGGAGCACCCGTGACAGATTTTGTAGTTTTTGTACTTTAGTAGTTATGTATAGGGAATGATGGTGTTTAGGGGTCTTTTACTTTATTAAATTATTTTTTTTTTAATAAAAAAAAAACTATTAAATATTTGAAACCTTTTTGTCTTTTTTTATTACAGTTTAGCTTGAACAAGCGATCTTGTTCACTTGTGTATACATGCCTGCTCTGTGCATTACTGCCGGGTCATGCCAGACCCAGGGCTGCCGTCGGAGGATCTGACTCCCCAGTAAGCGGCACAGGGGGGTCCGATCCCTTACATGCATGACCGCAACGTGTAGAGGGTTAAGACCAGCGATCATAGGAATCCTGTGGCGTGTAGAGAGTTAACACCCACAATCTCTACAGCTGACACCCACAGCTTCTGGTGTCGTCTCCGTTCTGGAGACAGTGCCAGAAGATTGACATGATAGTATATCACCTTTCGGTCCTGTTTCTTGCTATTACGTCAAATGTCAGGAAGGGGTTAAGCAATAAATACTCTTGTCTTTCCTTTTAATATTGGGTGCCACACAGGAGATTAAACTGATGACTGCATTCACAGGTGACACAGGTTCAGTAGCAACTGACTTATCCACGGAAGATTCAGGATCAGCTATTACTGCTATTAACTTGTGTTGACGACTTGGGCACTTAATGAGAAAGTGATCATGTTTGCCATAGTAAAAGCATTGATTTTCCTGAAGTCTGTGGTCTCTTCTGTGGGCACTTTTCTGGCTTTCTACACCGTCAATCCACACGGGTTCGGCAACAGATAGTCTCCTCGACATAATGCTGATAATGTTGCTTCGGCTGTTACTCTTCATCCAATACTTGGCTGCTAGGAAGGCTGCAAAGTTATCAAGATGGGCGTCATTTGTTTCAATAAGTGGATTTGCCCAAACTACTGCTTTATGGATCAGTAACATAATAATACACATAACTTTAGATCTGTCATAGGGGGAATTAACAGGGTGTGCGCCAAAGTCTTGGCAGATTGGATGTAGGTGATGTAGTAGGTGGAGTCCTATTTTGTTGTTTACACGAACCTCCAAGCTCTGTCCTTGGGCAGATTCCATGTTGGGTTACGATACTGGTAAACACATCTGGAATTCAGTAGCCAGATGGAGTGAGCCAGGGACAAGGATGGGCTGAGGTTAAATTTTCAAAATTCATTTTGACCCGAATCGAATCACGGCAAATCACGTTAAAAAGCAGGTATTTCCTAGCTGCATAGAGCCTGGAGGGTGTTGTAGAATGTTGTGCCATGCTCAAATATGCATAGGCAGAGTGGTCTTGTCTTCAAACGATGCTATTTTAGTATGACATGCACATGACAGCCGCCGATCTTAGAATCGCTTCACTCTTCAATTCCATGGGCACTTACAGGGGCCAACTTGACCAAATAAGTGAAGCGGGAACGCAGCCTGACAAGATAAATTCTGTGCCAGCTCGAAAGGACTGAGCTGAGGGCCAAGATCCCACTATAATATAAAAAAGTGCGCTCTTTTTACACTGATATCAGATGATTCCATAGATTACAACAGATCCTGTTCTGTTAAACGCTGATGCATGTAGAAACCCCCCAAAAGAGTGGAGAGGCTGTCAGCAGTAATTTTGCATTGACGTCACTGATCATTTTGTCCTTCATTTCATCCGTCAGTGTCCACTTTCAATCAATCAATAATCTATCAGTATTGCTAAAGCTAAAAACAAACAGGAGTTGATTCAAAACAGAGATGACCAGTGAATGGGATATTTTCATGTCCTCTGTGTTCTGTATCCACTTCTGCTTTTGGGAATTAATCCTGAAGCTTTTCATTCCTTATGACAGATGAAATGAAGGGGAAAACCAAACATAGTGGCAACGTCAAAGACCTGTGGAGGCTGAAAACAGCATTATGGAAATCACAGGGTGTTCCAGAGAGACAGCGGTCAGATGGCAGCAGCATGAGTAGGCTGCAGAGTGGCACAATGACAAATTATGGAGGTAGCAGCTACATCGTAGGCTACAGAGTGGCAGAATGACAGCGTGGAGATTGCGGCAGCAGCATGAGGTCAGAGAGTGGCACAATGACAAATTCTGGTTGTGGCAGCAACATGGTAGGCCATAGTGTGGCACAATGACAGGGTGTGGAAGTGGCGGCAGCAGGAGATCAGAAAGTGGCACAATGACAGAGTGTGGAGGTGGGTGACAATTCCAGTCTCTGGTAAAGTTGGTGGGAGGCTGATAAAGCAACTGGCAGATGTGTGGCATCAGGCAGGTGGCAGCATCAGAATAGTGGCTGAGGCAGGTAGTTAGAATCCAGACTCATTTCTCAATGTTTGAGGGAGGCGTCATGGCTGATCTAATCTGATGCATAAGGCATTGGTGTGTTGACAAAGGTCAGTCATTACGGGTGGAGAAGCAGGTTCTCCTTTGGGTAGCGATGGCCCCCCATCGCATTGAACACACGCACTGATGCCACACTACTGGCTGGGCAGGGCAGCTTCTCTACTGCAAACTCCGCAAGTTGTGGCCACACATCAAGTTTGGCTGCCCAGTAGTCCAGGGGATCCTCTACCTGGGGTGGTAGAGTGCCGTCCAAGAAGGCCACCACCTGCTGGTGCAGGGTCTGCTCCATGTCCTGCCGGTGGCAGCTACTCTTCTCACTAGTCGGGTGAAGGAAGCTGCTCATTAAGGACTCCAGACCTAAGATGCTGCTGATCAAGTTGTTGGTGTGGCTGGGAGGGAAGCACATTCACCCAGTGGGCCGTAAAAGACATGTACTGGCCCTGACCGTATTTACAGCTTCATGCTCAAGGACTGGCCCACCTTATGTTCTACATATTTGTGAAGGGCTGGTATTGCCTTTTTTGAAAATAAATTTTGGCTTGGAACTCTCCACCTCAGTTCGGCACAAGCCATTAGTTCTCTGAAGGGTGCAGAGTCCACGACTTGGAAAGGGACGGGCTGCAGTACCAACAACTTGGACAGGAGCACGATCAGCTTCTGCACCTTAGGATGGCTAGACGCATACAGTTGTCTCTTTGTAATCGCCTTGTTCAACACCTGCTGGCACCATGCGTAGTGAGGAGCAGGAGCATCTGATCTGGGAGATGATGTCAAAGACAAACAGCCCCCTTCATCAGAGGTGCTGGAGCCTTGACTGGCTGAAATGGCATGTGTGCCACTAGGTGCTGCTGTTGCTACGGTGGCAGGATGGACCACTACATCTGAGACACGTTTCTCCCAGGCCATTAGATGGTGATGCTGCATGTGTTGAGGCAGGGCAGTGGTGCCAACGTTAGCTCCCTGGCCACGCTTCACTTTCTGCACGCAGATTCTAGATATACACACTTGGCTCCTCTGGTGTCTTAACAAAAAGCTGCCACACCGCCGAGTGGGCAATTTTACCGCTTACACTCTGCTGACTTTTTACCGCTGACTACTAACGCTGCTGCCTCGCTGAACCACTGCTTACTTGGATCTGCAAAGCGTGTTTGTACCCCACGGCTGTTTGGCTCCCGTCGTCACACTGCTGACTCACGGCCACAGGAGCAACTTGCTGCCTGCTTCGCTGCCTAATGCGCAAGCTGACACCCTCTTCTCCCGACGATGATGATGAAGCCCTGGCTTCACATGGCTCCCAAGTGCGATCGGCTACATCATCATCGATTTGTGTTTCCCTGTCTCTGCTATTCTCCTTAATGGACTCAGTATGCACAGCCTGACTACTTGCAAGTGCAACATAACCTCCCGTGCCACTCTCCACATCTCTACTTTCCCACCTACTGCACGAAGCAGCGGATGTCTGCCCCACTTCTTCACTGCCAAGCAGCTACTAATTGTCCTCAAAGAGTTCATCCTTGCTGTATAGTGGCACTGAGCTTGTACCACCTAATAGATCTCTGGCTGAGGGAAATGAACAGGTCAGAGGCTGGTTGAGGACAGGTGAGGGCCGCTGACCTGCTCCTGGGCCATGCCAACTAAGGATTGTATCTTATGAACCCACGGACTATTGGCTGGGGTTGTCAGATGTCATTTGGGGTGAAGTGGATGACCTAGTCGACCAATCGAGAACCTTTGGGTTGTTCATCAACACACTGCCACTAGATGACACTGGCAGTTCTGGCCTCACAGAGTCACCCCTGCTCCTATGTCCCCTTACTGTGCTGCGACCTGTGCCTGCTCCACCTGCCACCTCTCTGCCTGACATATTGGTTAATCAACTAAGTGGATTTGACATGGATTTCTTGATATCTACTTTAGCAACAAAAAGGAATTGAAATTTGGGTCTACAGAACCACAAAAACTGACACCCTGGACTTTGAGCAAAAATCACTCCATCAACTATGTGGTTTTGACACGTGTTTCTTGATATCTACTTTAGCAACAAAAAAGAATTGAAATTTGGGGTATACAGATACCCCAAAACGGACATCCTGGACTGTGAACAAAAATCACTCCATCAGCTACTGAATACAAGCAGCTAGACGCTAGAGACAGCAATTTCAGTGTGAAATAACGGGATTGCAAATGGCCGTCTGTTTTTATAGGGCTGTGATATCACATAAGCCTGCCGGTCACGAATTGGCTTACATCTCTGCGAATGTAATCGAGGGTGTTCCTTTCTTCTTCCCGGAGTTCTCTGCCCCATGTAACACTTCGTTTTTTTTCCCCATTTTGCTAATAAAGGGGGGAAAAAATTATTCCCAAGAATCACAGCAAACTTCGGATTCGTGACGAAAATTCCACTTCGTTCTAATTGATTCACCCATCTCTAGCTGAGGTATTGTAACAGTAGTGCAGGTAGTGGTGTAGTTTGCAGCAGGCATGATACACATAGGTTGGATCAGTCTGGGTAAGAAAGTTCAGGGAGCAGGAGACTGGAACAAGTTACAATACTCAAGAAATGTTAAGATTGCCACATGGTTTACTTGTAGGCCCAAACAGGAAACAAGATGGCCCCCATACTTTATTCAATCCACCATCTTAGGCAAGGGAAAATTCACCTGCCTCCAGTGGTGAGGAGCAAAAGTGCAGCACAAGAAGATAGAGAAACAGCAGCCACCACAAGTCCATAAAAAGTACATCAGATTCTGACAGTGGAACAGCAAACTATACTGAGACAGACATCGCATTTATGATTTTGATGGACGATGACGGAACTGCAAGCGGTAATGAAGTGGCACCTTAATGATTTTGCTGGAACTGTGTTAAATATTATGTATCTACAATATTCATTAGTACAAGACCATGAAGGGTTGAAGTAATAGCCATACACAAGCCGAGGACATACACAATCTGTATTGGTGTATGAGCTACTGTACATTACATCAAGCCTAAATATATAGCAAGACCATATATAGGGACACAGAACATCTAACCCTACAAACACACCTCTAGATAGACAATGTCATGGTGGCTGGGTTAGGTAGGCTAGGTTGGGTGGGTCAGCTGGACGTTTCTCACGACTGGAACTCTTGTGCTCTCACGTCTTGGACGGCTTTCACAGACATATGGAGGAGGCACACACAACAGGTGAATAAAGACATATGAAGAGCTACTGGAGATGGTGGAGACCTCCTGACCATCGGCAGAACATATTCTCAAGGAAAGACTGACCGACATGGACACGTGACTGATAACCTACGTATTTTGTATCCTGTATTCTGGGAGGGTCACAGAACGGCTGTGTGATAGACGGCTTTCTTGTCCACTGTGTGTGTGTGTGGCAGGCTACACTGGATGAGCTCAGGCTTTCCAAAAAAAAAAATAAAAATTTTTTGAGGATTTTTTTTCCAAAATGAGATTCCTTAGTGTAAAGAAAAGTTTTTATTACTTTAGTAATAAACAACATTTTAGTAATGTTAAGAAACGTAGCGGCCGGAGCTCCCCCTGCAAATCATGCAGGTCGTAAATATTCCTAGCGAAAAGGAATTTATCTTGTTAATCAAACTCAACAAAACACATATAACCAGGGAACTTTATACAGCAGGAAACTTCTATATCGCCAACACAAGGTCACAGCGTTCCACCATCTTTGTGACAATCTGTCTAGTCGAGGGCTTTGTACATGACCATTTACATCGAGTGAAGGACTTGTGCCCATTACAGGGGAGGACAAGCCTCCATCTAGGATATAACACACCGGCTCATCTGCATGAACAAGTTACATGGGGAAGGAACGATCAGGTATATTTACCGTATTTTCCGGACTATAAGGCGCACATAAAAACCTAGGATTTCCTTAGAAATCCAAAGTGCGCCTTATAGTCCGGTGCGCCCTATGTATGGAGGAGGGCAGTGACTGGAGGAGGGCAGCGGACCCTACTTACATAGGTCCCCGCTACCGGAGACAGCAGATCTCCAGCGGGAACTGCAGACCACGCGGCACGAACAACAGGCGCCATAGCGCGAACCAACTTCTGCCGCGTGGTCTGCAGTTCCCGCTGGAGATCTGCTGTCTCCGGTAGCGGGGACCTATGTAAGTAGGGTCCGCTGCCCTCCTCCACCTGAACGGACCCCCTTCCCCATCTCCCTGGGGAGACCGCTCACCTATAGCCGGGTCTGTGGAGAGTCGCTGCTTGCGACCTCTCCGCTCGGTTTTGAAGCCACGCCCCTCGGTTTTGAAGCCACGCCCCATATATAAGGCCTTTATTAGAAATGCGCCTTATAGTCCGGTGCGCCTTATATATGGAATTATTCCATATATAAGGCCTTTATTAGTAATGCGCCTTATAGTCTGGTGCGCCTAATAGCCCGGAAAATACGGTATATAGGTCAAATATCCTAAAAATTTATAATGATTGATCCTCTCACCTACCCATGTATCCAAGCTTTTAATGGATACAGACGCTTTTGACATCAGCAGAAGTCATCCGAAGGAAGGAAATCCAGCAATAGAGATCTAAACTGGTCACGTATCTTACACTATGAACATTAACATGGCTTCTCTCCTGTGTGACTTTTCTGATGTATGTTAAAAGCTGTCCTCCAACGAAAACATTTCCCACATTCAGCACATGAAAATGGCTTCTCTCCTGTGTGAATTCTTTGGTGACTTAGAATATCTTCATTTCTAGCAAAACATCTCCCACAGTCAGGACATGGAAACGGCTTCTCCCCTGTGTGAGTTTTCTGATGTCTAGTAAGATGTGATTTTGTAGTAAAAGATTTTTCACATTCTGGACATGAAAATTGCTCCTCTCCTGTGTGAATTCTCTGATGTTTTGAAAGTTCTGATAAATAAGTAAAACTTTCCCCACATTCAGTACATGGGAATGGTTTCTCTCCTGCGTGACTTCTCTGATGTGTAGCAAGATATGACTTCTGGCGAAAACATTTCCCACATTCATTACATGAAAACGGCTTCTCTCTTGTGTGGATTCTTTTATGTCTTATAATATCTTCAGTTCTAGCAAAACATCTCCCACAGTCAGGACATGGAAATGGCTTCTCCCCTGTGTGACTTCTCAGATGTCTAATAAGATGTGATTTCGTACTGAAACCTTTTTCACATTCTGGACATGAAAATTTCTTCTCTCCTGTGTGAGTTCTCTGATGTTTTAAAAGATCCAAAAAATAACTAAAACTTTCCCCACATTCAGTACATGGGAATGGTTTCTCTCCTGTGTGACTTCTCTGATGTGAAGCAAGATATGATTTTGAAATAAAACCTTTCCCACATTCATTACATGAAAACGGCTTCTCTCCTGTGTGGATTCTTTGATGTCTCATAATATCTTCATTTCTAGCAAAACATTTCCCACATTCAGGACATGAAAATGGCTTCTCCCCTGTGTGAATTTTCTGATGTCTAATAAGATGTGATTGCGTAGTAAAACATTTTTTACATTCTGGACATGAAAATGGGATCACTCCTGTGTGAATTCTCTGATGTTTTAAAAGATGTGATAAATAGGTAAAACATTCCCCACATTCTGTACATGGGAATGGTTTCTCTCCTGTGTGAATTCTTTGGTGTCTTAGAAGATCACCATTCTTCGTAAAACAATTCCCACATTCAGTACATAAAAATGGTTTCTCTCCTGTGTGACTTCTATGATGTTCAGCAAGAGAGGATTGTGAAACAAAACATTTCCCACATTCTGTACATGGGAATGGTTTCTCTCCTGTGTGGGTTCTTTGGTGTCTTTGAAGATCTGCATTCGCAGGAAAACATTTTCCACATTCAGTACATAAAAATGGTTTCTCTCCTGTGTGACTTCTCTGATGCTTAATAAGATGCGATTTTGAAACAAAACATTTCCAACATTCAGTGCATAAAAATGGTCTCTCTCCTGTGTGACTTCTCTGATGTTCAGCAAACTTTGATTTTGAAACAAAGCGTTTCCCACATTCAGTACATGGATATGGCTTCTCTCCTGTGTGAATTCTCTGGTGGAACACAAGGTCTGATTTCACACTAAAACTTTTCCCACATTCTGAACATGAAAATGGCTTCTCGCCTGTGTGAGTTTTATGATGTCTTACAAGATGTGATTTCTGGCCAAAACATTTCCCACATACATTACATGGGAATGGCTTCTCCCCTGTGTGAGTTCTTATATGCTGATCAAGACTTGATTTCCTAATGAAGTATTTCTCACATTCTGAACATGAAAAAACCTTTTCTCCTTCGTGACTTTGAAGATGAATGAGAAGATTTGATTCTTGACTAAAAGACTTCTTACATTCAGGACATGAAAACTGCCTCTTATCTCCATGATTTCCCTCCTCTGTGGAAAGATGTGACTGATTATCTTCTACTTCACCACAAGGAGATGAGGGGGGACGTCCATGGGAACCTCTTGTACTTTCATCTCCTGGAAAATATAACCAAGAAATTAAACTCGGAGGATTTCTTTTTCCCAGTTACGAGCAGAAGTAAAGTGACATCATTTATAGTAATTAATATTACAATACGCTGCCATGTAATTAGTTTAAAATCCAATCAGATAGAAGTCATGAAACCTCGGGGAGAGATGATACTACAAGCCGAGCCAGAAATAACAAGTCATCATATATAATAATAATCACTTGTAGGGTCTGTGGAGAGACGCATTTATAATTTGTATACTTTTCTGAAATAATATCCCCCACATTACTAGTAGGGCGGAGTTATTCAGTATTTGTAGGCGGTATTATTCAGTGACCATGTAGAGGTAATGGCAGTGGTCGTGGTGTGGCGGTAATTTCGGGGTCTTGTATAGCTGCCAACATTTACATTATTATTCTGTTGTTATTGTAGTTATTCCGTAATATATATATACACACACACCCGGTACTTGGTGGTAGAACATCGAAATAAATATTGGGGCACATTTACTAAAGGTCCAAGCACCGCATTTTAGTTGGGTTTCCTGACTTTTTACCGTTTTGCCCTGAATTGCCCCAGGTTTTTGGCTCACGCGATCAGATTGTGGCGCATCGGCGACACAAATCGGGGGGTGTGGACGTCGGACAACGAACAGCGGGGATCGGGACGGGTAAGTAAATGTGCCCCACTGAGTGGAATCAGTCCTAAATAAAGCAAAATGGTCCATCTGCTCTGGACGGGAGAAGTCCTGGAGACAGATAGTCGGATAGGTAGAAGGTCCTGTGAGGCTCAGAGATTACGTGTGGGACGGTATTGGCTGATTAGGTGGGAGATATATGGAGGGGACAGGGTGTGGACGGCTTTGTAAGTCATGGTTAGTATTTGAATTTGTTGTACAATGTGTAACCAGTGGAGACACTGGCACCGAGGAGAAGTGAGGAGACAGATGGATTAGCCGGGCAGCAGAGTACAGGATAGATTGGAGGGGCGTTAGAGAGTTAGCTGGGAGACCACAGAGAAGGATATTGCAGTAGTCCAAGTGGGAGATGATGAGGGGCTTGTAATATTGTAGACTCCGGGTTGAGGATCAGATGTGAGAGATGTTCTAGAGATGGAGGCAGCAGGTTGTAGTGAGGACCTGGCTATGGGGGGACAGAGCAGAGTTATAGGCAGCAGAGACTCCTAGGACCTGGGAGAGTGTGGAGCCATTAATCGTGATGGATGGGTCTGGTGGGAGAGATCCGTTACATGGAGGAAAAAATATGATTATACATTTCTTCTATGTTACGTTTTAGAAAGTGGGAGGAAAATGAGGATATGGCTGATAGACACTGATAGGCTAGAAGCGACGAGACGTCTGGCCAAAAATTTAGATCTCAGCTTTAATCTATCACCATTCACTCTCCTGTGCTTCCTCCATACTCTGGAACTCTCTGCCAAAACTCTTTTCAGACAAAACATGAAAACCAATCTGTTTAGTATTTCCTACAACACACAATAACCGCACTGCTTCCTCCCTTGTGCCTCCATCCACCCTCCCGTACAGGTCTCACGCGCAGGGTCCTCTCTTCACTTTTTATTTGTATTTGCTTTTGTTCTCTTCTTACTGTAAATGTACAGGCGGTCCCCGACTTAAGAACACTCGACTTACAGATGTAGGTGTAGATGGAGTAGGGATCCTAAAACAGACTCTTTTGGGACACCAACGGAGAGGGGATGAGGAGAAGAGGTGGAGTCCTATATGAAGTATGCCAGGTTAAAACAAACAAAACGCTGTGCTCACCTCCGGCTTCTTCTACCCACAATCTCCTCTTGCTGCCCGGACACACACACTATGACTTGGCGGGGTCGCTGCTGCGTGACCTGTTGCACGCGGGCCAACAGAGAAGAGGACGGAGCCGGAGAGAGAAGCTGGAGGTGAGTAGAGTTATTTTTCCAAGGGGCTCAATATGGACCTTTAAGTGAAGGAAAGGGTTCTGCTGTGAACATTTCATTAAAAGGAGGTTCTCTGCTGTGGATATTTCTGTAAAAGGGGTATCTGATGTGGACATTTCATTAATGGGGGGCCAGTACGGGCTGTGGTGGTGTCGCCGGGCAGAGGAGATTAGGCCTTGGCACAAGGTTGGTTTGGACGCTGGGGGGGGGGTCATGTGAGTGGAGTAAGATGGGATGCATCGGAGCCGCACCTGTGCCCAGCAACTCCATTGATGCTCTGACCATCAGTATTTCAATAATTGCTTCCTGCACATCTATAAGATGCACAGACAAGCAATTCCAAGGCCAGCGCGGAGGTATAATACCTGCCTCTGCCGCACAGCCTATTTAAGATGCAGCAACCTGATGACGTTACTGTGAGGAACAGTGAACTGGCCCCCTGTGTAAAAAGTTTGGGGACCCCCGGTCTACAGTACCAAAACCAGAGGACAGATCAAGAAGGAGGAGAGGTAGTGGTGTTTGGATTTGGCAAACAGGAGGTCATTCAAAACTTTGGTCAGGACAGTCTCAGAAGGTGAACCCGGTCAGAAACTAGGTGGTTCCGGGTAGACAATTTGTTCCGTGGCGTCATTTTGTCTTTGAAGTGTGAAATGAAGTCCTGGACACAAATTAGAAAAGTGAGTGCAGGAGCTGGAGGACAGAGGAGGGAGTTGAAGGTAGAAAATAATTGTCTGGGGTCGTGAGATAAAGAAGATACAAGATTCATTAACTAAATCTGATTTCAGAGGTAGATTTAGATTTTTGTCTATACGTGCACCCTCTGAGTACTTGCAACCTCCAGATCCGCGTGCTGACCATGGGCACCTGCAAGATGCCGAAGGAGCGTAATGGAAGGCCGGGTGGCCTGTCTGCTCTAGCAAAGAAAAACAGCCCAGCTGTGGGAACTCCGGCTCGTGGAGCAATTTGCTAGAATGGAGCCGGTGGTGAGTCCACCTGCCACCAGTCACCCAAGACCTGCAGAGTGATCAATAATGTGTTTACGTTAATAAAAATATTGGAGAATATAGAGAACCACCTTAGGAGAAATAACTTGCAGCTGCTAGGGGTACCAGAAAAAGTGGAAGGGTACAGCCAGTGGAATTTTTATAGCTTGGTTCTGTGAAAAGTTTGGTGATGGGGGAGCCCTGCCACGAGGGGGAGCCCCCAGACCAGTTTTGACAAAACTACTTACATTACTGGGATATAGACATTGGGGCACATTTACTAAGGGTTCGTCGGACGCATTTCCGTCGGGTTTCCCCAAGTTTTCCGTTTTGCGCTGAATTGCCCCGGGTTTTTGCCGCACACAATCAGATTGCGTCGCATTGGCGCCAGCTTTCATCTGACACAAATCGGGGGCGTGGGCGTCGGACAACCCGACTGATTCGAACAAACCGCAGACTTTAAAAATCAAATTGTGTCGCAAGGTCAGCAGTCACATGCACCGGGAAGAAGAAGGTGAACTCCGGCGGATCTCAGCGGGGAAGCGACACATTCAAGAAATCGGGTGCACGATGTAAGTGAATCGTGGCAGCTCCGAATCCTCGTCGGACATTCCGGATCGGCGGCGTCAACGGGACGGGTAAGTAAATGTGCCCCAATATACTTCATCATACCAGTGATCATGAGGACCTGACTATTAGGAGTCGCCATTTTCCCAGATTATTTTGCAGGCGTCCAGAAGAGGAGGGCTCAGTTTCTGGACATTAAACAGTGAGTGTGCAATCTTCATATATACCGTACGCCATGCTATTTCCAGCATATCTGCGTGTAACGGCTTTTTTGAATTTGTTATGCAATGCGATGTTATGCAAAACACTTAAATCTCATAAACCCATTGGAGCTATTTTCGTGCCCATGGTCAGCACGCGGATCTCGAGGTTGCAAGTACTCAGAGGGTGCACATACAGACAAAATAGAGGGGAGAAGTGTCCATTTTACCTTGGGTACAGGAGAAATTACATCCATCTGGTTTAGTTTTTGAACTTCCTGGAATATTAGGCAAGATAACTTCTTAGCCTGGTGAGGGTAAATTTGCAAGGAGGGAGGGAGGTTATTTCTAGATTGTAACCCTGTCTTATTATGTCCAGAATCCATGGATTGGATCTTATGCTGGTCCATTGGGCATAGAATCTTAGTAACAGAGTTACTGGAACTAAGGAGGAAACTTCTACCTCTTCCTCCATTTGAATAGCTCCAATGTCCTTGTTTCCCCCTGTAGGCGTTTTTCGTGTCCTTATAGTCCTGAAAGGGCTGTTTCTCCTGAAACAGGCAAGTTTTCTAAGAGTAGCTCTCTAGGGGTGCCATTCCTAATATCATTCTCTAGCTATGATAGCCAGAAGTACATAGTACGAGCTACCGAGGTAGTGGCTACATTAGCTTTTAGGTTTAGCATGGTGAATTCCCAGATCTTTTTGAGTACAATATCTGCCTTTCTATCCATAGGGTCTTTTAGTTGGATAGCGTCCTCAAGGGTTCTGATATAGAAGCCTCCATGCAAAGGATCTTGCTAGGAAAGATAGATAATTCCATTGGAACCTATAATTTATAGGTTTAAAAAGGCTTACTAAAATGCATCTGTACCAGTACATACAACTAAGCGCCTTACAAACAAGACATCAGAGCACAGTACCTTATCGTAGGAGCGATGACCAGAATTCTTCATCTAGAGAGCCAGAGCACGTGACCGGAATCATGACATGTGCTCCGGACTTCCGGGTACCCTGGGGCTACGCAGAGTCGGGGGTAGAACCGGACACACAGTCCCCATCGGAGCCAGAGAGGAAGCACTTCACTTCGAGGCGGGGTCCGGGACTGGCAGTGTAAGTGTACGAACCCGCGTCTGCTTTACCGCTCCCCTCACTGTCCCACCCGGAGGAGGAAGTGAGGAGAGATTCTCTGCTCCCTACCCTGTGTAGGGACAAGAAGATACTAGAGTACGGATGCCGGGGTGGGGCATTTTAACTTCTCTGCTTCCTATCCCCACAGTGGTCAAGGAGTCATCCTCCAGGTTGGGCCATCATGGGGGGGCGCAAGGGAAAAGTAATTTCCTTTGTAGTGGCGTCTCCCCCGCTTCCGGTCCTATCTGTGGGGGATTATTATATGTCGTCTATCCTGAATAAGTTCAGTGCAAGAGGGGAATCCTTCCTACAGGGTACCACAAGTCTGGTTAGACTCACTGCAGAGGTAAGGTGGTGTGATATATGGCAATAGCGCCATTGTCAGGATAGGCAGTAGTCCTACTAATCTAGATCCTACATGTCACTATAGACAAAAGATCTTCCCTTGGACACAAATTCTATCCTCCCGTGTATCACGGATGTAACTTATCTCCCGCGGTCAATATCGCACCATTTGCCAGTCCTAGTTACTCTACATCTGGATTATGAGAGAACGAACCGAAGGGGGTTGAGAAAAGTTAACCCGTTCTGGTTTTATATTAGGGCTGCTCATGCAGCAGATGAGTAAGCATACATCTAATGGAAGGGCATTTCTAGATGCCCTTAAAACTAGGTGAGTAGATACTGAATATGCCTATGAAGCGTTCCATAGACCAGCAACTGAAAAGGGATGTTTAGAGGCTCAAAAAACGCTTGATCTTGCAGAAATTGATCAGTTTCTTTGTCAAGCAGAAATATATCCAACAGGAAGATGGTTCTTTGTTTCTTAAAGCCTTAATTACTTAATGTGTATCAGTACTCGCTTGTTGACGCCTGCCTCGGTCTAGGCATAAGGCTAGTTTAGTGGTCCTCCCCAAACCAGGAAAGGATCACTATCTTCCTGAAGGGTACTGTCCTATATCCTTGCCATCAACAGACGTTAAGATGTTGGCAAAGTCTCTAGCAAACCGCCTAAATAAAGTCATAACCCAAATGATAGGGGAAGACCATCTAGGCTTTATGTCTTGCAGGGTGGTGCTCTCACTTGATGCTGCCAAAGCTTTCGACAGCGTTGAGTGGGATTACCTCTGGGCAGTCCTTAGGATAATGGGGCTGGGGCTAGGGTTCATAGCATGGATAAGGTTGCTCTACACGAGGGGGGAGCCTACATGATAGTTTCCCGTTAGAACAGGGCACGCAGCGGGGGTACGCGCTTTCAACCACGCTGTTCTTCATAGCAATAGAGCCTTTAGCATGTTTGATCCATTCCTCCACAAGGGGAAGGGGATTTCCAGGTCCGGGGAAGGAGGAAAGAATATCTCTATATGCCGATTACCTGCTACTCTATTTGGGTAACCTAGACTCCTCCTTGGATGAGATTATGGCCCTTATTGATAAATTTGGAGAATACTCCAGTTTTTGTGTGAATTGGGAAACGTTCGTCGGAAGCTCTTTGGTCGGAAGAGCTTTGGTCGGAAGAGCTTTGGTCGGAAGAGCTTTGGTCGAAAGCGCTTTGGTCGGAAGCGCTTTGGTCGGAAGCGCTTTGGTCGGAAGCGCTTTGGTCGGAAGCGCTTTGGTCGGAAGCTCTTTGGTCGGAAGCGCTTTGGTCGGAAGCTCTTTGGTCGGAAGAAGGGTGCGGCCTGCATACAATATAAATATTTGCAAAGAAACAAGAGCTCGGGAGGGCAAGTCTAACACCTGGCTATACTTTGTTGCACCTCAACTACAACATTTTAGGGGCTGCGGAGATCAAGACATAGTTGGGATCAATAGGAGATTGATATGCCAAAATATCTAGATTGATATCTACCATAACTTACAAATGTGACGTGCTATTTTGGGAAGCACCCACTGCTGTCTAATATACTGTCGAGGTATGTTGCAATACGGCAGGAGACGACTTGAATGATATATTCCTGCCTTTTATATTCCTGGCTTCTTGGAAAATATCCAAGAATAATATATATAATAGATGATCTTCTGTTTCCTTCTCGGCAGAAATGGGAAGCAGATGTTGGGCCTATAGCAAGCGAAATTCTGGAGTAGTGAGAGCCAACGGCTGATTTATCAGGTGTAATGTTTTCTTCATTGTTGTTCTGACTGCGTCCGGGTCATGTGTATGTTTTTTTTCTTTTTGGTCACTTTGGAATTTACCGAAACTGTGTATGTTTGTGTGACTAATGTTTATTACAAAAAAAAATGTTTGGATTGTTTTTCAACCAGTAACAAAGATTTGATTAAAAAAAAATAATAATCAGGAAGGTCTCCTCTTACCTGGTGATGTGAGGGGCTGGTGGTCCTCCATCATGATGTCCTTGTACTGGTCCTTGTGTCCTTCTATATACTCCCACTCCTCCATGGAGAAATAGACAGTGACGTCCTGACACCTTATAGGAACCTGACACCCACAATGACACAGTCATCACCCAGACCCCTCCCTTGTGTTATTGTACAATGTCCCAGCATTCCCGGCAGCGCTCACCTCTCCGCTCAGCAGCTCAGTGATCCTGGAGGTAAGTTCTAGGATCTTCTGCTCATGTATCAGTGAATGAGGTGGAGGCTCGGTGATGGGGCTCTGGGTCCATCCTCCTGACACACGGGGGGTCACACACTCACCAGACGACTTCTTCACTACTGTGTAATCCTGTGTATGGGGAGACACTGATCACTACATAGATCCTAAGAATCCTTCACCTCTCCAGTCATTTCCCGCTGTTATTCCTAGAGATAAGAGCCGTGTCCTGGGAGACTCTCACCTCTCCGGTTATCAAGGAGATCATCTCCAGGGTGAGCTCCAGGATCCTGGCCGCCATCTGCTCTCTGTCCTTCTCCCGGATCCCTGGTGGATCATTGATGGAAAGGATCATCTTTAGGAGAAACCTCTGGGAGTCCTGGATCTATAGAACCTGAGGAAACATGACAAGAACTAAGAGCAAACTCTATATGAAGCAATTGTGTCCATGACATGTGTGATGTGACAGATGGGGATTCTCCAGACACTGGAGGGGAGGTCACTGGACTGAGGGAGGAGTGATGGCGCTGGACTGTGCCGCTCCTCACTAATAGCACATACTGGACCCCTCATGGAGGGACCTGGAGCATGCTGGGAGTTGTAGTCCCGCCATATAGTGCATAACTCCCAACTTTTGGCCGTCCCACCCACAAGCATAGTATAATATTGACCTTGATGGTCCCCACATGGTACAATGCCCCTTTTTTGGCTAACCTCCCTCCCGTCCCCCAGTCCTCCTCCTCCCGTCCCCCAGTCCTCTATACTCCTCCCGTCCCCCAGTCCTCTATACTCCTCCCGTCCCCCAGTCCTCTATACTCCTCCCGTCCCCCAGTCCTCTATACTCCTCCCGTCCCCCAGTCCTCTATACTCCTCCCATCCCCCAGTCCTCTATACTCCACCAGCAGCCTTCTCCTGTGTCCTCCAGCTCCCCTCCACTTCCCTCTATCCTCCTGTGTCCTCCACCCTCCTATTCCTGTTCTACATCCTCCCCCTGTGTCTTCCAGCCTCATCTTCCTGTTCCCAGCTCCCCCTGTCCTCTAGCCTTCTCCTGTGTCCTGTGTCCTCCAGCAGCCTCCTCCTGTGTCCTCCAGCAGCCTAGTCCTGTGTCCTCCAGCAGCCTCGTCCTGTGTCCTCCAGCAGCCTCGTCCTGTGTCCTCCAGCAGCCTCGTCCTGTGTCCTCCAGCAGCCTCCTCCTGTGTCCTCCAGCAGCCTCCTCCTGCGTCCTCCAGCAGCCTCCTCCTGTGTCCTCCAGCAGCCTCCTCCTGTGTCCTCCAGCAGCCTCCTCCTGTGTCCTCCAGCAGCTTCCTCCTGTGTCCTCCAGCAGCTTCCTCCTGTGTCCTCCAGCAGCTTCCTCCTGTGTCCTCCAGCAGCCTCCTCCTGTGTCCTCCAGCAGCCTCCTCCTGTGTCCTCCAGCAGCCTCCTCCTGCGTCCTCCAGCAGCTTCCTCCTGTGTCCTCCAGCAGCCTCCTCCTGTGTCCTCCAGCAGCCTCCTTCTGTGTCCTCCAGCAGCCTCCTCCTGTGTCCTCCAGCAGCCTCCTCCTGCGTCCTTGTCCTGTGTCCTCCAGCAACCTGCTCCTATCCCCAGCAGCCTCCTCCTGTCCTCCAGCTCCCACTGTTCTCTATCCTCCCCCTGAGGGGGAGAGGAGGGGAAGGGGGGGGAACCATGACATTCTCCCAGCCGCCCGTGACTACGGGACAGAGCCCAAACACCGGAACTGTCCTGTCGAATCCGGGACGGTTGGGAGGTATGTTAGTGTGTGTGCTCCTGGAGCATGCTGGGAGTCGTAGTCCCTCCATATAGTGTGTGTGCTCCTGGAGCATGCTGGGAGTCGTAGTCCCTCCATATAGCGTGTGTGCTCCTGGAGCATGCTGGGAGTTGTAGTCCCTCCATATAGTGTGTGTGCTCCTGGAGCATGCTGGGAGTTGTAGTCCCTCCATATAGTGTGTGTGCTGCTGGAGCACGCTGGGAGTTGTAGTCCCTCCATATGGTGTGTGCTCCTGGAGCATGCTGGGAGTTGTAGTCCCTCCATATAGTGTGTGTGCTCCTGGAGCATGTTGGGAGTTGTAGTCCCTCCTCTGGTCACTTACCTCTTCTCTCCTCAGTGCAGGACACTCTCTACCTCACACACGTCTCCTGCTCAATATCCACTAGTCATGTGACCCGGGATTGTGATGTCACTGATGGGCGGAGTCTCCTGCTCACTATCCACTAGTCATGTGACCCGGGGAATGTGATGTCACTGAAGGGCGGGGCTCCTGCTCACTATCCACTAGTCATGTGACCCTGGGAGGGTGATGTCACTGAAGGGGCGGGGCTCCAGGGAGAACAGGAAGCAGCAGTGTGTATAGAGGAGAAGGGGAGGACAGAGACTTACATGTATCTACACCTATACTGTATACAGAGACATTTATATACACCCCACACCTATACTGTATACAGAGACCTATATATACACCCCACACCTATACTGTATACAGAGACATATATATACACCCCACACCTATACTGTATACAGAGACATATATATACACCCCACACCTATACTGTATACAGAGACATATATATACACCTATACTGTATACAGAGACATATATATACACCTATACTGTATACAGAGACGTATATATATACAGCTACATACATAGTCATATATACACCCCACACCTATACTGTATACAGAGACATATATATATATATACAGCTACATACATAGTCATATATACATCCCACACCTATACTGTATACAGAGACATTATATATATATATATACAGCTACATACATAGTCATATATACACCCCACACCTATACTGTATACAGAGACATATATATACAGCCACATACATAGTGATATATATATCCCACACCTATACTGTATACAGAGATATATATATACAGCTACATACATAGTCATATATACACCCCACACCTATACTGTATACAGAGACATATATATACAGCTACATACATAGTCATATATACACCCCACACCTATACTGTATACAGAGACATATATATATATATATATATATATATACAGCTACATACATAGTCATATATACATCCCACACCTATACTGTATACAGGGACATATATATACAGCTACATACATAGTCATATATACACCCCACACCTATACTGTATACAGACATATATATACAGCTACATACATAGTCATATATACACCCCACACCTATACTGTATACAGAGACATATATATACAGCTACATACATAGTCATATATACACCCCACACCTATACTGTATACAGAGACATATATATAAAGCTACATACATAGTCATATATACATCCCACACCTATACTGTATACAGAGACATATATACAGCTACATACATAGTCATATATACACCCCACACCTATACTGTATACAGAGACATATATATATACAGCTACATACATAGTCATATATACACCCCACACCTATACTGTATACAGAGACATATATATACAGCTACATAAATAGTCATATATACACCCCACACCTATACTGTATACAAAGACATATATATATATATATATATATATATACAGCTACATACATAGTCATATATACACCCCACACCTATACTGTATACAGAGACATATATATAAAGCTACATACATAAGTCATATATACACCCCACACCTATACTGTATACAGAGACATATATATAAAGCTACATACATAGTCATATATACATCCCACACCTATACTGTATACAGAGACATATATATACACCCCACACCTATACTGTATACAGAGACATATATATACAGCTACATACATAGTCATATATACACCCACACCTATACTGTATACATAGACATGTATATATATACAGTTAAATACATAGTCATATATACACCCCACACCTATACTGTATACAGAGACATTATATATATATATATACAGCTACATACATAGTCATATATACACCCCACACCTATACTGTATACAGAGACATATATATACAGCCACATACATAGTGATATATATATCCCACACCTATACTGTATACAGAGATATATATATACAGCTACATACATAGTCATATATACACCCCACACCTATACTGTATACAGAGACATATATATACAGCTACATACATAGTCATATATACACCCCACACCTATACTGTATACAGAGACATATATATACAGCTACATACATAGTCATATATACACCCCACACCTATACTGTATACAGAGACATATATATACAGCTACATACATAGTCATATATACACCCCACACATATACTGTATACAGAGACATATATATACAGCTACATACATAGTCATATATACACCCCACACCTATACTGTATACAGAGACATATATATACAGCTACATACATAGTCATATATACACCCCACACCTATACTGTATACAGAGACATATATATATATATATATATATATATATACAGCTACATACATAGTCATATATACATCCCACACCTATACTGTATACAGGGACATATATATACAGCTACATACATAGTCATATATACACCCCACACCTATACTGTATACAGAGACATATATATACAGCTACATACATAGTCATATATACACCCCACACCTATACTGTATACAGAGACATATATATACAGCTACATACATAGTCATATATACACCCCACACCTATACTGTATACAGAGGCATATATATATACAGCTACATACATAGTCATATATACCCCACACCTATACTGTATACAGAGACATATATACAGCTACATACATAGTCATATATACACCCCACACCTATACTGTATACAGAGACATATATATAAAGCTACATACATAGTCATATATACATCCCACACCTATACTGTATACAGAGACATATATACAGCTACATACATAGTCATATATACACCCCACACCTATACTGTATACAGAGACATATATATATACAGCTACATACATAGTCATATATACACCCCACACCTATACTGTATACAGAGACATATATATACAGCTACATAAATAGTCATATATACACCCCACACCTATACTGTATACAAAGACATATATATATATATATATATATATACAGCTACATACATAGTCATATATACACCCCACACCTATACTGTATACAGAGACATATATATAAAGCTACATACATAAGTCATATATACACCCCACACCTATACTGTATACAGAGACATATATATAAAGCTACATACATAGTCATATATACATCCCACACCTATACTGTATACAGAGACATATATATACACCCCACACCTATACTGTATACAGAGACATATATATACAGCTACATACATAGTCATATATACACCCACACCTATACTGTATACATAGACATGTATATATATACAGTTAAATACATAGTCATATATACACCCCACACCTATACTGTATACAGAGACATATACATATATATACAGCTACATACATAGTCATATACACATCCCACACCTATACTGTATACAGAGACATATATATAAAGCTACATACATAGTCATATATACATCCCACACCTATACTGTATACAGAGACATATATATACAGCTACATACATAAGTCATATATACATCCCACACCTATACTGTATACAGATACATATATATAAAGCTACATACATAAGTCATATATACACCCCACACCTATACTGTATACAGAGACATATATTTACAGCTACATACATAGTCATATATACACCCCACACCTATACTGTATACAGAGACATATATATACAGCTACATACATAGTCATATATACACCCACACCTATACTGTATACATAGACATGTATATATATACAGTTAAATACATAGTCATATATACACCCCACACCTATACTGTATACAGATATATATATATACAGCTACATACATAGTCATATATACATCCCACACCTATACTGTATACAGAGACATATATATACAGCTACATACATAGTCATATATACATCCCACACCTATACTGTATACAGAGACATATATATACAGCTACATACATAGTCATATACACACCCCACACCTATACTGTATACAGATATATATACAGCTACATACAGAGTCATATATACATCCCACACCTATACTGTATACAGAGACATATATATACAGCTACATACATAAGTCATATATACATCCCACACCTATACTGTATACAGATACATATATATACAGTTAAATACATAGTCATATATACACCCCACACCTATACTGTATACAGAGACATATATATACAGCTACATACATAGTCATATACACACCCCACACCTATACTGTATACAGAGACATATATATATATACAGCTACATACATAGTCATATATACACCCCACACCTATACTGTATACAGAGACATATATATACAGCTACATACATAGTCATATATACACCCCACACCTATACTGTATACAGATACATATATATACAGCTACATACATAGTCATATATACATCCCACACCTATACTGTATACAGAGACATATATATACAGCTACATACATAGTCATATATACATCCCACACCTATACTGTATACAGAGGCATATATACACCCCACACCTATACTGTATACAGAGACATATATACACCCCACACCTATACTGTATACAGAGACATATATATACAGCTACATACATAGTCATATATACACCCCACACCTATACTGTATACAGAGACATATATATATACAGCTACATACATAGTCATATATACATCCCACACCTATACTGTATACAGAGACATATATATATATATATATACAGCTACATACATAGTCATATATACATCCCACACCTATACTGTATACAGACATATATACAGCTACATACATAGTCATATATACATCCCACACCTATACTGTATACAGAGACATATATATACAGCTACATACATAGTCATATATACACCCCACACCTATACTGTATACAGACATATATACAGCTACA
This sequence comes from Engystomops pustulosus, assembly GCF_040894005.1. Classification (NCBI taxonomy): domain Eukaryota; kingdom Metazoa; phylum Chordata; class Amphibia; order Anura; family Leptodactylidae; genus Engystomops; species Engystomops pustulosus. The sequence goes on along the minus strand of NC_092412.1, from coordinate 10,202,247 downwards.
TACATAGTCATATATACACCCCACACCTATACTGTATACAGAGACATATATATACAGCTACATACATAGTCATATATACACCCCACACCTATACTGTATACAGAGACATATATATACAGCTACATACATAGTCATATATACACCCCACACCTATACTGTATACAGAGACATATATATATATATATACAGCTACATACATAGTCATATATACATCCCACACCTATACTGTATACAGACATATATACAGCTACATACATAGTCATATATACATCCCACACCTATACTGTATACAGAGACATATATATATACAGCTACATACATAGTCATATATACACCCCACACCTATACTGTATACAGACATATATACAGCTACATACATAGTCATATATACACCCCACACCTATACTGTATACAGAGACATATATATATACAGCTACATACATAGTCATATATACACCCCATACCTATACTGTATACAGAGACATATATATAAAGCTACATACATAGTCATATATACATCCCACACCTATACTGTATACAGAGACATATATACAGCTACATACATAGTCATATATACATCCCACACCTATACTGTATACAGAGACATATATACAGCTACATACATAGTCATATATACACCCCACACCTATACTGTATACAGACTTCAAGAATCTCCTATATTTCCAGACTGCTCAGCATCTCAACCCTCCACAGGCTCGCTGGTCCCGCTTCTTTTCTCGGTTCAACTTCGGTTTAACAAGTCGTTACGTGTCAAGCCTGCAGGTCTGTTACTGCCGTTGCCGATACCCAGTTGCCCATGGACTCACATAGCCATGGACTTTATTACTGATCTCCCATCTTCTTCTGATAATACCATCATCTGGGTGGTAACAGATTGGTTTTTCAAGATGTCTCATTTTGTTCCTCTGTCATGTCTGCCATCAGCTCCACGCCTTGCAGTTTGTTCTTCCTGGACATCTTCTGGCTTCATTGACTTCCCCTGCATATTGTCTCGGACCGTGGGGTCCAGTTAGTTTTTGGCAATCCCTGTGCATTCAACTTTAAGTGAAGCTAATCTGCATACCATCTGCAGTCCAATGGGTTAAGACCTTAAGTCCATCTGTAAATATCTACTTCGCGTGTCGGCTCAAACCGAAACTAAGGCTGATAAGAAATGTAGACCTTCCCCAGTCTTTTCTCCAGGTGATAAAGTGTGGCTCTCTGCCAGATATGTCAGGCTGAAGACTCCAAGCTATAAACTTGGGCCGCGTTTCCTGGGTCCTTTCAAGGTGCTGAAGCGCATTAATCCTGTGGCATACAAGCTGCACCTTCCTCCCACCATGCGCATCCCGAACTCCTTCCATGTCTCCCTTCTGAAGCCAGTCATCTTGAACCGTTTCTCCCGACAGGTACTTCCACCCAATCCTGAGGCTGATGCAACTGATGTCTATGAGGTTAAGGAGGTCCTAGATATGAAGTTGGTCAGAGGAAAGCGGTTCTTTCTTATCGACTAGAGAGGGTCCGGTCCAGAGGAGAGGTCCTGGAAGCCTGAAGACAATATCCTGGGCCATGATCTCCTGCGGAGATTTTTCCAGCCTAAGAATAGGGGCAGGCCAACGGGGGGAGGTACTGTCATGGGTGCTCCGGCAACCCATATCTCGGGTCGCGAGCTCAGCTGTGCCCCTCTGTATTCGCTGGTGCCCGCACTTCTTACATGTCCATGCTCGTGTTCCTGGCCATCCGTTCATGTGCGCGTGCATCCCCGTCTCCTAGGGCGTGTGCGTGTCGACTTCAGAAAATTTAAAGGGCCAGCGCATCGTTAATTGGTGCTGGCCATAGTGACCCTGGTTCCGTTCCTGACTACGCTTCTCTGCTGCCTGCCTTGACCTATTGCTACATCCCTGACTCTGATCCCCTGCTGCCCGTCCTGTCTGTCCCTGACTATGATTCTGCTCAGCGTTTGTGTACCTCATCTTGGCTGCCACCACGGACAAAGTCGCACCTGCGGAACGACCTGGTGGTACCACGCCGCAGCAAGTCCAACCAGCTTTGCAGCGGGCTCTGCTGAAAACCGAGTGCCACTTAGATTCCCAGTGCTAGGTGTCAGCTTACGTCATAATCCAAGGTAGTCCAGTGAGTCCACTACCCCTGAAGCCTGACAGCAGGAGAAGAAGAGGGACCAACGAGCCTGCCATGGATTGAGCCGCTGGTCGGTCTGGAGATATGGGAGATTTTTGTGATCTGTGTAGATACAGACTGGATGAAGAGCTACTTCCAGAAGATAACGCCACTCTTCCAATGCAAGCTTTATGGCCAGAAGCTCCCGATCACCTATGGAGTAATTAGTCTCTTCCGCTAAAAAGGTTTTAGAGAAAAAGCTGCATGTGAGAGTTCAACCCTTAGGCCCTTTCTTGGTGAAAACGGCACCAGCACCAACCAAGGAGGTGTCAACCTCTAACAGGAATGGTTTCTCAGTATCAGGCCAGGTGAGAAAGGGAGTAGAGGCAAAGGCAGACTTCAGCTTGGAGAGAGGTTCTTTAGCCGCTGGAGACCAGAGTTTAAGATTGGCGTTCTTCTTGGTCAGTGCCACAATGGGAGACACAAAGGAGGAAAAATGCCGTATTAACTGCTGGTAGTAATTAGCGAAGCCAAGGAATCTCTGGATAGCACAAAGTCCTACTGGGTTAGGCCATTGAAGTACTGCAGACAACTTTGTGGCATTTATCTGTAGACCCTTGTCAGAGATGATGTACACGGGGAATGGAAAAATCTTTTGGTTTGACACTTCTGAGCTTGGCATATAGGCGATTGGGCCTTAGGCACCTGAGAACTTGTGGTACTTGGACCTGATGGGATTTTACGGTCTGTTGAGAACCAAAGGATATTATCCAAGTAGACAATGACATAGGTATAAAGCAAGTCTCTGAAATGTCATTAACAAACTCTTGAAGTAGGACAGGTGCATTTCAGAGCGCCCATCACGAGTATTGAAGGCAGTCTTCCATTCATCGCCTTCATAGATGCGGATGAGATATGCCCTCCATAGGACCAATTTGGTTCCGTGATCAGAGGTAGTGGGTAGTGTAACTTTATTAAGACCACGATAGTCAATGCATGGGTGGAGTGAACCATCCTTTTGGCCACAAAAAAGAATCCAGCACCCACAGGGGAGGAGGATTTTCGTATGAACCCCTTCTGCAGATTCTCCTTTACATAAGCAGACATAGCTGCGGTTTCATGCACAGACAGTTGATAAACCTGACCCTGTGGCGGAGACATGCCCGTCATCAGGTTTATAGAGCAGTCATAGGGCCGTTGTCTCCACTTGCTTCTCCAAGATGACATCTGCAAAGTCCATGTATGAAGCGGAGAAACGCACCAGAGGCTTGGAGGACACTGTAGAAGCCGTGGTGGATACTGGATGAGTTTTTACCGAACAGAATAACTGGCTTTCCGGTCCCCAGCGAACAACCTCACCGATACACCAATTGAGCACAGAAGCATGACGTTGCTACCACAGAAGACCCAGAAGGAAGGAAGACGTGGATCAGGGTAGCACATAGAACGACTGTCTCTCTTTATGCAATGCCCCAATTTGCAGGCACAGGGGCTCGGTGTGGTACCGGACGGGATTGCACAGAATCTGCCCACTGACAGATGAAATGACCAGTGGCTTCTCAAGATGAACCACAGGAAGATGATGCTGGGAGACCACGGCAGCATCCACAAAGTTTCTTGCGGAGCCATAATCCAAGAAGGTTGAAGCTTGAAACTGGCCACTTGTTTCAGTGCTGAGTAGAACTGGGATATTCAGGTGTGGAGAAGCTTTGTTCTCACCTAGGGACGCTTCTCCCAAGAACCCTAGGTACATGTGTTTCCCAGACGCTGTGGACGGAGTGCTCGGGGCTGTCCCAATAGAGACAAAGATTCTCTTGACGACGTCTGGACCATTCTTGGGGAGACAGACATGTGTTATCCACCTGCATGGCCTCCTCTGCAGCAGTCAGAGAGGATGGATGTGGTGGCCTTTGAAAGACTGGTGCCTAGAGGGGCAGTCGATGGCTCCTGATCTGCGTCTGTTCCAGACGCCGTTCCTCCAAGCGCTCTGAGAAGCGAATGTCAATCGGAGCAGACAGGGAGATAAAACCACTCAGAGAAGACGGCAGGTCTCGTGCAGACAGGGCGTCTTTAATCTGTCAAGAAAGTCCTTTCTTAAAGGTGGCGACCAAGGCTGTTTCATTCCAAGCTAGCTCAGAAGCTAGGGTCCAGAACTGAACTGTGTAGTCACCAACAGTAAGTTCAGCAGTGCAGTTTTAGCGTATGAAGCCCGAGCTGGTTCCTCGAGGACGGGCCAGAATTCAGCAAGGAATGCGTTGAGATTAGCCGTGACCAGGTCGTTCTTGTCCCAGAGGGGGGTTGCCCATGCCAGGGCTTTCCTGGAGAGAAGACTGACCACAAAAGCCACCTTAGTCTGTACTGTGGGGAACTGGGGAGGCATCAGTTCAATATGCAAGGAACACTGGGTAATGAAGCCCCTGCATAGCTTGGACTCTTCGTCATACTTGGTGGGCATGGAAAGTCGCAGCCTGGGTTCAGCAGTAGACAATGTAGGCGCAGTAGCGGGAGGTACCACAGGTACTGGATGCTGGTGCTGAGTAACCAACATTTGCTGCAAGATTGTGCTGATCATGTTGTTGGCCCTGCGCGGCAATCTGCTGTGACTGATGGGTCACGATGATAGTGAGATCAGCCAGCTCAAGCAGCGGATCCATGGCCAGATCTTACTGCCAGGATCAGGGGTAGTGGACACAATGTACCATTGCGAGCAATGACGTAAGATGACAACTGGGAGCAGAATGCACCAGCGCCCGCTGCAAAGCGGGTTGATCTTGCTGCGGCGGGATACCACCAGGTCGCTCCACAGGCGTAAATTTGCTTGCGGTGGTGGCCAAGGCCAAGTGCAGAGTCATGAAGCTGAAACGTAGTCGGGGACAGGCTGGAGATCAACAACAGGAAAGTTTCTCTCAGGCACAAGTCTCAAAGATCCGGTAGGGGACACAGGAAGGGACCAGATACTTAAAAGGGAAGATGGACGGCCAGTGCCAATCATCAGAGCACTAGCCCTTTAAATCCTAGAGAGCCAACATGCGCCCTAGGAGGTGGGGATGCACACCGTAGCATGGAGACTGCCACTGGAGCGAGGAGAGGTGAGAGACGATACAACCGGGCACCAGGGGCACAGGGAACCACATGGGTGCGCCAGTGACCCGGGACATGGTTGCAGGGGTACCCGTGACAGAATACTTTGTTATGCACAAAGTTGAATTTGCTGACAACAAAATCACAAAAAAAATCATCAATGGAAATTAAATTTTTTAACCAATGGAGGTCTGGATTTGAAGTCACCTACAAAATTAAAGTGGAGAAACAAACTAAAGGCTGATCCATTGATGTAATTTCCTTAAAACAAGTAAAAATGAGGCTCATTGTTGTGTGTGGCCTCCACGTACCTGTATGACCTTCCTACAGTGCCTCTGGACTTAAACATCCGCCAACTCCTGGATAGCCTGTGGTGCAGCGTGACATTGGTAGATGGAGCGAGACATGATGTCCCAGATGTGCTCAGTCGGATTCAGGACTGAGGAACATGAAGGCCAGTTGATAGTTTCAATGCCTTCATCTTGCAATAACTGCTGACACACTCCATCCACATGAGGTCGAGCATTGTCCTACCCAGGGCCAACTGTACCAGCATATGGTCTCACAATGGGTTTGAGGATCTCCTCGTACCTAATGGCATTCAGGCTACATGTGACTAGCACATGGAAGACTGAGTGGCCCCAACACCATTACTGAAGGATGTTGCAAGCAGTAGATCACTTTCCATGGTGTCTCCAGACTGTCCCGTCTGTCACATGTGCTCAGTGTGAACCTGCTTCATCTGTGAAGAGCACAGGGCGCCAATTTGCAAATCCTGGTGTTCTCTGCCAAATGCCGAGGAGCCCACATGGTGTTCGGTTGTGAGCACAACCCCCCATTTGTAGTTGTCGGGCCCTTATACCATCCTCATGGAGTCTGTTTCTAGCTGTTTGTGCAGACACATTCACATTTGTAACAACAGGAGGTCATTTTGCAGGGCTCTGGCAGTGCCCCTCCTGTTTCTCCTTGTACACAGGCTGCTGGGTTGTTGCCCTCCTATAGTCCCCCCTCCCCCCACGTCTCCTGCTGTACTGGCCTGTCTCATGGTAGTGCCTCCAGCCACTGGACACTACAACAGGCACAGCCAACCTTCTTGCCACAGCTTGCATTGGTTTCCTATCCTGGATGAGTTGCACTACCTGAGCCAGGGTCGGCTCCAAGTTTCAGCAGACTCCTGGGCGACAGCCTCAGTGGGCACCTCTGCAGTGAACTCACGTGGCAGCATTAAAAATTCAGAAACTAAAGCCTGTTTCCTAAAAATTTCCCTGGTTTACCATACCAAACAGCCCCCTTGTGTGTATTTTATACAAAGTCCCCCTCACCCTCTATGGATTCATTAGATACAGCCCCCCTGACTCCCATGGATTCCTTATGCACTTGCCTGGGTATGCCCAGTGGTGCTGCCAGCCCTGACCTGAGCCACTTGTGTTGGTTGTACAGTTAATGCTACCATGAGTGTGAAAGCACCACCAACATTCAAAACATCAGCCAGAAAGCATTGGTTCTAAGAAGTGGTCTGTGGTCCCCACCTGCAGAACCACTCCTTTCTTGAGTGTGTCTTGCTAATTGCCAATAATTTCCACCTGTTGGGGCACATTTACTAAGGGTCCGCAGCCGCGAATCCGTCGGGTTTTTCCCGAATATTTCCTCTTTGCGCTGGATTTCACGGAATTGTGGCGCACGCGATCGATTTTTGGCGCAATCGCGACGACTTTCACGCGACAGAAATCGGGGGGCGTGGCCACGGACAACCCGAAGGATTCGGAAAAACCGCAGAATTTAAAAAGCCATTTGTGTCGCAAGATCAAGCACTCACATACACCAGAAAAAAGCAGGTGAACTTCGGCGGACCTCAGCGCAGCAGCGAAACATGGTGAATATCGGCGCACGGACCTTAGTGAATCCCAGCAGAACCCGAATCAGCGTCGGAGAACCCACCGCTGGATCGCGACTGGACCGGGTAAGTAAATGTGCCCCGTTGTCTTTTATTTGCACAATAACATGTGAAATTGTCAATCCCTGTTGTTTTCGAAGTGAGAAATGCCCAGGCCTCAGCGCCAAAGGGTGCGTCAACGCCTCTCCACTGATGGCTGCCAAGAAGACTGAATCTAGTCGGTTGCTTCACAAAGATGGGTGAGAATCCTCCAATGCTTCTTTTCCGATTTTGTTTTCTCTCGGGTTTGGAGTAGCTTTCCTCACCTAACTTGGTAGTGCTGCCTGCTCATGCATAACATTCTACCCAAGTGAAGTTTAGCTATGTGTTACTTGGTCCCTATCATTATTTTATTTGCAGTTATACCTTATATTGGCCCATAGCCACGCTGTATACACACTTGTGGAATTACCTATTTACTTCTCATACATATTTTGTTTAAGCTAAGACATAGCTTGATTCACCCCTTCTATGTTTAGGGCCTCCTTTTCCCTTTTTCCTTTTATCTCTTACTTCCTGAACTAGACCCCATCCATGACCCTGATCCACCTTGGAGTTTCTGGGCTAGCAAGCATGGTTGTTCCAGTGAAAATTGTTCCCTTTAATGCTAAAAGTCTTAACATCCTGGAAAAACTGTCCCGGGTTCTATATAACTTTCAGGGGTCCATATTCTATGTGTTCAGGATGTTGGAAATGCAGTCCATTTCAGACACACATCTTCAGAGTAAGGGCAGCGTTTATTCATACTATAGAACGACAGAGCAGCATTGGAATAGACCGAAAAGTTCGGAATATGTGATGCTTACAGAGCGGCATCATAGATGGGTGGGCTTACTAAGAATCACATAAGTCAGACACAACCTACGTATACAATTGTTATTGGTTACACGTCACAGTTTACAATACCTTATACATTTAAATTCAGTCTACGCCTAACTTGACCCTTTGGACCTTTCCCACTTGATGTATGTTGACAGCTGATGACATGGATTATATCCTCAGCCATAGTATCGAGACTCTCAGTCTCCAGCTAACCGTTCTCATGGGGATTCTGATACGATAAGTCCCCTCGTTTATTTCCTTCCTGTCCACAATAGTATATCATTCTATACTTAAATTTTCAACTATAAGTAGATATAATACTACACTAACATATATCTCTATATGGTCATAAAACAATTGGACTCCATCTACTAATCCGGCGCGATTCACCAAGATCGTGCGCCCGAGATCCTGCATGTGTCGCTTCCCTGCTGAGGTCCGCCGGAGTTCACCTTCTTCTTCCTGGTGTATGTGAGTGTATTGTCTTGTGACACAATTTGACATGTTAAATCCCGCGCATTGTCCGAATCCGTCGGATCATCCGACGACCCGCCCCCACGATTTGTGTTGTGTGAAAGCTTGCGTCGATGCCGCAAAATCCAATCGCGTGCTTCGACTTTGACTTTCTCGGACCTCTGCGGCAGGGTACGACTGACTTTCACACAGCTCCTCAGTGAATTGGGTCTTTTGCCCATGGAGGAAGTGACAGCCGGTGAGCCTAGTGAAATCCTTTGATGGGGACCGGATTGCCATTTCCCGCTGCCTCATGGATCTTCACCCGTGTCCGTAATGTCTTCCGTGGACTCTCCCAAGCAGCTGGCAGGCCTTCCCGCTGCTTATTAGAATTTTGCAGATGTCTTCTCTGAGAAGCAAGCAGAGATTCTGCCACCTCACAGCCCCTATGACTGTTCCATAGACCTGTTACCGGGTACTTCTCCACGAGGTCGATTATACCCACTATCTGTGTCTGAGAACGCGGCTATGTCAGCCTACATTTGAAGAAGGGATTCATCCGCAAGTCATCTTCCCCTGCTGGTGCTGGATTCTTCTTTGTGGCCAAGAAGGAAGGTTCCCTCCGTCCTTGCATCGATTACCGTGTCTCAATAAAGTCAAGGTGAAAAGTCGCTACCCTTTGCCTCTCATCACTCAACTTTCTGATCGCCTATGGGGTGCCAAGGTTTTCACCAAGCTGGATCTGCGGGGGGCATATAGCCTCATCCGCATCCATGAAGGTGATGAGTGGAAGACGGCCTTCAATACTCGTGATGGGCATTTTGAGTATTTGATAATGCCCTTTGGACTCTTCAATGCCCCAGCAGTGTTCCAAGAATTCTTCAACGATATCTTCAGAGACTTGCTCTACATTTGTGTCGTTGTCTTCTTGGACGATATTCTGGTGTTTTCTCCAGACCTACAGTCTCATCTGATCCACGTCCGGCAAGTTCTCAGGCGCCTAAGGGCAAATCGGTTTTATGCCAAGCTCGAGAAATGCCAATATCATCAGAGTAGTCTTCCATTCCTGGGATACAACATTTCTGACAAAGGACTACAGATGGATCCTGCCAAGTCGTCTGCCGTACTTTAGTGGCCTCGCCCAATGGGACTACGTATCATACAGATATTTCTGGGCTTCGTCAATTATTACCGGCAATTTATTCCACATTTCGCCTCTCTTGTTTCTCCAATTGTGGTGCTGACTAAGAAGAATGCCAATCCGAGACTCTGGCCTCCTGCAACTTAAGAAGCCTTCACTAAACTGAAGTCTGCCTTTGCCTCTGTGCCAGTTCTCACACGACCTGATACAGAGAAGCCATTCCAGTTGGAGATTGACGCCTCATCCGTTGGTGCTGGGGCCGTCCTCTCCCAGAAAGGGCCCAAAGGTCGAACCCTCACCTGCGGCTTCTTCTCAAAGACCTTTGCAACTGCCGAGAGGTATTATTCCATTGGTGATCGGGAACTTCTGGTCATAAAGCTTGCTTTGGAGGAAAGGAAGGAGCTCATCATCTGGTCTGTATCTAAACTGACCGCAAGAATCTCTTGTATCAACAGACTGCTCAGCATCTCAATCCTCGTCAGGCTCACTGGTCCCTCTTTTTCTTGCGATTCAACTTCCTAATTGACTTCCATCCAGCCGAGAAAAACGTCAAAGCTGATGCCCTCTCTCGTGCCTCAGATGATGTTGGGGAAGAATCGGCTCCTTGTCATATCGTTCCTCCGGAACGACTGGTTGCTGCTGCTTCTGTGGACCTACGGCAGCTCCCTCCTGGCAAGATCTTTGTCCGAGCTGCTCTTCTGAAGAGGATACTAACCTGGGGACATTGCACTCGTGTAGCTGGGCACCCTAGGGTGCAGATATCTGTTGCCCTTATATCTCGTTACTACTGGTGGCCAGATCTGGTCAAGGTTTTGTGGGATCCTGTACCTGTAAGAAGTAATCATGCCTCAAGCCAGCAGGGCTGCTGCTCCCGTTGCCGATAGCCATGGGCTTTATTACGGATCTCCCATCTTGTTCCGGTAATACAATCATCTGGGTGGTAACGGATCGCTTCTCTAAGATGTCCCACTTTGTTCCTCTGATAGGTCTGCTGTCGGCTCCACGCCTTGCAAGGCTGTTCTTCCTGCACATCTTCCGGCTACATGGACTTCCCATGCACACTTTCTCAGACCAGTTTCTGGAGGTCTCTGTGCGGTCACCTGCAGGTTAAACTGGACTTCTGATCTGCATACTATCCACAGTCCAATGGACAAGTCAAGAGGGTTAATCAGACTCTGGGATGCTATCTACACCATTGTGTCTCTGCCCGACTAGACGACTCTCTAGACTCTGGAATCTGCCGGTGCCACTCCATTTTTTGTTCATCCACGCCCACCTCTTCTCTGTCTGAGCCCTCTGATGTACCTGCTGTGGAGAATTTGGTTCAAGATCTCAAGACCATCTGGGAGCAAACACGGCTGCCACTACTTCGGGCCTCCGAAGCTGGTCAGCTGCCTGCCCTGATGAATTTCAGCCCTTTCCTGTGTCCCCTGCCAGATCTTTGTGCTTCCATGCATGAGAGAAAGCTGTATTCCAAGTCCTCTGCGATTATCCTGATTTCCCATTGTGACCTCGATTCTGTTCCTGATTCCGATTCTGTGCTGCCTGTCCTGACCACGAGTATGCCTTACGTTTCTGTACTATGCTTTGGCCGCCACCGCGGACAAAGTCGCGCCTGTGGAATGACCTGGTGGTACCACGCCGCAACAAGTCCAACCTGCTTTGCGGCGGGCTCTGGTGAAAACTGGGTTCCACTTAGACTTCGGTCCCAGGTGTCGGCTTACGTCATTGTCTGCTGTGGTACAGAGGATCCACTACCATAGAGCCTGACACTTATGATGGTCTATAAGAACCACAATTTGCTGAAATGCCCCCACTAGGTAGTGTTGCCATTCTTGAAAAGCAGAAATGATGGCCAAGAGCTCTTTGTTTCCAACATCATATTCTCAAGAGCTCAATCTACAGAGAAGCACAGGGATAACACCAAAAATGGGGTCACACATAAAAAGATGACTGGTATATTCATCACACCAGATCTATATTATAAATACACTGATATTGGGTTGACCAATGTATGTGTTTTAATTGGCCAAGATACAATACACGGCTATCAAAAAAAGCCAACTTGATTCAAAGTAATACTAAAACATATCTTTATTTATTATTTTATTTAATCTTTATTTATTATCATCATGTAAAAAATGCAGGATAATCATTTGGGAAAACGTGGGGACATCACAAAGAGACAAAACTGCTGCCGACATCACAGTTGTGTGGTGGCCGGGCTGTCGCAGACCTGGAGCTGCCCAGAATGTCGGAATGGTGAGTACTCGGTTTTTTTTAGGGCCGGCTATATACTACAGGGTCTGGCAGGCTATATACTACAGGGGCTGGCAGGCTATGCATTAGAGGGGGCTGGCAGCCTATATACTAAAGGGGGGCTGGCTATATACTTCACAGGGTTGACAGGTTATATACTAAAGGGGGGGCTGGCTATATACTGCAAGGGGGCTGGCAGGCTATATACTAAAGGGGGCTGTCAGGTTATATACTACAAGGAGCTGGTTGGCTATATTCTACAGGGGGCTTGCTATTTACTAAAAAGGGCTTTCAGGGTATACACTACTGGGGAGAGCAGGCTTGTTATACCAGGTTATACTACAGGGGGCAGGCTATATACTGGGGAGGCTGTGACCAATGCATTTCCCACCCAAGGTTTATACTCAAGTCAATGGGGTTTTCTAGTTTTTGGTGTTTTAATTAGGTGCCTCGGCTTATAATCGATTATATAATGTATCTTGTAAATCAAATTCAACAATACACATATAACAACAGGGAACTTTATACAGCAGGATATGTACCATATATCGCCAACACAAGGTCACAACGTTCCACCATCTTTGTGACAGACACAATGAAGTCCAGTCTGTCTAGTCGAGGGCTTTGTACATGACCATTTACACAGAGTAAAGAACTTGAGACCATTACATGGGGAAGGAACGATCATAAAATATATTGTTATACATCAGAGCAGGTTCACCGTAACCAAGTCAGAGTAGGACGAGCTGCCGACAATGAGAAGAGATATGGAACATGTAAAAGTCGCCTAAGAAATCAATGATCATTGGTACATGTACATAGGTCAATTATCGTGAAAATATCATAAAGAAACATGATTCATCATGATTGGTCCGATCACCTACCTACATATGTAAACTTCTAACTAATACATTTGCTGCCGTGCCAACACAAGCAGAAGTCCATCTCAATGGACGATAAATATCTAAACTGGTCACATACCTTACACTATTACATTAACAAGGCTTCTCTCCTGTGTGAGTTCTCCGATGTATGGCAAGAGTTGACCTCCAACTAAAACATTTCCCACATTCTGGACATGAAAATGGTTTCTCACCTGTGTGAGTTATTTGGTGTCTTTGAAGATCTTCATTTCTAGCAAAACATTTCCCACAGACAGTACATGAAAATGGCTTCTCCCCTGTGTGAGTTCTCTGATGTATATTAAATTCTGATTTCCATCTAAAACATTTTCCACATTCTTGACATGAAAATGGCTTCTTCATTGTGTGAGTTTTCTGATGTCTAATCAAATCTGATTCACTACGAAACCATCTCCCACATTCTGGACATGGAATCTCTCCTCTGTGCATTCTTTGATGTTTTAAAAAAAGGAATTTCCAAGTAAAACATTCACCACATTCAGTACATGTCAATGGTTTCTTTGGTCTGTGGGTTCTCTGGTGTTGTAGAAGATCTTCATTCGAAGCACAATACTTTGCACATACAGTACATAAAAATGGTGTTTCTACTATGTGGCTTCTCTGATGTGCAACAAGATTGGATTTTGAAGCGAAAGAATTCCCACATTCAGGACATAAAAATGGTCTCTCTCTGGTGTGAGTTTTCTGATGTCTAACAAGAATGGAACGTGTAGCAAAACTTTTTCCGCATTCAGTACATAAAAATGGTTTCTCTCCTGTGTGAATTCTCTGATGTCTAACAAGAACCGACTTGGAAACAAAACAAGTCCCACATTCAGTACATAAAAATGGCTTCTCTCCTGTGTGATTTCTTTGATGTTTAACAAGACTGGAAATTGAACTTAAACATCTCCCACATTCAGTACACACAAATGGTTTTTCCCCTGTGTGACGCCGGTGATGTTTAAAAAGATCCGCTTTTAATAAAAAACCTTTCCCACATTCTAAACATGAAAATGGCTTCTCCCCTGTGTGAATTTTCTGATGTCTCAAAAGTTGTGTTTTCTGCTTAAAACATTTTCCACATTCATTACATGAAAATGGCTTCTCCCCTCTGTGAATTTTCTGATGTTTAAAAAGATGTGATTTCAGACTAAAACATTTCCCACATTCAGTGCAAGCGAATGGTGTATCTCTTGTGTGACTTCTCTGATGTTTAACAAGATTTGATTTGGAAACAAAACAATTTCCACATTCAGTACATAAAAATGGTTTTTCTCCTGTGTGACTTCTCTGGTGTTGAAGAAGATTCGATTTTGTAGCCAAACACTTCCCACATTCAGTACATGGGAATGGTTTCTCTCCTGTGTGAGTTCTCTGATGCCCAACAAGACGTGGTCTTGAAACGAAACATTTTCCACATTCACCACATACAAATGGTTTCTCCCCTGTGTGACTTCTCCGATGTTGAACAAGACCTGATCTTGAAAAAAAACATTTCCCACATTCAGTACATGAAAATGGCTTCTCCACTGTGTGAATTCTTATATGCCGATCAAGATCTGATTTCTGGGTAAAGTTTTTCTCACATTCTGAACATGATAAAACCTTTCCCTCTCGGTGACTTTGAAGATGAATGAGAAGATTTGATTCTTGACTAAAAGACTTCTCACATTTCGGACATGAAAACTGCCTCTTATCTCCATGATTTCCCTCCTCTGTGGAAAGATGTGACTGATTATCTTCTTCTTCACCACAAGGAGATGAGGGGGGACGTCCATGGGAACCTCTTGTACTTTCATCTCCTGGAAAATATAACCAAGAAATTAAACTCGGAGGATTTCTTTTTCCCAGTTACGAGCAGAAGTAAAGTGACATCATTTATAGTAATTAATATTACAATACGCTGCCATATAATTAGTTTAAAATCTAATCAGATAGAAGTCATGAAACCTCGGGGAGAGATGATACTACAAGCCGGGCTATAAAGGCTGCAGTATGCCGGCAGAAATAACAAGTCATCACATATAATAATCATCACTTGTAGGGTCTGCGGAGAGACGCATTTATAATTTCTATACTTTTCCAAAATAATATCCCCCACATTACTAGTAGGGCGGAGTTATTCAGTATTTGTAGGCGGTATTATTCAGTGACCATGTAGAGGTAATGGCAGTGGTCGTGGTAAGGCGGTAATATCTGGGTCTTCTACAGCTGCATCATTTACATTATTATTCTGATGTGGTATTTGCTCAGTAACAATAGGGCAGTAATATTTGGTCCAGGCACATCGATATTAGAGGTAATGTTGGTCTTTTATATAGAGAGTTTAGTAATATATATACACACACTGGAGGTATTTGGTGGTTGAATATAGAAATAAATATTGAGTGAAATAAGTCCTAAATAAAACAAAATGGTCCATCTGCTCTGGACGGGAGAAGTCCTGGAGACAGATAGTCGGATAGATAGAAGGTCCTGTGAGGCTCAGAGATTATGTGTGGGACGGTATTGGCTGATTAGGTCGGAGATATATGGAGAGGACAGGGTGTGGACAGCTTTTTAAGTTATGAGCAAGACACTTATCGTCGAAATGTGTTAACCAGTTTGCCTCCTCGTGTATAAACAATTTTTATACAATAAAGGAAGCATTTTATTGGCAAAACGAACATCCGTAGACTCTCTTAATGTTGTCCGAACCTTGTTCCTAGTTTGTACCAGATGGCTATGGATGGAGTATTTTCTGTGCTCCAGGAGATGTCCGGGAGGTGTTTAGCCTAGAGTGATTCTAAGGTTGGGAGAGCCGGCTTTTTTATCCACTTTTCTTCTACTTCTGAAGTGTTATTTTGTAGCTTTGTAAGTCATGGTTAGTATTTGAATATGTTGTACAATGTGTAACCATTGGAGAGAGACTAACAGCGAGGAGAGGCAGAGGAGAAGCGAGGAGACAGATGGATTAGCCGGGCAGAAGAGTACAGGATAGATTGAAGGGTGGTTAGATATTTAGCTGGGAGACCACCACACCGTGGGTGTTACACTGTTAGTTACATCCAGCGCCCCGTGTATCCCAATGCCGGTTCGGTTCAGATCCCAAGCTGAACCGGTATCAGCTCTGCGTCCAATATATCGGATGCAGAGCGCTAAGGGGTGAAACAATAGAAGAACTTTTCAGTATACAACATAAACATGATTGTTTGGCCATCATGGCAGACGGGATACCTGGAAGAGGAACAAAATGGGACATCTTGGAAAACCGGTCAGTCACCACCCAGATGACAGTATTGCTGAGCAAGATGGAAGATCAATGACAAAGTCTATTGCCACGTGCGATCACGGGTGACTGGGTATCGGCAACGGAAGCAGCAGGCCAGCCAGTTTAAGACGAAATGGCTTATTACGGGCACAGGAATTGCAGGAACCCACAAAATCCTGAACATCTTTGACCAGGTCAGGCAACCAGCAGTAGCGGGAGATGAGGGCCATGGAGCATTGCACCCCATGGTGTCCAGCCAGACGCCAAGACAATATTCTCCTTCGTAGTGCAGGTCGCACATACGTCTTGCCTGGGGGAAGCTGCCTAAGATCTCCAAGAAACAACCAGTTGTTCAGAAAAATAATATGCTCTTCTCCAATGATATCAGAGGCATGGGAAAGGGCATCAGCCTTGATATTCTTCTCAGCAGGACGGAAGTGGATCAGAAGGTTGTAACGTGACCAATGGGCTTACCTCGCGTTGAGACGTTGGGCTGTCTGGAGATAAAGGAGATTTTTATGATCTGTATATATGCAGATCGAATGGGGAGCTCCCTCCAGGAGATATCGAAGTTCTCTCTCTCTCCGATAGAGTAATTCCTCTCTGCGGAAAAAAAAGTCTTAGGAAAAAAAACACGCCAAGTGTGAGTTCGGCCTTTAGGCCCTTTCAGGTTAAGCACCACCCCTGCACCCACAGAGGACGCATCAACTTCCAAATGAAAGGGCTTTTCAGTATCAGGCCTAATGGGAACTGGGGCTGAGGCAAAGGCGGATTTCAACCTTTAGAAGGCTTCTTCAGCCGCCGGAGACCATAGGCGGGGATTGCACCCTTCTTGGTGAGCGTCAAGATGGGGGATGCAAGAGTGGAGAGATGCGGGATAAACTGACAGTAATAGTTTGCAGAGCCTATGAACCTCTGTATAGCACGTAGACCCTCCGGACGTGGCCATTGTAGAACAGAAGATAGCTTGGCAGGATCCATCCGGAGGCCTCTGTCGGAGATAATATAGCCGAGGAAAGGAAGGCTCCGCTAGTGAAATTCCCATTGCTCAAGTTTTCCTAGAGGCGATTGGCTCGGAGGTGCCCACGTGGGATTGGTGGGACTGAAAGTCCAGGGGGGGGAATACCGGAATGTCGAAAAAAGACTACGACACAAGTATACAGCAGATCCCTGAAGATATCATTGACAAATTCTTGAAAAACGGCTGGCGTGTTACACAGTCTGAACAGCATCACCAAGTACTCGAAATGTCACTTTTGCAGATCTGCATGAGGTTGTAGGCTCCATGGAGATCCAGCTTGGAGAAAACCTTGGAGCCACGCAGGGGACAAAGAGCTCAGTGATCAACGGCAATGGATAGCGATTCTTAACCGTTACCTTGTTAAGACCACTATAGTCAATGCAAGGACGGAGTGACCCCAAAAATCAGCCTGCACAATCCCTCTCTGCAGGTTCTCTTGGATATACTCTGACATTGCTGCAGTTTCGGAAACTGAAAAAGGATACACCTGACCCCGGGGAGGAGAGGCACCCGGCAGGAGATCCACAGGGCAATCGTAGGGACGGTGCGGTGGCAAAGTCTCTTCTTGTTTCTTGGAGAATACATTGGCAAAGTCCTGGTAACACGTTGGTAGGCCCACCAGAGTCTTGTGAACTACAGAGGAGACTAGGACAGATACTGGTAGGCACCACCATGCAGCGAGACTGACACTCTGGTTCTCTACTGAGAATCTCGCCTGTCTTCCAATCAAGGACTGGTGAGTGAAGCTGCAGCCACGGAAGACCCAACAGGAGAGACGAGGTGGAACGTGGCAGTACGTAAAAGGACATCTCTCCTTAGGCTCAGAGCATTACCGGACCAGGTCGGAGAGTATTTGTCTGCTGACTGAGGAGACCACAGGGATGTGATGTGGGAGACCAGAGAGGCATCCACGAAGTTCCAGGCACAACCAGAGTCCAAGAAAGCAGTGACCTGAATCTGATTACGGGTGGCGAGCTGAGGAGCACGGTAATATTCAGGTGTGGAGAAGCTTTGCTCTCACCCAAGGACGCTTCTCCCAAGAACCCTAGGTGCTGGCATTTCCTGGACGTTGGTGAAGGACATGACAAGCCCCAATGAAGTGTTCTGGACTGGCACAATATAGACAGAGGTCCTCCTGACGTCATCTGGAATGTTCCTGGAGGGAGAGTTGGGTTCTGTCCACCTGCATAGGTTTCTCTGCCGACGCTACGGCCGGAAGGCAGGTGCCAAGCAAGGTAAGCATCCGACCCGGCTCAAGTTGTAACTCCTCAGTGGGCTCCTTAAACCGCACATCAATCAGAGTGGCCAGTGTGATGAAACCACTCAGAGTAGACGGCAGGTCACTTGCAGCCAATGCGTCTTTGAGTCGAGCCGAAAGTCCTTTTTAAAGGTTGCATCATTCCAGGTGAGTTCAGAGGCCAGGGTAAGGAACTGAACTGCATATTCTCCAACGGACGAGTTCCATTGGCACAGGTTCAGCAGCGCAGTTTCAGTTGAGGGAGCTCACGCAGGTTCCTCAAAAATGGACCGGTATTTCGCCGGGAATGCTGTGTGAGTTGCCATGACCGGATTGTCTCTGTCCCAGAGAGGGTTAGCCCAGGCCAGGGCCTTCCCGGAGAGGAGGCTGATTATGAATGCCACCTTGGATCATTCAGTGACGGCATAAGTTCAATGTGCAAGGGGCACTGAGTGATGAAGCCCCTGCTTGGGGTTCCCAGCATACTTGGTAGGCATAAAGAGTCTCAGCCTAGGTTCAGTGGCAGGTAGAGAAACCGGCGTAGCAGGAGAACTCGCAGGGATCTGATGCTGAGTGGCAATCAACTGTTGCAGCATGGTAGTGACTTGTCCAAGCTGTTCTCCTTGCGAAGCAATCTGCCAAGACCACAAAACTAGTAAGATCAGGAAGCCGAACCTTGGCGGGGTCCATGGCTGGATCTTACTGTGAGGCGGGGACAGGTGGGAGGTCAAGGCAGGCAGCAGAGGTTCAGGGGGGTCAGGGATGGAGCAGGACGTCAGGGCTGGAACAGAGGAGCGAAGTTGTGAGCAGGTCCGGGGCCACAACGGGAGGTCAATACACGGAAACAGGTCCCAGGAAAGAGCTTTCTCAGAGGCATATAGCACAAAGATCCGGCAGGGGATGTTGAAAGAAGCCGGCTTTTGAGGAATCCCAGGAAGTGGCCAGCACCAATCAGCAGTACGCTGGCCCTTTAAATTTGCGAGTTACGTTGTGCGCATGCCCTAGGGAGCGGGGACGTGTGTGCTGGGAAACCAGGACGGGAGCGTGGAGAGGTGAGCGGCGGCCGCCACGGAGAAGGGCACGGGTGCGTCTGCAACCCGAGA
Source organism: Engystomops pustulosus (assembly GCF_040894005.1). Lineage (NCBI taxonomy): Eukaryota > Metazoa > Chordata > Amphibia > Anura > Leptodactylidae > Engystomops > Engystomops pustulosus. The sequence goes on along the minus strand of NC_092412.1, from coordinate 10,182,924 downwards.
TGTGGGTTGCAGGAGCACCCGTGACAACCCTGTATTGGATACATAAGAACGCATGCTGAGGAATTAGCATGATGGCTGAACTGATCTTCTGCATCTTGAATTTCCTATACAGGATAAATCTGTTTAGACTTTTTAAATTGAAAATGAGACGAAAGGAGCCATTGGGTTTTTTTCAGAAAAAGAGGGCAATAATGTCCGTCCAATACTGAATTTGCCGGTACTGGTGCTATTACTCCCATGTCCTGAAGTTTCAATACTTCTTCCCATAGCTGGAGAAAGAGTGTCTGATTTGGTTGCTTGCTAACTATAAATTTTCTGGGTGGAAGAGCTGTTAGTTCTAACTTGTAGCCATTTTCCAACAGATTCAGGACCCAGGCGTCTCTCGTTATCTGGGACCAATGTTGGTAGAACCCCAGGAGTCTCCCCCCCCCACTCTGGCGTCATTGTTTCCTAAATGGTTGTGTTGCGTTGCTGGAGCTAAGAAGAAAACCTCTTCCTGGTTTAGGATGACTCCACCTTCCTTGTTTCCCTCTTCCTTTGTAGGAAAATCTTTTCTATTTTCGATCACAAAAGGGCTGTTTCTTAGGAACAATGAGCGATCACTACTCCGCAGATTTCCCGCGGCTGTGCGCCGAAGATTTCTGGTAGGAGGGCCAAAGGCTACTGGGGCGTGGAGTAGCCGCGCCGTGTAGCCTCAGATCTGGCTACTCCACGCCCCAGTAGCCTCTTTAGAAAATTAGCATTTTAGGCAAATAAAAGATTGCGGGATGTGAGGATTAGCCCTTAAAAGGGTTATTCTCACGTCCTATAGATGCTCCTACCACACAATCTACCTTTATAGGTATATCTTTGGTGGTAGGTTTCCTTTAGATGCAGTGGCAGACTTTAGGGTTGGTATGGTATCTAGAAGGACTTCTCTCGGAGTTCAACTTCTGATATGCTTCTCCAATTCTGTCAACCAAAAGAACGTCTACTTTAGGCGGATTGTTCCATGAATCTTGCTCATCAAAAATGAATCTATTTTTGAATTCTCTGGACAATGAAATTCTATTCTATGGGTCATTCATTCTTCTAAGATTAACTTCTTTAAAGTCTCCTTGACTGGAAAGACTCTCCTTTTCCTTGTTTTTAGGATCCCAAAGAGTTAGTCCTGAACTGACTTTGCTTCTTCACCATCTTTAAATTTGAGACCATCTCTGACAGCTTTAAGGAGTGTTTCTAGCTCTTCTGAGACAAACATATATCTGGATTCCATCATAGTAGCTGAAGAAGGAGGTGGTTCGACTTCAAACGGATCTCTATGTGTTATAGAGGCCTGCTTCTGCCACCATTAGATTCTGGTTGCGACTCTATTATTCTTGTTTTTTTTGAAGGAGGTACCTGTGGAATTAATGCGCAAATAAACAAAGTGACTGAAGTTTGAATTTCACTCTTATTGAAACTTCTCATATCGTCCATAAACAATGATTTTTCTTCACGCATTAATCTGTCAATACACTCCTTGCACACAGGTTTTTTGTATTCTGTTGGAAGCTTATTATAGCATAAATTACATCTATGGGAAGATGTTTTCTTTTTCTCCACCTTGTAAGAGTGTGAACCTAGGGGGCGCTGGAGAGCGACCCACAACCAGGGTTGAAAAGGACCTTGACCACTCCCATCGCTGGCCAACTCCAGAGGGAGAGCTCACAGCAAGCCAGTGCTGTGTGTCCTGCAGTCAGCAGGAGGATTTGGGACCGGTTGGAGACAGACAGGTGGTCTGTCCAAAGAGGACTGGAATCCAGTAAGGACATTGTTTTGTTTGAGCTCACTGAGAGCCAGAGCGCTGAGGAGGAACCCCAGCAGTGTTTCTTGAACCTAGAAGAGAGTTAGGGTTCAAGAAGTGAGGTAGTGCCCTAAGTAGAGGCTAGGCTGTTTATTATTTTTGTTCCTGTAAATGTTTTAAAGCTGAATAAAGCCGTTTTCTTTTGGATCTGGTACAAGCTCCTACGTTACTGTTTTTGGCGCTCAGCACCACAAAAGTCGCCTGTGAGGTCCGGAAGCTTCTACCTTTGATGCTAAGTTACCCCCAAACCCTACAACCTCTTTAGGTTTTTCTACATTCTCTTTAGTTCTCTCCCCTTTAGGATCCTGCTAAAGAGATGGAGATTGCTCGTTTATGTAAGAATTTGGTGAAAGAGGAGGATAAACCCCTCCCCCGCCCTGACCACCCCCGAAACCACTCACAAGAGTTATAGGCAGGGGTTCTGGCAGGAATATATCCATAGCGAGTGACTCCACACTTCCAATCTAAGCAGAATATCATACATTTAGATCTAAAACACATGTATACTACAGGAAGACAAATCCTGACCTTATTCAGTAACCTGTAGTAGTCAAACAGCACCTGCTGATAGAAATAAGAACTTAGGACCTTTTTTAATATTAAGGGCTAAATCCCAAAAAATTGGTACCTTACACCCATACACGGGTCTGAAGGGGACTTTTAGACCAGGATTAGATCTGCATCTGCTGGTGGCAATCCTTGAAGACTTCAGAGCAGCGTGTACTCGTCCCCGGCTTAGCGTTGCCGTTTTGCTGATGAAAATCCTAGGAGATCTCAGATCAGCGTGCACAAATTTCAATTTCTTCATTCGGCTCCCGAGACGCGGTCGGTAGCAGCAAGATGTGTCTTTGGCTTCCCGGAGCCGCAGACAGAGCTGGACGGAGGTCCAGAGGGGACTGGGAAGGCTGCTGCAGCACCGATAGGAGGCTGGTACCCTGGGGTATGGAACGCGTCCCGCTCCCCTTAGTAACTCCCCCATACAGTCCCACTTAGAGGAGACAGGGAGACAACTCTCCACTCCCTGCCCCTGCAGAGTCAAGGGTCATCCTCCTAGTGGGGCTGCCATGGGGGACGCTAGGGAAAAAAAGTAGAATTTTATGTACAGATTTTTATTGCAAACTGTAAATTTTAGAGTGGATATCTCCGGTTCTGTTGAACATCCAAACACAATTCATATATAAATGGGAGACTCTCCTGTTTAAAATGACACCAGAATTTTGTTTCTAGTCACCAGGATTCAGGAGATATCGGCATTTGAATTGTTCCCCGGCTCCAGCCGCTCAGCTGAAGGCAGAATATAGAAGACGCTGCAGGAAACACTTTCACTTTCCATTATTGCAGAAGTACATGCACCCTCTGCATCTGTAGCTGATCCAGGGTGAGTGGGATGGGATATTGCTGGACATATTTATAACATAGTTTGGTAAAAGTTACTACTTTTTAAATAACACTTTAAGTGGAAAAATAACAAAAAAATCTTATTTTTTCACATTTGTAGTCAATTATAGGCAAATTTTAAAATATGTAATTATTAAAACTATAGTATTAAGATAAAGTCTCACATGTCTTGAAAAAAACAGTTAAATGTGTTATGATATGTAATCCTTTTCCAGAGATATCGTCATTTAAAGAAGTGCATATCAGAAAGTAAAAAAATTGACCTGGTCATTCTGGTACCAATGACCATCGGTACTCAAAGGGTTATTAATAATCTCCTAAATAATAAGATCCATAAGAATAATAATAATCCTCATAATAATAATAACAATAATAATCTCTATACACCAGTGCATTAAACCAGTGTCACAGTGAAGCTCTTAGTTACACAAACTCCTCCCAAGTAGCCCCAAGAGTCTTTGCATACCCAGGGAACTATACTTGCTTTCAGAGAAATGGTAAAGGGGTAACTTAACATTACTGTAGTCAAACCACTTTAATAGATGAGGATAAAGATGGAGTATGAGGTACAGTGGTTCCTTAATCAGAGTATGGCTAGGACTGACATATGGCGGTTATGTGGAAGCATGAAACTAAGACCCCGGCTACCCGTGAGTTGGACAGGTAGATGTGCTTTGGAACAGGTGCTGATGTCCTTTCAACTAATCTCTCGGAAGAAATATGGGGTGGTCAATGTGGACCGGTTGCGAAGAGCAAAAAGATCTTTGCCTGGCGGATTCTTCAATCCAAGAATATACATAAGGCCAGAAGTCAAAGAGCAGCAGGATTTGAAACTGCACTTTTTTGGTTGGTTACAGTTAACAAAAATGTAGATTGGACCAATTATATTTACTATAATCAGCAACGATTCATAAACTATACCAGAGATGCAGTGAAGAACAACTTGGACCAACAACTTTAATGACGTGGCAAAATAGGATGGCTCTAGATATGTTAAAAAGGAGGGGTATGTAAAATGTTTGTCACTTATTTTTGTATATACATACCAAATAACACTGCCCCGATGGGAGTGTCACTAAAGCTGTAGAGGGTCTCACATTGTTATCTGAAGAATTTGCAGAAAATTCTGGAATTGATAACAGCTTCACAAACTGGTTGGAATCTTGGTTGGGAAAATGGAGTGACATGGTGTCTAGTCTTTTCATTTCACTAGGTGTTGTAGCTGCAAAACTTATCACCTGCGGGTGCTGCTGCATTCCTAGTATACAAGGACTTATACTGATAACGACTGATTGACACCTCCATCACTAAGACCATGTATATGGAAACGCACCATACTCTCCACCGTGGAGATTATGATGACAAAGGGGAAAGACTATTATGAAAATAACATATGAGGTTCTCTCTCTCTGGGAAATTCGGTGAAGAAAGATAATTTGAAGACCGACAGTGGTCTTTTACTAGTAAAGTACGTAGAGTAGGCAATTTACCTGAATTTGGCTACTCTCCAATTAATGACTGGTCCCACTTGAGGACGAACCTAACAATGGGTCTGGTGGGAGACGTGTTACATGGAGGGAAGAATATGATTATCCATTTCTTATATATTTTAGAAAGTGGTAGGAAAAGCAGGATACGGCTGATAGACACTGATAGACTAGAAGAGAGGAGACGTCTGGCCAACCCTAAAAACCCATCTGTTTAGCATTTCCTATGCTCGGGAAGTAAAAGTTCTCCTTACGTAGACTTTGCCAATTAAGGTTGCGTGTGAAGACTTATAGCCATTGACGCTTTACTAGGGGATCCTGGAAAAATATGCAAAGTTTTCAAGGATGGGATAAGGAAAACCACACCTCTTTTAGCTACCTTGTAAGGCAGTTCACTTGACATAAAGCATGACCTTTAGGAAGCCTTAAGACATGATGCGGGATTATCCCGCGATAATGAGAAAATTGGGTGCAGAAGCTGGAGGACAGAGGAGGGCGTTGAAAGTAAAAAATAATTGTCTTGGCTAATGAGATAAAGAAAATTTTTGTTTTTGTCTATACTTGATGACCAGATGATGGAGGAGTCTAGGTGACCTCACACCTGGTCTTTACTCTATAATCAGGAAGGTCTCCTCTTACCTGGTGATGTGAGGGGCTGGTGGTCCTCCATCATGATGTCCTTGTACTGGTCCTTGTGTCCTTCTATATACTCCCACTCCTCCATGGAGAAATAGACAGTGACGTCCCGACACCTTATAGGAACCTGACACCCACAATGACACAGTCATCACCCGGACCCCTCCCTTGTGTTATTGTACACTGTCCCAGCATTCCCGGCAGCGCTCACCTCTCCGCTCAGCAGCTCAGTGATCCTGGAGGTAAGTTCTAGGATCTTCTGCTCATGTGTCAGTGAATGAGGTGGAGGCTCGGTGATGGGGCTCTGGGTCCATCCTCCTGACACATGGGGGGTCACACACTCACCAGACGACTTCTTCACTACTGTGTAATCCTGTGTATGGGGAGACACTGATCACTACATAGATCCTAAGAATCCTTCATCTCTCCAGTCATTTCCCTGTGTTATTCCTAGAGATCCGGATACCATCAGATGAGTGGAGTTTCATGGGATGCAAACAACGGTCCAATAGACCAACATTTGTTTCCAAATTGTCAAATGTAGGTGAACTTTGCTTTGTTGAAGGTTCGGGAAGGAATATGACATGTTCTGTCTTATGTGGCTCAGCCAGTGAGCTGATGGAATTCATGCAAATGTGTATGAGCCCATAGAAGTGAACATGGACATGTGGCAGCTGTTGGAATAAAGGCCGTGTGCATGTAGGCTAAGAGGGATTTCCTGTAATTCTCACCTCTCCAGTTATGAAGTAAATGATCTCCAGGGTGAGGTCCAGGATTCTGGCCGCCATCTGCTCTATGTCCTGAACCATCTGTGGTGGACCATACTCCATCATGATGGCCTTGTACCGATCCTTGTGTCCTTCTATATACTCCCACTCCTCAATGGAGAAATAGACAGTGACGTCCTGACACCTTATAGGAACCTGACACCCACAATGACACAGTCATCACCCAGACCCCTCCCTTGTGTTATTGTACAATGTCCCAGCATTCCCGGCAGCGCTCACTTCTCCGCTCAGCAGCTCAGTGATCCTGGAGGTAAGTTCTAGGATCTTCTGCTCATGTATCGGTGAATGAGGTGGAGGCTCGGTGATGGGGCTCTGGGTCCATCCTCCTGACACACGGGGGGTCACACACTCACCAGACGACTTCTTCACTACTGTGTAATCCTGTGTATGGGGAGACACTGATCACTACATAGATGCTAAGAATCCTGCTGGCTCAGCCAGTCAGCTGATGGAATTCAAGGAAATGTGTATAAGCCCATAGAAGTGAACATGGACATGTGGTAGCTGTTGGAACAAAGGCCGTGTGCATGTAGTATAAGAGCAATTTCCTGTGATTCTCACCTCTCCAGTTATCAAGGAGATCATCTCCAGGGTGAGCTCCAGGATCCTGGCCGCCATCTGCTCTCTGTCCTTCTCCCGGATCCCTGGTGGATCATTGATGGAAAGGATCATCTTTAGGAGAAACCTCTTGGACTCCTTTATCTGTAGAACCTGAGGAAACATGAGAAGAACTAAGAGCAAACTCTATATGAAGCAACTACAAACAATAAAAGTTGAGTTGCACACTAAATCCTTGTTAGGAGCTACTTCACAGTCAAGGACCGATCCCCACGTTCACAAACTTCAAATGAAATAAAACAATCTGACCGGAGCTCCTTTGGTATCCTTATTATTGCCTGTAGAAAGTTCCACGACTCCTTTTCACTTCCACTCTTAAAATTCTTTCAAGTATGTTTCCACAATAAAAGATTCTCTGATGAGAATAGGCCGCTAATTCAGACAGATCCGCTGCGTTTCTTCATCCCTCACACCCACCACAAATGTTGTGGGTTGCTGGAAAAGATTTATGCAACGATAGTGTAGTATGTTTAACCAAGTTACAATTTATTCCATAAAAACATACAAACATAAGTAAAAATGCGCATATAAAATCCACAATCTAAACGCCAGTCTCGCTTGTTCGCCCTACCCAGGGTTTCGCTACCACGGCTTCTTCCGGGGCGTGGCTGGCAAGTATTCATTAAGCCTCTTTATATCCCACACATATCCTAAATTTATATCTTTTATTCCATCAAAACAAAAATCATTGAGTATATTAATTAATCTATATACAAATATAAAAAATAAAAAGGCGAAGGCAACACTATCTATATCTAATCTTAAATTATCCCTTTACATCGAACCAGAACGATGGCAATTCATTCATAAGCTTTCTACTATTCTCCACCCCTTTCCCAATCTCATTTCATTCTGGGAGGTTACGTCTTCCCACTCCCACAGCGGACTTCTGCAGTCATAAATTCACTGGCTCCAATGTTTCCTCCAATCACTACGTAGGCGGGAAACACGAACGTCCCTATCCGGATGAGAGGGTGTTAATAAATAATAATATCCTTTATTACAGCTTGCTTCCAGAAGGTTGTGATGGAGAGTGTTAAATCGGCAGCCATACAAGCCCCCCCATAGGCTCCCAGCTGTCATGGAAACCAAGCGGTGACCCCTAATGATGTTAGGGGCGTGGCGATTGGCAGCAATATTACCTCTCCCTTCTGAAGCCGTTGCTTACATGCAGCGTCGGACTGGCCCACCGGATTACCGGAGAAACATCCGGTGTGCCCCGGGTCGCCACACTTATTATATTTAGAAGGGCATAGGACTAAGACCGCCTATGCCTAATTTAACAATGATCTGGCGCTGACGGACACCGTTTCCGCCAGCGCCCAATCTCGGCCGGGACACTTGATAACAGGCCCGGCACAGCCGGGCCGCTCACTTCCACTGCGAGTCCGCATTCTGATGCCGGCCGTGGCGACTCACACAACGACGTCATTTGTGCGAGCCACCGCGGCCGGCATCAGAGCGCGAACTCGCAGAGGAATTGTGCGGTGCCTGACTGGGAAGGAGCAGCGCTGCGCGACATGCCACGCCTGAAACCTGGGATGGACATCAGCAGCCACTTGAGGAGGTGAGGGGACGGGTGGCCCTGTAAAGGCAGCTCTGAGGGAGCAGCTCTGATTTCAGTTATGGGGGGAGAAGGGCCCCTGTAAGTTCATGTCTGGGGAGAGAGGGGCCCCTGTAAGTTCATGTCTGGGGGGAGAGGGGCCCTTTAATGGCAGCTCTGGGGGCCCTTTAATGGCAGCTGTGAGGGTCCCTATAATGGCAACTGGGGGGGAGGGCTGTAATGGTTACTATGGGGGGAGAGGGGCCCCTGTAGTGGCAACTCCTGGAGGAGAGCGAGTGACCTGTGGGAGGAAGGGAGCCCTGTGAGTTTAACCCCTTAAAGAGAACCTGTCATGCAAAATAACCACTCTAATCTAAATAGATTTTCATAAACTACCATTAGAGAGCATTGCCTCTATCCCTTCATTGTCCCTCTACATGCCTGTAAACCTAAGCAATAAGGTCCTAAAGCTGTATGCAAATGACCTGTGAAATGTCCAATGAGTAATTAGCATATTCAAGCTGTCCAGCTTATTCATGAGTGGGAGGCACAGGCGCACCCCCAGTGCTTGACTGACAGCCTGTATAATGATGTGATGGCTGCTCCATGTGCTTGCTGGTGGCCACACCCCCTGCAGCCTGTGTGTGTATGTAGGAGAGATACAACAGCTCCAGGATGCAGCCATGTTATAGCAGAACATGTCAGGTACTTGTGTAGCTGGTGTCTGTATCACACATATGTATTAGGAGGATGCAGCATGTCAGCAGATGCACTAACTATGCTTTACTATACATTACACACAGACATGAGCAGGGGGAGGAGAGGGGAGGGGGAACAGGGGTGACATCACTGCCTCTGACCATGTGACCAGCCTCATTTACATAATAAAGAATAGATGATTTTACAATAATTAATGTATGAAATAACTAGATAAAGGCTGGGATGGGATCCTTGTGAGCTGCTCCAACAGGTAGTAGTGACAGGACTAGTGACACAGACCTGATGACAGGTGTCCTTTAACGACCAAGCCCTTTTTTGTTTTTTCATTTCCATTTTTCACTCCCCACCATCAAAAATCTGTAACTTTTTTTTATTTTTCCACAAAAAGAGCTGTGTGAGGGCTTGTTTTCTGTGTAACAAATTGCACTTCATAGTGATGATATGTAATATTCCCTGCCATGTACTCGGAAGCGTGAAAATAATTCTAAAAGCAGTGAAAATGGTGAAGAAACACATTTGCGCCATTTTCTTGTGGGCTTGGATTTTACGGATTTCACTGTGCGCCCCAAATGACAGGTCTACTTTATTCTTTGGGTCGGTGCGATCACAGGGATAACACATTTGTATAAATTTTATAATGTTTTCATATGTTTACAAAAATTAAAACCTCCTGTACAAAAAAAATGTTTTTTATTTTGCCATCTTCTGGCGCCAATAACTTTTTCATACTTCAGTGCTTCAGAGCTGTGGCTGGCGTCATTATTTGCAACTTTCCGTGACGTTTTCAATGCTACCATTTTTAGGACTACGACCTTTTGATCACTTTTTATTGAATTTTTAATATTTTTCAAAATAGCAAAAAAAAAAAGTGCCATTTTTCTACTTCAGGCGATATTTTCTGTTACGGGGTTAAACGCAGTGAAAAACCGTTATTATATTTTAATAGATCAGACTTGGCGATACCTAATGTGTTTATGCTTTTTACAGGCGGTCCCCTACTTAAGGACACCCGACTTACAGACGACTCATAGTTACAGACGGACCCATCTGCCCCCTGTGACCTCTGGTGACCTCTCTGGATGTTACTATAGTCCCAGACTGCAATAATCAGCTGTAAAGTGTCTGTATTGAAGCTTTATTGATAATCCTTGGTCCAATTACAAAAAAAATTTTTGATTGTCAAAAAATTGTCTGGATCTACAATTATAAAATATACAGTTTCAACTTACATACAAATTCAACTTAAGAACAAACCTATGGACCCTATCTTGTACGTAACCTGGGGACTGCCTGTATTTATATTTATATGACTTCTAGGGAAAGGGGGGTGATTAGAATTTTTAGGGTTTTTTACTATAATTTGTTTTTACCCTTTTTTTTTTTTAGTATTTTTTGGACCCCCTATGGTACTTTAACCCTAGGTTGTCTGATAGATCCTACCATATACTTCCATAATACAGTATGGCGGTATATAGGGATTTTTCTCCTTATTCATCACAATGTATGAATCGCACATTGTAATGAAAGGGTTAAAAAGAGACAGCCTCGGGGCTGTCATGGCAACCGATTGCTGCTCTCTGATGATGTCATGGGGAGTGTTGATTTTCACCAAGATGGCGGCGCCCATGCCCCGCCATCTTTTTTGCTGTGGTCGGTGCTAGCACCGCTTGCGGGTGCTCCTAGTAAGTGTTTGCTGCAATATGCAGCCCATGATCCCTCTCCATGCACCTGCAGCAAACGTTAAAGGGTTAATGGCATGTTTCATTTTAGTTTTAGAGGGGAGGGTGTGTTCAGGGCGATGAGCTGTGTTGATGCTACTAAGGCCCCTTCCACACTGGCGTTGCATTTCACATCAGGGTGCATGTGAAGCAAAATAGCATGTGAAGAACAATATATATGTGTGTGAAGAACAAATTGCAGATGTTTAAATACATCTGCAATGTCTTCTTCACACATATATATTGTTCTTCACATGCTATTTTGGGCGCTCCGTTCCGCGCGTATCTCCCGACAAGTAAGCAGATGTGCCGAACATCTGTAATCTATTCTGCACTGTGTTCTGCACTGTGTTTTTCTCTTAAATGATCCTGTGGTCACTGTTTTTATTCTATTCTTCACTGTTCTTCATTGTGTTTTTTTAATTAAATGCTCGTTCGCGAGCAGGGGAAATACTGTTATTCTGGTCACCTAGCAACCCTTACGTTTAAAACGCATTGCACTCGCATTGCACTTGCAATGATTGCGAGTGCAATGCGTTCTTGATGCATCTCCATAGACTTGAATGGGGCGGGAAAAACGCGCGTGACACGCAAAAGTAGAGCATGCTGCGATTTTGACGCGCGTGAAAAAGAACGCAAGCACGCGTGTCAAAAACAACGCTAATGAAGAAAGAGCCATTGAATACAATGGGACAGAGTGCAATGCAAGTTCATGAAAAACGCCAGTGTGGAAGGGGCTTAATGCATACAGATACGTTTTTTTGGAAAAGCAAATATAGCAGGTTTTACCATTTGGGTGGGCCCCATATATCATTTTCTTTGGTGGGCCCCAGATACTCCAGTCCGACCCTGCTTACATGAAATGGTCGGCTTTGACCCCCGCACCTAATAGATTAACTGTCACAGTTATTGCCAACAATGATCGTTGCAGTTAGCGGCAGGTGTCTGCTGTATAATACAGCAGACACCTGCCCTGTATGGAGGGAGCTGAGGGGAGGAGCACCCATAGTCTGTCACATCTGAGCTTTACACAACTTCTGGAGGCAGTTATCTTTATGCACACCTTTAATACTTATTGTCCACTTCTGATAATAGTATTAGGTGATATCACCTTACGTATATAATGTGGTGCGCACATCATTGTATGTGGCCATTTACATATAGGATATGATCTTTATGGAGCATCACGTATATAGGACATTGCGGGTCCTCAGCATCACATATACAGGATATAGCGGGTCCTTAGCATCACATATATAGGACGTTGCGGGTCCGTAGCATCACATATATAGGACATTGCGGGTCCTTAGCATCACATATATAGGACGTTGCGGGTCCTTAGCATCACATATATAGGACGTTGCGGGTCCGTAGCATCACATATATAGGATATAGCGGGTCCTCAGCATCACATATATAGGACGTTGCGGGTCCGTAGCATCACATATATAGGACATTGCGGGTCCTCAGCATCACATATATAGGACATTGCGGGTCCTCAGCATCACATATATAGGACGTTGCGGGTCCGTAGCATCACATATATAGGACATTGCGGGTCCTCAGCATCACATATATAGGACGTTGCGGGTCCTCAGCATCACATATATAGGATATAGCGGGTCCTCAGCATCACATATATAGGACATTGCGGGTCCTCAGCATCACATATATAGGACATAGCGGGTCCTCAGCATCACATATATAGGACGTTGCGGGTCCGTAGCATCACATATATAGGACGTTGCGGGTCCTTAGCATCACATATATAGGACGTTGCGGGTCCGTAGCATCACATATATAGGACATTGCGGGTCCTCAGCATCACATATATAGGACATTGCGGGTCCTCAGCATCACATATATAGGACGTTGCGGGTCCTCAGCATCACATATATAGGACATAGCGGGTCCTCAGCATCACATATATAGGACGTTGCGGGTCCGTAGCATCACATATATAGGACGTTGCGGGTCCTTAGCATCACATATATAGGACGTTGCGGGTCCGTAGCATCACATATATAGGACATTGCGGGTCCTCAGCATCACATATATAGGACATTGCGGGTCCTCAGCATCACATATATAGGACGTTGCGGGTCCTCAGCATCACATATATAGGACATAGCGGGTCCTCAGCATCACATATATAGGACGTTGCGGGTCCGTAGCATCACATATATAGGACGTTGCGGGTCCTCAGCATCACATATATAGGATATAGCGGGTCCTCAGCATCACATATATAGGACATTGCGGGTCCTCAGCATCACATATATAGGACATTGCGGGTCCTCAGCATCACATATATAGGACATTGCGGGTCCTCAGCATCACATATATAGGACGTTGCGGGTCCTCAGCATCACATATATAGGACATTGCGGGTCCTCAGCATCACATATATAGGACATAGCGGGTCCTCAGCATCACATATATAGGACATAGCGGGTCCTCAGCATCACATATATAGGACGTTGCGGGTCCGTAGCATCACATATATAGGACGTTGCGGGTCCGTAGCATCACATATATAGGACGTTGCGGGTCCTTAGCATCACATATATAGGACGTTGCGGGTCCGTAGCATCACATATATAGGACATAGCGGGTCCTCAGCATCACATATATAGGACGTTGCGGGTCCGTAGCATCACATATATAGGACGTTGCGGGTCCGTAGCATCACATATATAGGACGTTGCGGGTCCTTAGCATCACATATATAGGACATTGCGGGTCCGTAGCATCACATATATAGGACATTGCGGGTCCTCAGCATCACATATATAGGACGTTGCGGGTCCGTAGCATCACATATATAGGACATTGCGGGTCCTTAGCATCACATATATAGGACATTGCGGGTCCTCAGCATCACATATACAGGATATAGCGGGTCCTTAGCATCACATATATAGGACGTTGCGGGTCCGTAGCATCACATATATAGGATATAGCGGGTCCTCAGCATCACATATATAGGACATTGCGGGTCCTCGGCATCACATATATAGGACATTGCGGGTCCTCAGCATCACATATATAGGACATTGCGGGTCCTCAGCATCACATATATAGGACATTGCGGGTCCTCAGCATCACATATATAGGACATTGCGGGTCCTTAGCATCACATATATAGGACATTGCGGGTCCTTAGCATCACATATATAGGACGTTGCGGGTCCTCAGCATCACATATATAGGACGTTGCGGGTCCGTAGCATCACATATATAGGACGTTGCGGGTCCGTAGCATCACATATATAGGACATTGCGGGTCCTCAGCATCACATATATAGGACGTTGCGGGTCCGTAGCATCACATATATAGGACGTTGCGGGTCCTCAGCATCACATATATAGGACATTGCGGGTCCTCAGCATCACATATATAGGACATTGCGGGTCCTTAGCATCACATATATAGGACACATCTGCGGGTCCTTAGCATCACATATATAGGACATTGCGGGTCCTTAGCATCACATATATAGGACATTGCGGGTCCTCAGCATCACATATATAGGATATAGCGGGTCCTCAGCATCACATATATAGGACATTGCGGGTCCTTAGCATCACATATATAGGACACATCTGCGGGTCCTCAGCATCACATATATAGGACGTTGCGGGTCCTCAGCATCACATATATAGGACGTTGCGGGTCCTCAGCATCACATATCTAGGACATAGCGGGTCCTCAGCATCACATATATAGGACGTTGCGGGTCCTTAGCATCACATATATAGGACGTTGCGGGTCCTCAGCATCACATATATAGGACGTTGCGGGTCCTCAGCATCACATATATAGGACGTTGCGGGTCCGTAGCATCACATATATAGGACATAGCGGGTCCGTAGCATCACATATATAGGACATTGCGGGTCCTCAGGATCACATATATAGGACATTGCGGGTCCTTAGCACCACATATATAGGACATTGCGGGTCCTCAGGATCACATATATAGGACATTGCGGGTCCTTAGCATCACATATATAGGACATTGCGGGTCCTCAGCATCACATATATAGGACATTGCGGGTCCTTAGCATCACATATATAGGACACATCTGCGGGTCCTTAGCATCACATATATAGGACATTGTGGGTCCTTAGCATCACATATATAGGACATTGCGGGTCCTCAGCATCACATATATAGGATATAGCGGGTCCTCAGCATCACATATATAGGACATTGCGGGTCCTTAGCATCACATATATAGGACACATCTGCGGGTCCTTAGCATCACATATATAGGACATTGTGGGTCCTTAGCATCACATATATAGGACATTGCGGGTCCTTAGCATCACATATATAGGACATTGCGGGTCCTTAGCATCACATATATAGGACATATCTGCGGGTCCTCAGCATCACATATATAGGACATATCTGCGGGTCCTCAGCATCACATATATAGGACATTGCGGGTCCTTAGCATCACATATATAGGACATATCTGCGGGTCCTCAGCATCACATATATAGGACATAGCGGGTCCTAAGCATCACATATATAGGACATAGCGGGTCCTCAGCATCACATATATAGGACATTGCGGGTCCTCAGCATCACATATATAGGACATTGCGGGTCCTCAGCATCACATATATAGGACATTGTGGGTCCTCAGCATCACATATATAGGACATTGTGGGTCCTCAGCATCACATATATAGGACATAGCGGGTCCTCAGCATCACATATATAGGACGTTGTGGGTCCTCAGCATCACATATATAGGACATTGCGGGTCCTCAGCATCACATATATAGGACATTGCGGGTCCTCAGCATCACATATATAGGACATTGTGGGTCCTCAGCATCACATATATAGGACATAGCGGGTCCTCAGCATCACATATATAGGACATTGTGGGTCCTCAGCATCACATATATAGGACATTGTGGGTCCTCAGCATCACATATATAGGACGTTGCGGGTCCTCAGCATCACATATATAGGACATTGCGGGTCCTTAGCATCACATATATAGGACATTGCGGGTCCTTAGCATCACATATATAGGACATTGCGGGTCCTTAGCATCACATATATAGGACATTGTGGGTCCTTAGCATCACATATATAGGACATTGCGGGTCCTCAGCATCACATATATAGGACATTGCGGGTCCTCAGCATCACATATATAGGACACATCTGCGGGTCCTTAGCATCACATATATAGGACATTGTGGGTCCTTAGCATCACATATATAGGACATTGCGGGTCCTTAGCATCACATATATAGGACATTGCGGGTCCTTAGCATCACATATATAGGACATTGTGGGTCCTTAGCATCACATATATAGGACATTGCGGGTCCTCAGCATCACATATATAGGACATTGCGGGTCCTCAGCATCACATATATAGGACATTGCGGGTCCTCAGCATCACATATATAGGATATAGCGGGTCCTTAGCATCACATATATAGGACATTGCGGGTCCTTAGCATCACATATATAGGACGTTGCGGGTCCTTAGCATCACATATATAGGACATTGCGGCCCCTCCGCTGTCTGTATCTGTGGGTTTGTGTACATTGGATGTTATTCACACTGTCCAGGTTTCTTGCAGGTTTTTATCCAGTGTTAATTGAATATTTTTGATGCCGTTTGGTGTCCGGATGTAATAAAATGTCGGATTCTTCCTGATTATTTATAGAAATTACTGAGCGATTATTTATGGAGGTCGTGGCCTACAGACTGCACCCGGATATGACCCGTCCGGGGTTACTGGGCCCCTGCAGGACCCGTCTGAGGTCCCCAAGTGTCCAAACACCAGAGTCACATCCAACCCCAAATATTCCAGACATTCCCAATATTTCCATAAATACAAAACACGGAAACCAAAAACCGTCCAGTCAGAGATGATTATTATCTCCTGTATCTGCACAGAACCAATCACAGAAGGAGAAGAAACTGCAGCGTGTGACCTGCGCCCTAACACTCCCCCCGCACTACAACCCCCAATGTACAATGTGTGCTCCTGGAGCATGCTGGGAGGTGTAGTCCCTCCATATAGTGTGTGTGCTCCTGGAGCATGCTGGGAGTTGTAGTCCCTCCATATAGTGTGTGTGCTCCTGGAGCATGCTGGGAGTTATAGTCCCTCCATATAGTGTGTGTGCTCCTGGAGCATGCTGGGAGTTATAGTCCCTCCATATAGTGTGTGTGCTCCTGGAGCATGCTGGGAGTTGTAGTCCCTCCATATAGTGTGTGTGCTCCTGGAGCATGCTGGGAGTTGTAGTCCCTCCATATAGTGTGTGTGCTCCTGGAGCATGCTGGGAGTTGTAGTCCCTCCATATAGTGTGTGTGCTCCTGGAACATGCTGGGAGTTGTAGTCCCTCCATATAGTGTGTGTGCTCCTGGAGCATGCTGGGAGTTGTAGTCCCTCCTTATAGTGTGTGTGTGTGTGCTCCTGGAGCATGCTGGGAGTTGTAGTCCCTCCATATAGTATGTGTGTGTGTGCTCCTGGAGCATGCTGGGAGTTGTAGTCCCTCCATATAGTGTGTGTGCTCCTGGAGCATGCTGGGAGTTGTAGTCCCTCCTCTGGTCACTTACCTCTTCTCTCCTCAGTGCAGGACACTCTCTACCTCACACACTTCCTCCTGCTCATCATCCACTAGTCATGTGACCCGGGGAGTGTGATGTCACTGAGGGGCGGAGCCTCCTGCTCACTATCCACTAGTCATGTGACCCGGGGAGTGTGATGTCACTGAGGGGCGGAGCTCCCGGGAGGACAGGAAGCAGCAGTGTGTATAGAGGAGAAGGGGAGGACAGAGACTTACATGTATCTACACCTATACTGTATACAGAGACATATATATATACACCCCACACCTATACTGTATACAGAGACATATATATACAGCTACATACATAGTCATATATACACCCCACACCTATACTGTATACAGAGACATATATATACAGCTACATACATAGTCATATATACATCCCACACCTATACTGTATACAGAGACCTATACATACAGCTACATACATAGTCATATATACACCCCACACCTATACTGTATACAGAGACATATATATATACACCCCACACCTATACTGTATACAGAGACATATATATACACCCCACACCTATACTGTATACAGAGACATATATATACACCCCACACCTATACTGTATACAGAGACCTATATATACACCCCACACCTATACTGTATACAGAGACCTATATATACACCCCACACCTATACTGTATACAGAGACATATATATATACACCCCACACCTATACTGTATAGAGACATATATATACAGCTACATACATAGTCATATATACATCCCACACCTATACTGTATACAGAGACCTATATATACACCCCACACCTATACTGTATACAGAGACATATATATATACACCCCACACCTATACTGTATAGAGACATATATATACAGCTACATACATAGTCATATATACACCCCACACCTATACTGTATACAGAGACATATATATACACCCCACACCTATACTGTATACAGAGACATATATACAGCTACATACATAGTCATATATACATCCCACACCTATACTGTATGCAGAGACCTATATATACACCCCACACCTATACTGTATACAGAGACATATATATATACACCCCACACCTATACTGTATAGAGACATATATATACAGCTACATACATAGTCATATATACACCCCACACCTATACTGTATACAGAGACATATATATACAGCTATATACATAGTCATATATACACCCCACACCTATACTGTATACAGAGACATATATACAGCTACATACATAGTCATATATACACCCCACACCTATACTGTATACAGAGACATATATACAGCTACATACATAGTCATATATACACCCCACACCTATACTGTATACAGAGACGTATATATACAGCTACATACATAGTCATATATACACCCCACACCTATACTGTATACAGAGACATATATACAGCTACATACATAGTCATATATACACCCCACACCTATACTGTATACAGAGACATATATACAGCTACATACATAGTCATATATACACCCCACACCTATACTGTATACAGACATATATATATATATATAGCTACATACATAGTCATATATACATCCCACACCTATACTGTATATAGAGACATATATATACAGCTACATCCATAGTCATATATACACCCCACACCTATACTGTATACAGAGACACATATATATACAGTTACATACATAGTCATATATACACCCCACACCTATACTGTATACAGAGACATATATATACAGCTACATACATAGTCATATATACACCCCACACCTATACTGTATACAGAGACATATATATACACCCCACACCTATACTGTATACAGAGACATATATATACAGCTACATACATAGTCATATATACATTCCACACCTATACTGTATACAGAGACATATATATACAGCTACATACATAGTCATATATACACCCCACACCTGTACTGTATACAGAGACATATATACAGCTACATACATAGTCATATATACACCCCACACCTATACTGTATACAGAGACATATCTACAGCTACATACATAGTCATATATACACCCCACACCTATACTGTATACAGACATATATATACAGCTACATACATAGTCATATATACATCCCACACCTATACTGTATACAGATATATATATATATAGCTACATACATAGTCATATATACACCCCACACCTATACTGTATACAGATATATATATATATAGCTACATACATAGTCATATATACATCCCACACCTATACTGTATACAGAGACATATATATACAGCTACATACATAGTCATATATACATCCCACACCTATACTGTATACAGAGACATATATATACAGATACATACATAGTCATATATACACCCCACACCTATACTGTATACAGACATATATATACAGCTACATACATAGTCATATATACATCCCACACCTATACTGTATACAGAGACATATATATACAGCTACATACATAGTCATATATACACCCCACACCTATACTGTATACAGAGACATATATATACTGCTACATACATAGTCATATATACACCCACACCTATACTGTATACAGACATATATATACAGCTACATACATAGTCATATATACACCCCACACCTATACTGTGTACAGAGACATATATATACAGCTACATACATAGTCATATATACACCCCACACCTATACTGTATACAGAGACATATATATACAGCTACATACATAGTCATATATACACCCCACACCTATACTGTGTACAGAGACATATATATACAGCTACATACATAGTCATATATACACCCCACACCTATACTGTATACAGAGACATATATATACAGCTACATGCATAGTCATATATACATCCCACACCTATACTGTATACAGAGACATATATATATATATATATATATATATATATACACACACACCTATACTGTATACAGAGACATATATACAGCTATATACATAGTCATATATACATCCCACACCTATACTGTATACAGAGACATATATATACAGCTACATACATAGTCATATATACATCCCACACCTATACTGTATACAGAGACATATATATACAGATACATACATAGTCATATATACACCCCACACCTATACTGTATACAGAGACATATATATATACAGCTACATACATAGTCATATATACATCCCACACCTATACTGTATACAGAGACATATATATACAGCTACATACATAGTCATATATACACCCCACACCTATACTGTATACAGAGACATATATATACAGCTACATACATAGTCATATATACACCCCACACCTATACTGTATACAGAGACATATATATATATATATACAGCTACATACATAGTCATATATACATCCCACACCTATACTGTATACAGAGACATATATATACTGCTACATACATAGTCATATATACACCCACACCTATACTGTATATACTGTACTTTATTAGGTACACCATGCTAGTAACGGGTTGGACCCCCTTTTGCCTTCAGAACTGCCTCAATCCTTCGTGGCATAGATACAACAAGGTGCTGGAAGCTCCTCAGAGATTTTGGTCCATATTGACATGATGGCATCACACAGTTGCCGCAGATTTGTCGGCTGCACATCGATGATGCGAATCTCCCGTTCCACCACATCCCAAAGATGCTCTATTGGATTGAGATCTGGTGACTGTGGAGGCCATTTGAGTCCAGTGACCTCATTGTCATGTTCAAGAAACCAGTCTGAGATGATTCCAGCTTTATGACATGGCGCATTATCCTGCTGAAAGTAGCCATCAGATGTTACAGGGTACATTGTGCTCATAAAGGGATGGACATGGTCAGCAACAATACTCAGGTAGGCTGTGGCGTTGTACCAAGGGGCCCAAAGAGTGCCAAGAAAATATTCCCCACACCATGACACCACCACCACCAGCCTGAACCGCTGATACAAGGCAGGATGGATCCATGCTTTCATGTTGTTGACGCCAAATTCTTAGTCATTTACTAAGGGCCCGATTCGCGTTTTCCTGACGTGTTACACGAATATTTGCCATTTGCGCCGATTTTCCCCGAATTGCCCCGGGATTTTGGCGCATTGGCGCCGGCATGCACGCGAGGAAATCGGGGGGCGTGGCCGAACGAAAACCCGACGGATTCGGAAAAAAACGCCGCATTTAAAACAAAAAATGTGTCGCGAAAATTACACTTACCTTCACTAGGTATTGGCCGGTGAATTTCAGTGCATTCCAGCACGCCTCCGGGGAACTTTAGCACAGCAGCGCCACCTGGTGGATGGCGGAGGAACTACCTTAGTGAATCCCGGCCGGACACAAATCCACCGCAGAGAACGCGCCGCTGGATCGCGAATGGACCGGGTAAGTAAATCTGCCCCACTGAGTTTTCGTCATCCTGCGGTTTGAACTAGGTTCTAGTGGCTCTCTGACCTGATTCTGACACACCACTCTCTAATTCTGTCTTGCAAGAGTTAACACTGTGGACCTGTAATTGCTTGCTCCTTCCACCAATGGCAGGGCAGAGCTTCCCTATAAGTGTCCAGTTTAGCCTGGACTGTGTTCTCTAACTCTCTTGCCTTCTCTAGTTTCTGATCCCTTGGCTGTGTCCTGACTTCTCTATTTGGATTGTGATTTGGTTATTGTTATTCCCCGCTGTTGCCGACTCGCATTGTGTACCTTGCCTTATTGGGGCAGATTTACTTACCCGGTCCAATCCCGATCCAGCGGCACGTTCTCTGCAGTGGATTCGGGTCCGGCCTGGATTCACTGAGGTAGTTCCTCCGACATCCACCAGGTGGCGCTGCTGTGCTGAAGTTCCCGTTCGGCCACGCCCCCCCGATTTCCGTCACGTGCATGCCAGCGCCGATGCGCCACAATCTGATCGCGAATAAGAACAAAGAAGCATGTGTAAAGTAGCAAAACGATACAAAATCACTTTATTAGAGAAATGGACAAAAGACAACATCAGCAAGACAAAAAATGAATAAAAACATTTAAAAAGGAATGCACCCCAGTGCACCCATCAATGCAAAATCAACTGGAGCCCGACACCTGATAATGTCAGGTTATCCAGACCCGAGCCTCACAAAACCATCTCACAACTTAAATGAATATGAATGTCAAAGGTAAAACATGTGTCTGTGGGAGATGCTGAAAACAGCATTATCATCAAATCCGGCCAGAGAAAAAATGGAGATGGAGGCACCAATGTGCAAGGTGATCCTCTGTGCCGTGATGTATAGTATGCTATAACGGACCCACAAGACACTAGACCCAGCTGATGTTTACCGGAAGGTGTGAGGTGGAGGTGAGAACTCGGGACAGGTCGACCCACGATGAATCTAAAAATAATGACAAAGCAACGTAAAATTATGATCTGCACGCACATAAAGCTGTCACGACAAAGTAGTGTTGTCCTAGACGACAATAGAGGAAATTGCAGCCGGGAGAGGAATTGGAATATGGGCCGCCAGGCTGTATATGTGGAATAGATAAGGCTTGGGTAAAGGCGCATGCCCGCAAAGAATGAGAAAAGTGTGACAAGAGAAAAAGAAAAAAGGGAAAAAAAGGAAAAAGGAAAGAAAAAAAAAAAAAGGAGAAAAAGAAGAAGGTAAAGAGAGAGAAAAGAAGAATTAGAAAAAACAGAAAATATGAAATGAGGCAGATGACGGAAAAGGGGAGAAAAAGGAGAAAGAAAGATAGAAAGAGACAAGAGAAAAGAGAAAAAGGCAAGGGGGAAAAAAAGGAAAAAGAAGAAAAGAGCAGGAAATAGAGGAAATGAATGAATAAGCACAGAAAGTGACCCAAGTGTATGTTG
This sequence comes from Engystomops pustulosus, assembly GCF_040894005.1. Lineage (NCBI taxonomy): Eukaryota > Metazoa > Chordata > Amphibia > Anura > Leptodactylidae > Engystomops > Engystomops pustulosus. Next base: position 10,159,800 of record NC_092412.1, on the reverse strand, counting down.
GGGACCCAAGGTGGGGGGAGTGTCAGTGCCAATGGGAGGGATGCCCCCTTGGGCAGGTGAGGAACCTGTGATATATAGAGGGGTAGCCGGGTGGAGAGGCGGGATGAGCCAAATGGTGAATGGGGTGTGGAAATGACAAATGTGGCGTTCTCTCTCTTTACCTTCTTCTTTTTCTCCTTTTTTTCTTTCCTTTTTCTTTTTTCCTTTTTTTCCCTTTTTCCCTTTTTTCTTTTTCTCTTGTCACACTTTTCTCATTCTTTGCGGGCATGCGCCCACAACACCCCCCCCTTTTTTTGGGCATACCTTTACCCAAGCCTTATCTATTCCACATATACAGCCTGGTGGCCCATATTCCAATTCCTCTCCCGGCTGCAATTTCCTCTATTGCCGTCTAGGACAACACTACTTTGTCGTGACAGCTTTATGTGCGTGCACATCATAATTTTACGTTGCTTTGTCATTATTTTTAGATTCATCACTTGACCCCACGGGAGCTCTCCCTTACTACTTCCACCCTTGACTAACAGTGGCTCATCTATGGTTCCTCCCAATAGTCTTCCAAATTTTACGTCCCTGTCCTGCCTTGACCGACGCTTGCCTCCTTCAAAAAACCTCCGGTCCTACCCCCTTGTGTAGCCTGACCTCTTATAGGTTTTGTATTCAAGATATGTATGGCCACATTGACTAATTCAAGTACCTTCGATTTTTGTAATTTTTGTATTTTTTGTATCTATCATACATTTTGTATTATGTATTAACCATGAATTATTCTTGCCTGTATGTTGTGGTGTGTGCGGTGGGTGAATGTGCATGGGCCCATGCAGTTATATGTCAGAGTGTTGATGTGATTGTGCCCAGATCTGGTGATTAATTTATCCGGGATAAATATTGTGCTTTGCTACTTGCTACTGCTTAGATATGTATTTGGGTTTGCACTACATTTGCACTTTGCACTTTAATATACCGTGATCTGCACATCACTGTCCATTTATTATTATTATCATTTTCATACCTTCTTGCTATCACTCATGTCTACAGACTAGGGCCCTTTTCGTGGTAGCCTTAGCATCTTTTTTCTATTTCAGAAGTACGTTGCATTTACCTTCTACCCGGTAGTGTCGGAACGTTGCCTGGACGTGACGTCATGCCGCGGCGGGCTCCTCCCTGTTTCCGGATGACAACATTCCCGGACGCAGCCCCGGCACTCTCACACCGGCCGCAATACGCGGCGGAACGCGTGGGGCGACCTGTCCCGAGTTGTCACCTCCACCTCACACCTTCCGGTAAACATCAGCTGGGTCTAGTGTCTTGTGGGTCCGTTATAGCATACTATACATCACGGCACAGAGGATCACCTTGCACATTGGTGCCTCCATCTCCATTTTTTCTCTGGCCGGATTTGATGATAATGCTGTTTTCAGCATCTCCCACAGACACATGTTTTACCTTTGACATTCATATTCATTTAAGTTGTGAGATGGTTTTGTGAGGCTCGGGTCTGGATAACCTGACATTATCAGGTGTCGGGCTCCAGTTGATTTTGCATTGATGGGTGCACTGGGGTGCATTCCTTTTTAAATGTTTTTATTCATTTTTTGTCTTGCTGATGTTGTCTTTTGTCCATTTCTCTAATAAAGTGATTTTGTATCGTTTTGCTACTTTACACATGCTTCTTTGTTGTTATTTGCATAGTTAATTTTTGCATGTGTGTAGCCCATGATTGGGTGTTACCTATAACATAAATCCCAAGTCTGTTCACACAATCTGATCGCGTGCGCCAAAATCCCGGGGCAATGCAGGGAATATTCGGGTAACACGTCGGGAAAGCGCTTATCGGGCCCTTAGTAAAGGACCCCCATTGTGTTTGTTTGTCTGTATTGTTACGTGTTCACACCTTACCCAGGGAGGGAACGCCGCCCAGTTATTGGCCTCCGTTAGGGGGGACCCAATAAGTAGGTAGGGACGGATTGGGGGTCTCAGTGCCAGGGCTCATTGTCCTTGTTTGTGTCCTGCCACTACAAATACTAACCATGTCCCCTCCATATACCTCTGAACTCATGAGGCAATACCGCCCTACAAGTAATCTCCATTCCTCACGGGACCTTCAGCTTCTCTCTATTACCATCCGCTCCTCTCACAACCGCATCCAGGACTTCTCCCGTGCATCACCCAAACTCTTGAACTCTCTACCAAATGTGTCAGACTGTCCCCCACTTTCCAAAACTTCAAACGTAACCTGAAAACCCACCTTCAGGTTTGCTTACAACTCACATTAACTGCTCTGCTCCCCCACCTCAGGCCTCTATCTCCCCCTATATAGGTTATGAGCACTCAAAGGCAGGGTCCTCCTCCTACTTGTCTACTGATCACTGTACTTTTGTATTTGGTACGGTTTTTGTCTTAGTGTAATGTATGTGAACCTCTTGGATTACCTTGCACAAACGGCGCCAGCTGCGGCCGCTGCTCTCCCAGCTGAGAGACAAAGGCATTCTGTATAGATGGGGCTTCCCCTTTGCCTTAATGGCTAATAACGGTGGCCAAACATCTCTGCTACGCTCCTATGCAGACCTACAGGGCTTTTGTAAGGTGCTGGACCTGGAGGTCCCTGATATTCCTGATTGGGAAATTACTCCCCCACCCCCTGCACTGCCACCTGAATGGACACAAATACAGAAGAAAAGACGTCTGAGAGACTCTCCCCACACGCTACTCATCAACATGGACACTCACTCATATAGGCCACCCTGCCGGTTTGAAATCTTGAAAGAACCTCCTGGTGACTGGAGGACTGAGATCTCCTTCCGGATTTAATCCATCTCCCGTTACTTTATTTTTCTCTCCTTTGCCCCCCCCTCATCCTAATTTTTTTTTTCTCATTCAAGGCTTTATTGAGTGAATTAAGATACATACAAAGTAATGTGGGTTTATGCATTATTATTATTTGCATAGTTAACAAGTCAACATTCAGTTTAAACATGTAAAGAGGAAACATTTGTATCAAGAACAACCGGTGAGAACTGACCTCTGCCTATACATTATGTTAATCTCAAAAAATATAATTGTTGCGGCAAAGTTAAAGCAAGCAATGTTGCCGCTATACAATGCAAGTATAGGTAGAGAAGATGGGGGGGTAGCAGGTACCAGAGGTGTGGGCGAGGTGTTTTGCTTTCCCGGTTGCACCCCCCCCCCCCAGAGACCTCAATCTTGAAGTGTGCGGTAGGACTGGGAGCTCAGGAACTGCTTCCAATGAAACCACGTTTTTGAGAATCGTGTACGGTCCTTTGGGGATTGAGCGATCAATTCCTCCATTCTGTGCAACTGACTGAGGTTATAAAATCCCTTCCCAATGGCAAATCTCCGGGCCCTGACGGACTGACGTACCTATACTATCAAACGTTTCAATCGCTGTTAGCTCCCCATTTGCTGACTTTATTGAATGCTTTCCTCAAGGGTACGGCAGTCCCGCGGGAGATGTCCCATTCGCATATCACCCTGATCCCTAAGCCTGGGAAAGACCCCCTGGACTGCTCAAACTATAGGCCCATAGCCTTATTAAACACGGACTACAAATTTTGACAAAAATTTTGGCTAATAGACTCCTCCAGTGGATCCCTCAGCTTATCCACAAGGATCAAGTGGGGTTCATCCCCCCGCGTCAGGGTGGTGACAATACCCGGCGCACCATTGATTTAATTGAGGTGGTCAACAGAACAGGAGGGGAGGCCCTTGTCCTGAGCTTAGATGCAGAAAAGGCCTTTGACAGGCTGGGATGGCCCTTCCTGTTCCAGGCACTAAAAAATTATGGCTTACGTGGTCTGTTTTTAAAGGCCATACAAGGCTTAAACTCCCCCATGTAACATCAACGAGGTTCCCCATCCATAACGGAACTCGACAAGGGTGCCGGTTATCCCCCCTCCTCTTTGTCCTCTGTATTGAGCCCTTGGCAGTAGCCATCAGGGGGTCTGTGGACGTTGGAGGAGTGATGGTTCTGGATAAAGAATTCAAATTGTCTCTCTTTGCGATGACATCTTGTTGACCATCACCAAGCCCCACCTCTCGCTCCCCAACCTACACAGACTTCTAGAGGAGTTTGGTAAACTATCAGGATACAAGTTTAATGTCGCCAAAACCGAAGCCCTCCCCATTAACCTACCACAGGATGAATTGGCACTTTTAAAATCCAATTATAATTATAGATGGCAAACAACCTCCCTGAAATACCTGGGAGTAAATTTGACTCCTACTTACAAACTGTTATACTCTCACAACTTCCCCACCCCCCTTTTTGACTCTTTGCGGAAGTTATTAGACAAGTCGCATAAAATGCCGATCTCCTTCTTTGGGAGAATCTCGGCTATAAAAATGACAATCCTGCCGAAATTGATATATCACTTCGAGACCCTCCCAGTCCCGATCCCCCTTAGGGTTCTCGGGGCGCTCCAGGCTTCTCTCTTGCAATTCATTTGGGCACATAAGAGACACAGATTACCTGGTAAGCTAATGACCCAACCTAGAGACATGGGGGGGCTCGCAGTCCCAGACATAGTGAAATACTACTGGGCGGCCCACCTTCGCCGGATCCCGGTGTGGTCGACTATGCCGGCTTATTCTAAGTGGATGGAGGTGGAGAAGCTCTGGAGTGCTCCGGTTCACCCTAATGCTTTCCTTTGGGCCACCACTGCCATCACCCCTGACACCCCGCTGTTAGGTCCTATGACACACACCAGATCGATTTGGGCTCAGTGTAAGAGACACTTCCCCCTAGAATCCCAATACTCTCCCATGACCTCTTTTCTTTTCAATCCGCGCTTGCCCTCTAGCCTTACAGGGCAGATGTCCAGACCATGGTTCCTTAAGAACCTTTTTCGCTTTGCAGATATTGTCGATTTTGGCTCAAAGGCCATTCTGGATTTTCCAGATTTGTAAGCTAGATTTAAGCTCCCTTCATCTTCTCTCTTCAGCTACCTGCAAATTATATCATAACTCAATTCACTGTACGGCTCCACTAAGGTGTCTACACCTACGGAGTTTGAGAGGCTTTGCAAAATGGAACAATCCACGGCAGGTCTCATTTCGGCTATATATAAAATCCTGACCTACCCAGCAGACCCCCCCCCCCCCCCGAAACATGACTATATGAGGAAGTGGGAAACATACTTGGATAAGGAGTTGCCACAGGAAACCTGGAGGATTGTTTGGGATAGGGCGGCAAAGTCGTCCCAGTGTGTCCAGTTCAAGGAGAACCATTACAAACTATTGATGTTCTGGTATCATACGCCAGCCCTACTACACCGCATATACCCTGACTCTCCTCATGTGTGTTGGAGGTGTGGAGAAAATGGAGCATCTGTCCCACATATCTTTTGGCACTGCCCGGGTATCCGAGAGTATTGGAAAATGGTGTTCAATATGTTGTCTTCTGTACTCCATTACAACCTTTCTTTGGATCCTACCGTATGCTTGTTGAACCTATACCCTCAAACTCCTCCTACACTTACTTACTGTGGCTAAGTGTTTAATCTCGGCTAAGTGGAAACAACCTTCCACACCTTCCTGCGCAGAATTATGTGCCAGGATACAGGAAATGCGAAAAATGGAACATCTCACCGCGCTCCTCCAAAACACAGTAGATAGATTTAACCTTATTTGGGCCCCGTGGGACGACTTCTGGACGGGTAGAAACGAATGCTGAGGAGTGGGTAACAGACCCACCCCCTATAATGGGTGCAGACACTACCTTTCCTCCCCCCATCCTCTATTTCCCTACTGTATCTCCCTTGTTGTGTCCCCGCCCCCCCCCCCCCCACGTCTGTCTCGATGTGATTCATAGTCTTGTAGTTACTGGCTCATAAAGAGCCATTATTGGTTGTAAGACCTTGTTATTGTGATTTAAAGTTTCTCTTGTTCTTCGCTACTTTATCAAGCAATTCTAAATTGGCACCTTTATGATTTTGCTTGAACTGCAAACTATACTGAGACTGCCTCCAAGATTTTAATGGAAGTGCCAGCTTTAAAGCTGATTAATCTATCAATCTCTGACCCTTGCAGGTCCTTCTGGCTGGTAGTGTCACAGAACGGCTGCGTGTGTGGCAGCCAACACTGTATGAGCTCAGGCTTTCCAAAAATGAGAATCCTTGGTGTAAAAAACTTTTTATTACTTCAGTAAAAAAATTTTATTAAAGGAATACAACGCCAGAGCGCCCCCTGCAGATCATTGAGCTTATAGTCACAAATATTCCCATTAAAAATATGTTTTTAAATCGAATTCAAACAATACACATAACATCTGGGAACTTTATACAGCAGGACACTTACGGTATATATCGCCAACACAAGGTCACAGCGTTCCACCATCTTTGTGACACAGTGACGTCCAATCTGTCTAGTCGAGGGCTTTGTACATGACCATTTACATGGAGTAAAGGACCATTACAGGGGAGGACAAGCCTCCATCTAGGAGAGAACACACTGGCTGCTGCTCGTCTGGGTGAACCTTTCCCCAGAAAGATACAAGTTACATGTTGAAGGCACAATCATAAAATTTATTATTATACATCAGAGCAGCTTCACCGTAACCAAGTCACAGGAGGACGAGCTGCTGACAATGACTGGAGGTATGGAACATGTAAAAGTCACCTAAGAAATCAATTATCATTTATACATTCACATTATGAAAATTTGCTAACCGAAATGTTTGCTTCCTGTAGTCCGAAGGCAGCACTGAATGGATTAAGTCTACTTTCCTCCTATTGGACAGAAGATAACAATTGATTAGAAAAGTAATTGGCAGCTGACTCCCTATAACAGTGGTGGCGAACCTATGGCACGGGTGCCAGAAGTGGCAGTCTGAGCCATTTCTGTGGGCACTCAGACCATTGCCCCAGGGCAAAGTTCACCGAGTATGACCAAATCCACCAAATCTTCCTGCAGTCCCAGGCAACTTAAGAGATGCTGCTCTCAGCGCTATTTTAAAGCAACACTTCATTGGCTGTTAGGAACTGCGGGAAAAGTGAGAAGGTGTTGACAGAGGTGCAATATCTTTGAAGGTCTTCCTGCGGGAACCACCATTCATCCTAAACAGAGAGGCCATGGAGAGAATCTATAATGAGTCTGAAATTGTCCTCCTTCTTTCAACTGTATTGGTGGCCTCAGGCGGCCGAAATGATTGAAAGATGTGGAAGAACATGTAGCTATAAGTTACTGCTTAAATAGCCATGTTGGCACTTCACGGCAAAAAAGTGGATTTTGCTTGTAATTTGGGCACTCTGTCTCCAAAAGGTTCGCCATCACTGCCCTATAAGATCCCCCAGAGACCCATCTCACGTGTTTTCATCGAAGCAATAGACACCTTTTTTTTTGGGGGGGGGGGGGGCTATATTTGTGTTGCCTTTGGACTACAGGAAACAAAAATTTCAGTGAGCAAACTTTCATATTCCTGGTTGTCCGCAGGCAGAACCGAATGTGAATTAATAAGCTGATGAAGCAGCCACACTGAGAACCCTTTTGCCGAAGGCCAGGCCTACCCCGGGAACTAAATCCAGTCTGTAATGTTTCATAAATGTTGATAGAAAAGACCAATTAGCAGCTTTGCAGATTTGATCCAGTGGTACTTGCGCGCTTTCTGCCCAGGAGGCAGCCATTGACCTAGTAGAATGTGCCTTAACATTTATAGGTGAAGAGAGACCCTCCAAACTGTAACAAATCGAGATAATATTCTTCACCCACCCGGCTAAGGTTGGTTTACTTTCTTTTTTACCTTTGTTAGTGCCTTTATATTGAAGAAACAATGCCTCTGTTTGGCTAATATCTTCGACCTTGGATAAGTAACACAGGATACACCCTTTCATATCAAGAAATTGACGATTTCCCTATGTCTCATCTTCTGGTGGTGAAAATAAAAACGGGAAAAATTATCTCCTGATTAATAGCCAACTGGGATGGTACTTTAGGCCCTTTTTAGGACTAATCCTTTTATTTTGTATGTAAACATTTAAATTTACCACAGAGGCTACTGAGGCTACTCCACTCCCCATAGCCTGTTTAAGCCTCCTACCCAGGCATCTTCAGTGCGCAGCTACTCGTCCGCGGAGCCAGAGTTCTGCGCATGCGCAGAAGGCAGGCTGGTGGATGCACGGGCTCCACGCCGGAGCTCCTGAGCATCCGTTGTGGTAGGTTTACTTTAAGGATAATCAACAAATCTCAAGACGGTAATGGAGACTTCACTGGAGGTTTCAATTTCTTCAAACCCCTGAAAAATCTACGAACTAGAAGACTATATGAGAACATACCACCCATGGTGGAGTTGAATTTAAGACCTTTTTTAATTCCGTCCTGAAGAAATTGAAGTAACACTGGAACAGAAGTATGTGAAACCCCCTTTGTATGGCACTACTGTTCAAAAGTCTTCAAAATTCGCTGTTGTAGTTTTATGTTTTTAGGCTTTAAGACAGCTGCCCTGAACCAGGGCAGTTTCCAGAATATCCCCTGGGAGATCCACAAAAGGGGATAATTGCAATTACTAGAGTCTTCTCGCTTCCTATCTTTTGTAGAATCTTTGGAATGAGAGGCAAAGGGGGAAACACATAAAGGGACCAATTGAGGACAGCCCATTTTTTGAATGGCCATCTTGAACACTTCTTTGTTCAGGGACCACTGAATGGACCAGATTCCGGCTCAACCAATCTGCCTTTACATTCAGGCAACCCATTAGATGTATCGCCGATAGGCCCCAGACGTTCTTCTCTGCCCATCTCATTATGTCAGCACACTCCTTGGAGAGAGAGAGGCTCCTCGTACCTCCCTGTTTGTTTACATACTAAACTTAAACTACCGATAGGTTGTTCAAATCAAACACTTCTTGATCCAGAAGAAGACTCTGTAGGGCTAGCCGCCCCGCTCTCAATTCCTTCAAATTTTCCTTTTGCGCCCCCAGCCCCAATTTGAGGCGTCTGTAGTGAGGACTATCGGGGGCATGTAATGAATGGACTTCCTTTCAGCATATTTTTGAGCCACCATACAAGATCTTGTATGACTGTCAGAGGGATAGTTATTGGATTGTCTAAGGACTACGGACATCTGGACCACTGGCGGAGAATAGAGGACTGTAGTCTTCTCATATGGGCCTTTGCCAATGGAACCGCATCTATCACTGAGGTGAGTATTCCCAACACTGACATGGCTCTCCGTAGAGTGGATTCCTGATCAAGAATCAGTTGCAAGACCGTCTTCTTCAGATTGATAGACCTGTTTGATGATAGGGAGAGCATCATACTGGATAAATTTATCACGGAGGATTTTAAATTGATCATGAAACCGTGATCCACCAAATCTTCAGGGTGATTGCCAAGTTCTGTTCCAACTCTGTCTTTTTTTGGGGGCGATGAACAACCAGTCGTCCAGATGGGGAAAAACACACACCCTTGCAGCCTCAGGGCTGCTGATAGAACCGCCGCTACTTTGGTAAACACTCAGAGCGGAACTGCTCCCAAAGAGAAGGCGTTTGAGCCGAAGATGTTGAATGGAATTGTTCCTCAGAACAGCAACCCAAAGAAACCTCCTGTAAGCTTTCAGAATCAAAATGTGTAGATCCTTTAGATCTATTGAAGCCATGAAGCAGCCTTTAGTAAGAAGGCCGATCACGGACCTGATTGACTCCATCTTGAACTTTTTCTATATTATAGAACGGGTGAGATTGGAGACTTGTTATTGATCTCAACTATCTCCCCCTGCTTTGGAACGGGAAAAACTCTAGAGTAAACTCCCGAGCCTTGCTGGTGGAAAGGGACTATTGGATGCTTCTTTGGATAGGAAATCTTAAATAAGATTCGGTACAACTTGGTCCGACGTAACATTGATGGAAAATTTGTCTGGAGGAGTCTGTAATAATTCGAGTGTGTAACCTCTGAGTGTCGGGATGATACCCAGGCGTCTGAAGGGGTTTGGGCCCAGACGTGAAAGAACTGAAACAGCTCCCTTCACTCCCCGCCGGATCTTCCAGTCTTCCCACTGAAGTGAAAGCCTCCCGTGTGTTTCCCGAGGTTCCGTTTCCTGTGCGTTTCCAGACACCTCCGGTGGTCCACGTCCTGCGGTCCATATCCTGCATTCCATGTCCAGCAGTCCGTATCCGGTGGTCCGTGACCTGTGTCCGGTGGTTCATATCCTGTGGTCTGTGTCCAATGTTCCGTATCCTGTGGTCCGTGTCCTGTGGATAGTATCCTGTGGTCCGTTCCCGTACGACTGTGCTCCTGCTGTACCACCAGCCCAGTGGTAAAAACCTGCCTTCCTGTGCTTATGCCGTGCCTTCCAGGGTTCCAGCCCAGCATTGTCTTCACTCCATACCAGCGTTACTAGTGCTCCTCTGTGTTCCTGCCGTCATGTCAGGTTGTGACTGTTTCTTGCATTTGTTACCTTGGCTGCCACTGCGGTGGTCCAGAGGGTCCACAGACTCTTCCAAAGAGACTCTCAGACGGCTCGTCTCTCACGAACCGTGACATATAGTATCCTTTAGCCAAGAGAAAAACATATTGGAGGTGCTCCCTCTCAGGTCTCTCTGATTCCCATTCCTCTGGAAGGGGCTGCTAACAGCAAAGTCTGTGTTTGGACACCAGACATATGTAGAAGCACACCTGACTCTCCCGATGCTGGAATCCATACTTACGGTGCTTGAGGGTAGGTTCTTATGTCTGGCTGAGCTTTATCGCATTGCAATATGAAGATGTAGATCTTGCGAGATTATACAATCTCGCACATGCGCAAAACGAACCCTAAATCGGTGCGCCAGATATAACATTCCGGTACAGATGTGGTCCTCCTGCATATACGGAATAGCCTGCAGCAACGAAAATGCCAGTCCCCGACTCTGAGACACTTGCCATTCCTGCGTATGTGGCGGAGGAACACGAGTTTGCATGGCTACAGACAAGGTAGCAGTCCCAAGCACCTGGGCACCCAGCTCAGGGAAAGGAAGCCAAGCTCCACAACTTCTAAAACACAGAAGAAAAAAGATGGGTGTCTCTGGGGGACCTTATAGGGCAGTGGTGGCGAACCTATGGCACTGGTGCCAGAGGTGGCACTCAGAGCCCTTTCTGTGGGCACCCAGGCCTTCCTGCCAACAGAGAGTTTGGCAGACAGGACTCAGGGCTTCCTCTAGTGGTCCAAGACAGCGCAGGACGTGCCATGCTCAGCGCCATTTTAAAACAATATCCTTGGCTGCCAGCACTACAGGAGGAGCGAGAAGGTGTGGATAGAGATGAGTTGTCGTTGGAGCTCCTGCTCTGGGTCCCCTGATTCTTCATCTTCAGGGGACCCTGGAGGGAAGCTACAATCCAAATTTTTCCATCATCTTACTATTGTATTGGTGAACTCAGGACACCAATACGATTGAAACCTGTGATACAGCAGGGATCAATAAGTTACTACTTAAATTATCATGTTGGCATTTTGTGACATGTAAATGGGTATTGGTTATAGTTTGGGCACTCTGTCTCCAAAAGGTTCGCCATCACTGTTATAGGGAGTCAACTGCCAATCACTTTGCTAATCAATTGTTATCTTCTGTCCAATAGGAGGAAAGTAGACTTAACCCATTCGGTGCTGCCTGAAGACAACCAGGAAAGTTGGTCCTGAAAATTTCATAGAGAAACATTATTCATGACGCGATCACCTACCCATGTATCTAAGCTTTTAACGAATACATAAGCTGCCGACACCAGCAGAAGTCATCTGACGGAACAATTAATATCTAAACTGGTCACGTATCTTACACTATAAACATTAACATGGCTTCTCTCCTGTGTGACTTCGCTGATGTTTGGCAAGAACTGTCCCCCCACTAAAACATTTCCCACATTCAGTACATGAAAATGGCTTCTCTCCTGTGTGAGTTCTCAGATGTGTGACAAGAACTGACTTCCAACTAAAACATTTCCCACATTCAGTACATGAAAACGGCTTCTCTCCTGTGTGAGTTCTTTGATGGTCAACAAGATGTGATTTAATAACAAAACATTTCCCACATTCAGAACATGAGAAGGGTTTATCTCCTGTGTGAGTTCTCTGATGTCTAATAAGATGTAATTTTCTACTAAAACACTTTCCACATTCTGGACATGGAAATGGGATCTCTCCTGTGTGAATTTTCTGATGTTTTAAAAGATTTACTTTCCAAGTAAAACATTCACCACATTCAGTACAGGAGAATGGTTTCTCTCCTGTGTGATTTCTCTGATGTTCAACAAAATTTGATTTTGAAACAAAACATTTCCCACGTTCCATACATGGGAATGATTTCTCTCCTTTGTGAATTCTCTGGTGCTTTAAAAGATGTGATGGGCAAGAAAAAAAATTCCCACATTTAGTACATGAATATGGTTTCTCTCCTGTGTGACTTATCTGATGTACAACAAGATTTGACTTTGTAGCAAAAGTTTTCCCACAATCAGTACATGAGAATGGTTTCTCTCCTGTGTGACTTCTCTGATGTCTAAGAAAATTTGATTTTGAAACAAAACATTTCCCACATTCTGAACATAAAAATGGCTTCTCCCCTGTGTGACTTCTCTGATGTACAACAAGATTTGATCTTGAAACAAAAGAATTCCCACATTCAGTACACAAATATGGTTTCTCTCCTGTGTGAGTTCTCCGATGTCGAACAAGAACTGATTTTGAAACAAAACATTTCCCACATTCATTACATGAGAATGGCTTCTCCCCTGTGTGACTTCTTAAATGCTGCTCAAGGCTTGATTTCTGTGTAAAGTTTTTCTCACATTCTGAACATGAAAAAACCTTTCTCTTTTGGGAACTTTGAAGGTGAATGAGAGGATTTGATTTCTGGGTAAAACGTTTCTCACGTTTTGGAAGTGAAAACTGCTTCTTATCTCCATGATTTCCCTCCTCTGTGGAAAGATGTGACTGATTATCTTCTACTTCCCCACAAGGAGATGAGGGGGGACGTCCATGGGGACCTCTTGTACTTTTTCTTCTTTTGGTACCTAAAAAATATAATCCAGAAATCAAACTCATAGGTTTTCTTTTTCCCAGTTACGAGCAGAAGTAAGTCCCAAATGGTCCATCTGCTCTGGACGGGAGAAGTCCTGGAGGCAGATAGTAGGAGAGATAGAAGCTTGTAATAATGTAGACTCCGGGTTGAGGATCAGATGTGAGAGATGTTCTAGAGATGGAGGCAGCAGGTTGTAGTGAGGACCTGGCTATGGGGGGGGCAGAGCAGAGTTATAGGCAGCAGAGACTCCTAGGACCAGGGAGAGTGTGGAGCCATTAATAGTGATGGATGGGTCTGGTGGGAGAGATCCGTTACATGGAGGAAAAAATATGATTATACATTTCTTCTATGTTACGGCTGATAGACACCGATAGACTAGAAGAGAGGAGACGTCTCCCCCCAACCTGAAAACCCATCTGTTTAGGGAAGCCTAATGACAAGATGCAAGATGAAGAGGAGGGAGTTGAAGGCAAAAAAATGATTATCTGGGGTCGTGAGATAAAGAAGATACAAGATTAATGAAGTTAACATGTTTTTCATAGGCAGATTTAGATATTTGTCTATATGTGATGATGAGATGATGGAGGAGGTGACCTCACACCTGCTCTGTCCTCTATAATCAGGAAGGTCTCCTCTTACCTGGTGATGTGAGGGGCTGGTGGTCCTCCATCATGATGTCCTTGTACTGGTCCTTGTGTCCTTCTATATACTCCCACTCCTCCATGGAGAAATAGACAGTGACGTCCTGACACCTTATAGGAACCTGACACCCACAATGACACAGTCATCACCCAGACCCCTCCCTTGTGTTATTGTACAATGTCCCAGCATTCCCGGCAGCGCTCACCTCTCCGCTCAGCAGCTCAGTGATCCTGGAGGTAAGTTCTAGGATCTTCTGCTCATGTATCAGTGAATGAGGTGGAGGCTCGGTGATGGGGCTCTGGGTCCATCCTCCTGACACACGGGGGGTCACACACTCACCAGACGACTTCTTCACTACTGTGTAATCCTGTGTATGGGGAGACACTGATCACTACATAGATCCTAAGAATCCTTCACCTCTCCAGTCATTTCCCGCTGTTATTCCTAGAGATAAGAGCCGTGTCCTGGGAGACTCTCACCTCTCCGGTTATCAAGGAGATCATCTCCAGGGTGAGCTCCAGGATCCTGGCCGCCATCTGCTCTCTGTCCTTCTCCCGGATCCCTGGTGGATCATTGATGGAAAGGATCATCTTTAGGAGAAACCTCTGGGAGTCCTGGATCTATAGAACCTGAGGAAACATGAGAAGAACTAAGAGCAAACTCTATATGAAGCAATTGTGTCCATGACATGTGTGATGTGACAGATGGGGATTCTCCAGGACGGTTCCGAGCCTCAGAATCCCTTTGTGCTGTAGCTTCACAGGCTGTCGCACTGTCTCACCCTGCCCTTGTGCTCCCGCAGTTCCTCTTTCCCTTTGCCTGATCTCACTACAGCAGAGGAAGTTGCAGCACACAGTGGAAAGAGGAAGTGCCCCTGTGCAGTGTAACAGCCTGTTAATCTGCAGCACTGAGAGCTCATTAGCATAACTTTAAAAGTTGGTTTTAGAAGAAAGGAGGCCATGGATAAGTTAACAACAGTCACGGTGCCTGAATCTATGAATAAGTGTCCTTGGTTTATCCGGATGGATTTTGATAGTAGATTTCCTTCGAGGACCTTGTAGTGATCCGGGAAGCAAATTATTTTCTTTAAAAATGTTTTTCACTGAAACCCCTCGGACACGCGGCCCCCATTGCCCATGCAATATATTGTATATATTCTTCTCTTTTATTACAGCCTGCCTCCAGCAGGTGAGCCGTGTATGGAGGGAGCTGAGCCTGTGAGGATGCACATGCACTATGGTGCAGTCCCAAGAGGTTAAGAAAAGCCAATGAAAGCCAAGTGTAGTACCGGGATCCGATGGTTGGGATTGGGTTAAGCCGTTTGCCCCGGACATATTGCTGAACTGGAAACTGAACAGGTTTCCCTTGACCAATCACAGCCATGGCTAGGTGGTGTCAATTAGCCAGATAGGCTGTTCAGCCACCAATCCGGCAATATGTCCAGGTAAGGCGGCCAAACTCGACCATTGGGTCCGCTCATCTCTTACACTGACCCATTTATTTCTATGGGTCCGTTCACATGTCTGGTTTTGTTTTTCAGACCGTGAGAAAAAAAATTGTAGCGAGCGCTATGGACCATGGACCTCCACAGAAGTCAATTGATTCTCAGAAAAAAAAAACAAAAAACAGGACGGCACGTGGATGACTGCCGCATGAAGTCAGTTTTTGCTCCAATGGGCGCTGTCCCGGCAGTTGGGAGAATGTCCCACAATGTCCCACCTACTGGTCTCCGTCCCACGACACTAGAGGTGCGGAGCCGAGACCAGGAGGTGGGACCAGCTCCTGTTTAAAGAAAAAACCCTTAGTTACCTTGCCATTGTTCCCCCGCAGTCCTTCTTCCTCCTCTCCCTGGAGCTCCAAGGTGACAAAGAGGGGAGGGGGGGGGGCGGGCTATCTGAGGGTAGGAGCCACTTCCAGATGGCCCTACCCCCTCCAAGCCCCGTGGAAAGAAGGATGCAGGACTGCGGGGGAACGATGGAAAGGTGAGTAAAGTCCTGGGTGAGGATGAAGGACAGGAGGAGGCTTTGAAAAGACTGTCAGGAGGAGGCTAGAGGACAGGAGCCCACAGGTGGAGGAGGCTGTAGGACAGGAGGTCTCCTGTCCTCCAGCCTCCTCCACCTGTGGCCTCCTGCCCTCCAGCCTCCTCCACCTGTGGCCTCCTACCCTCCAGCTTCCTCCACCTGTGGCCTCCTGCCCTCCAGCTTCCTCCACCTGTGGCCTCCTGCCCTCCTCCACCTGTGGCCTCCTGCCCTCCAGCTTCCTCCACCTGTGGTCCCCTGCCCTCCAGCTTCCTCCACCTGTAGCCCCCTGCCCTCCAGCCTCCTCCACCTGTGGCCTCCTGTCCTCCAGCTTCCTCCACCTGTGGCCTCCTGTCCTCCAGCTTCCTCCACCTGTGGCCTCCTGCCCTCCAGCTTCCTCCACCTGTGGTCCCCTGCCCTCCAGCTTCCTCCACCTGTGGCCTCCTGCCCTCCAGCCTCCTCCACCTGTGGCCTCCTGTCCTCCAGCCTCCTCCTGCCCTCCAGCTTCCTCCACCTGTGGCCTCCTGTCCTCCAGATTCCTCCACCTGTGGCCTCCTGTCCTCCAGCTTCCTCCACTTGTGGCCTCCTGCCCTCCAGCCCCCTCCACCTGTGGCCTCCTGCCCTCCAGCCCCCTCCACCTGTGGCCTCCTGTCCTCCAGCTTCCTCCACCTGTGGCCTCCTGTCCTCCAGCTTCCTCCACCTGTGGCCTCCTGCCCTCCAGCCCCCTCCACCTGTGGCCTCCTGCCCTCCAGCCCCCTCCACCTGTGGCCTCCTGTCCTCCAGCTTCCTCCACCTGTGGCCTCCTGTCCAATAGCTTCTTCCACATGTGGCCTCCTGCCCTCCAGCTTCTTCCATTTGTGGCTGGGAGTTGTAGTCCCTCCATATAGTGTTTGTGCTCCTGGAGCATGCTGGGAGTTGTAGTCCCTCCATATAGTGTGTGTGTGTGCTCCTTGAGCATGCTGGGAGTTGTAGTCCCTCCATATAGTGTGTGTGTGTGTGCTCCTTGAGCATGCTGGGAGTTGTAGTCCCTCCATATAGTGTGTGTGCTCCTGGAGCATGCTGGGAGCTGTAGTCCCTCCATATAGTGTGTGAGCTCCTGGAGCATGCTGGGAGTTGTAGTCCCTCCATATAGTGTGTGTGTGTGTGCTCCTTGAGCATGCTGGGAGTTGTAGTCCCTCCATATAGTGTGTGTGTGTGCTCCTTGAGCATGCTGGGAGTTGTAGTCCCTCCATATAGTGTGTGTGCTCCTGGAGCATGCTGGGAGTTGTAGTCCCTCCACATAGTGTGCGCTCCTGGAGCATGCTGGGAGTTGTAGTCCCTCCATATAGTGTGTGTGCTCCTGGAGCATGCTGGGAGTTGTAGTCCCTCCTCTGGTCACTTACCTCTTCTCTCCTCAGTGCAGGACACTCTACCTCACACAGTTCCCCATACACTGGTCATGTGACCCGGGAGTGTGATGTCACTGAGGGGGCGGGGCTCCAGGAGGACAGGAAGTAGCAGTGTGTATAGAGGAGAAGGGGAGAACAGAGACTAACATGGGACTGTATCATAGTATATAAGGCCGGAAAAAGACAAGTCCAACCTTTAATTAAATAAATATTTTTTCCCCATAACCCGTGATATTTTTTCTCTCCAGAAAGTCATCCAGGCCTCTCCTGCACATGTACATAGAGTCCGCCATAACAACCTCCTGCGGCAGAGAGTTCCAAAGTCTCACTGCTCTTACAGTAAAGAATCTTTGTCCATGGTGATGGTAGAAGCTCCTCTCCTCTAGGTGTAGAGGATGCCCCTGTCTATGGCGATGGTAGAAGCTCCTCTCCTCTAGGTGTAGAGGATGCCTCCTGTCTATGGTGATGGTAGAAGCTCCTCTCCTCTAGGTGTAGAGGATTCCCTGTCTATGGTGATAGTAGAACCTCCTCTCCTCTAGGTGTAGAGGATATCCCCTGTCTATGGTGATAGTAGAACCTCCTCTCCTCTAGGTGTAGAGGATGCCCCCTGTCTATGGTGATGGTAGAACCTCCTCTCCTCTAGGTGTAGAGGATGCCCCCTGTCTATGGCGATGGTAGAACCTCCTCACCTCTAGGTGTAGAGGATGTCCCCTGTCTATGGTGATGGTAGAACCTCCTCTCCTCTAGGTGTAGAGGATGTCCCCTGTCTATGGTGATGGTAGAACCTCCTCTCCTCTAGGTGTAGAGGATGCCCCCTGTCTATGGTGATGGTAGAAGCTCCTCTCCTCTAGGTGTAGAGGATGCCCCCCTGTCTATGGTGATGGTAGAACCTCCTCTCCTCTAGGTGTAGAGGATGCCCCCTGTCTATGGTGATGGTAGAATCGCCTCTCCTCTAGGTGTAGAGGATGTCCCCTGTCTATGGTGATGGTAGAACCTCCTCTCCTCTAGGTGTAGAGGATGTCCCCTGTCTATGGTGATGGTAGAATCGCCTCTCCTCTAGGTGTAGAGGACGCCCCCTGTCTATGGTGATGGAAGAACCGCCTCTCCTCTAGGTGTAGAGGATGCCCCCGGTCTATGGTGATGGTAGAACCTCCTCTCCTCTAGGTGTAGAGGATATCCCCTGTCTATGGTGATGGAAGAACCGCCTCTCCTCTAGGTGTAGAGGATGCCCCCTGTCTATGGTGATGGTAGAACCTCCTCTCCTCTAGGTGTAGAGGATGCCCCCTGTCTATGGTGATGGTAGAACCTCCTCTCCTCTAGGTGTAGAGGATGCCCCCGGTCTATGGTGATGGTAGAACCTCCTCTCCTCTAGGTGTAGAGGATGCCTCCTGTCTATGGTGATGGTAGAGCCTCCTCCCCTCTAGGTGTAGAGGATGCCCCCTGTCTATGGTGATGGTAGAACCTCCTCTCCTCTAGGTGTAGAGGATGTCCCCTGTCTATGGTGATAGTAGAACCTCCTCTCCTCTAGGTGTAGAGGATATCCCCTGTCTATGGTGATAGTAGAACGGCCTCTCCTCTAGGTGTAGAGGATGCCCCCTGTCTATGGTGATGGTAGAACCTCCTCTCCTCTAGGTGTAGAGGATGCCCCCTGTCTATGGTGATGGTAGAACCTCCTCTCCTCTAGGTGTAGAGGATGTCCCCTGTCTATGGTGATGGTAGAATCGCCTCTCCTCTAGGTGTAGAGGACGCCCCCTGTCTATGGTGATGGAAGAACCGCCTCTCCTCTAGGTGTAGAGGATGCCCCCGGTCTATGGTGATGGTAGAACCTCCTCTCCTCTAGGTGTAGAGGATATCCCCTGTCTATGGTGATGGAAGAACCGCCTCTCCTCTAGGTGTAGAGGATGCCCCCTGTCTATGGTGATGGTAGAACCTCCTCTCCTCTAGGTGTAGAGGATGCCCCCGGTCTATGGTGATGGTAGAACCTCCTCTCCTCTAGGTGTAGAGGATGCCTCCTGTCTATGGTGATGGTAGAGCCTCCTCCCCTCTAGGTGTAGAGGATGCCCCCTGTCTATGGTGATGGTAGAACCTCCTCTCCTCTAGGTGTAGAGGATGTCCCCTGTCTATGGTGATAGTAGAACCTCCTCTCCTCTAGGTGTAGAGGATATCCCCTGTCTATGGTGATAGTAGAACGGCCTCTCCTCTAGGTGTAGAGGATGCCCCCTGTCTATGGTGATGGTAGAACCTCCTCTCCTCTAGGTGTAGAGGATGCCCCCTGTCTATGGTGATGGTAGAACCTCCTCTCCTCTAGGTGTAGAGGATGTCCCCTGTCTATGGTGATGGTAGAACCTCCTCTCCTCTAGGTGTAGAGGATGTCCCCTGTCTATGGTGATGGTAGAACCTCCTCTCCTCTAGGTGTAGAGGATGCCCCCTGTCTATGGTGATGGTAGAACCTCCTCTCCTCTAGGTGTAGAGGATGCCCCCTGTCTATGGTGATGGTAGAACCTCCTCTCCTCTAGGTGTAGAGGATGTCCCCTGTCTATGGTGATGGTAGAACCTCCTCTCCTCTAGGTGTAGAGGATGTCCCCTGTGTATGGTGATGGTAGAACCTCCTCTCCTCTAGGTGTAGGGGATGCCCCCTGTCTATGGTGATGGTAGAACCTCCTCTCCTCTAGGCAGGGCCGGCTCCAGGTTTCAGTGGGCCCCTGGGCGATAGAGCCTCAGTGGGCCCCTTAACAGTGAACTTATGTAGCGACATTAAAAAACAGACATTTAAAATACCAAAACCCATACGCACAGATACACAGCATATGTACACACACGCATCCAGTATATACAGCATACACACACACATATACAGCATATATACACACACATCCAGTATATACAGCACATACGCACAGATATACAGCATATATACACACACATCCAGTATATACAGCACATATGCACAGATATACAGCATATATACACACACATCCAGTATATACAACACGTACGCACAGATATACAGCATATATACACACACATCCAGTATATACAACACGTACGCAGATATACAGCATATATACACACACATCCAGTATATACAGCACATACGCACAGATATACAGCATATATACACACGCATCCAGTATATACAGCACATACGCACAGATATACAGCATATATACACACGCATCCAGTATATACAACACATACACACAGATATACAGCATATATACACACCCATCCAGTATATACATCATACACACAGATATACAGCATATATACACACCCATCCAGTAAATACATCATACACACAGATATACAGCATATATACACACGCATCCAGTATATACAACACGTACGCACAGATATACAACATATATACAACACATACGCACAGATATACAGCATATATACACTATACACAGCATACATACACACATCCAGTATATACAACAGTATACATACACACAAATATACATGTATTTACATATGTTCAATCATACTCACCCCAGCTGGATGTCACTCGGTCAGGACAGGGTGGCAGGTGGACCGCATAGGAGAGGGCGGCCGGGCTGGACATTCGGCGCTGAGGCCTGGCTGGACATTCGGCGCTGAGGCCGGGCTGGACATTCGGCGCTGAGGCCGGGCTGGACATTCGGCGCTAAGGCCGGGCTGGACATCGGGCATGCAGGCCGGGCTGGTCATCGGGCGCGCAGGCCGGGCTGGATATCCGGCGCGCAGGCTGAGCTGTACATCCGGCGCCCAGGCCTGGCACGAGCCGCTCGGCCGGAAGGTGCGCGGGCCGATCCGCAGGTGAAGTGGGCGGGCCAGGAGTGATGGGTGTGCCGGGGAGCGGAGGGCTGGGCAGCAACATGTGAGGTGGGTAGGGCAGGGCGGGGCTGCTACGGGGGTGGGATGCCGAATTATACTTTGCTCCCGGGCCGATCCCACTACCTCTCCGCCCACCTCCTATGCGGCCTGCAATCAGCGGCGAACCTGGGCCCCGTAATACGGTGCCACATCGTCGTGGTGGGCCCCTTTGAAGCTGTGGGGCCCCGGCACTTGCCCGGGTCAGCCGGGTGCTGACGCCGGGCCTGCCTCTAGGTGTAGAGGATGCCCCCTGTCTATGGTGATGTAGAACCTCCTCTCCTCTAGGTGTAGAGGATGCCCCCTGTCTATGGTGATGGTAGAACCTCCTCTCCTCTAGGTGTAGGGGATGCCCCCTGTCTATGGTGATGGTAGAACCTCCTCTCCTCTAGGTGTAGAGGATGCCCCCTGTCTATGGTGATGTAGAACCTCCTCTCCTCTAGGTGTAGAGGATGCCCCCTGTCTATGGTGATGGTAGATCCTCCTCTCCTCTAGGTGTAGAGGATGCCCCCTGTCTATGGTGATGGTAGAACCTCCTCTCCTCTAGGTGTAGAGGATGCCCCCTGTCTATGGTGATGGTAGAACCTCCTCTCCTCTAGGTGTAGAGGATGCCCCCTGTCTATGGTGATGGTAGAACCTCCTCTCCTCTAGGTGTCGAGGATGCCCCCTGTCTATGGTGATGGTAGCACCTCCTCTCCTCTAGGTGTAGAGGATGCCCCCTGTCTATGGTGATGGTAGAACCTCCTCTCCTCTAGGTGTAGGGGATGCCCCCTGTCTATGGTGATGGTAGAACCTCCTCTCCTCTAGGTGTATAGGATGCCCCCTGTCTATGGTGATGCTAGAATCTCCTCTCCTCTAGGTGTAGAGGATGCCCCCTGTCTATGGTGATGGTAGAAGCTCCTCTCCTCTAGGTGTAGAGGATGCCCCTGTGTATGGTGATGGTAGAACCTCCTCTCCTCTAGGTGTAGGGGATGCCCCCTGTCTATGGTGATGGTAGAACCTCCTCTCCTCTAGGTGTAGAGGATGCCCCCTGTCTATGGTGATGGTAGAACCTCCTCTCCTCTAGGTGTAGAGGATGCCCCCTGTCTATGGTGATGTAGAACCTCCTCTCCTCTAGGTGTAGAGGATGCCCCCTGTCTATGGTGATGGTAGCACCTCCTCTCCTCTAGGTGTAGAGGATGTCCCCTGTCTATGGTGATGGTAGAACCTCCTCTCCTCTAGGTGTAGAGGATGTCCCCTGTCTATGGTGATGATAGAACCTCCTCTCCTCTAGGTGTAGAGGATGTCCCCTGTCTATTGTGATGGTAGAACCTCCTCTCCTCTAGGTGTAGAGGATGTCCCCTGTCTATGGTGATGATAGAACCTCCTCTCCTCTAGGTGTAGAGGATGTCCCCTTGTCTATGGTGATGGTAGAACCTCCTCTCCTCTAGGTGTAGAGGATGCCCCTGTCTATGGTGATGGTAGAACCTCCTCTCCTCTAGGTGTAGAGGATGCTCCTGTCTATGGTGATGGTAGAACCTCCTCTTCCCTAGGTGTAGAGGATGCCCCTGTCTATGGTGATGGTAGAACCTCCTCTCCTCTAGGTGTAGAGGATGCTCCCTGTCTATGGTGATGGTAGAACCTCCTCTCCTCTAGGTGTAGAGGATGCCCCTGTCTATGTTGATGGTAGAACCTCCTCTCCTCTAGGTGAAGAGGATGCCCCCTGTCTATGGTGATGGTAGTACTGCCTCTCCTCTAGGTGTAGAGGATTCCTCCTCTCCTCTAGGTTTAGAGGATGCCTCCTGTCTATGGTGATGATAGATCTGCCTCTCCTTTAGGTGTAGAGGATGCCCCCTGTCTATGGTGATGATAGATCTGCCTCTCCTTTAGGTGTAGAGGATGCCCCCTGTCTATGGTGATGGTAGAACCTCCTCTCCTCTAGGTGTAGAGGATGCCACTGTCTATGGTGATGGTAGAATGGCCTTTCCTCTAGGTGTAGAGGATTCCTCCTGTCTATGGTAATGGTAGAACCTCCTCTAGGTGTAGAGGATGCCCCCTGTCTATGGTGATGGTAGAACCTCCTCTCCTCTAGCCGTAGAGGATGCCCCCTGTCTATGGTGATGGTAGAACCTCCTCTCCTCTAGGTGTAGAGGATGTCCCCTGTCTATGGTGATGGTAGAACCTCCTCTCCTCAAAGTGTAGAGGATGCCCCTGTCTATGGTAATGATAGAACCTCCTCTCCTCTAGGTGTAGAGGATGTCCCCTGTCTATGGTGATGGTAGAACTTCCTCTTCTCGAGGTGTAGAGGATGCCCCCTGTCTATGGTGATGGTAGAACGGCCTCTCCTCTAGGTGTAGAGGATTCCTCCTCTCCTCTAGGTGTAGAGGATGCCCCTGTCTATGGTGATGGTAGAACCTCCTCTCCTCTAGGTGTAGAGGATGCCCCCTTTCTATGGTGATGGTAGAACCTCCTCTAGGTGTAGAGGATGCCCCCTGTCTATGGTGATGGTAGTACTGCCTCTCCTCTAGGTGTAGAGGATGCCCCCTGTCTATGGTGATGGTAGAACCTCCTCTCCTCTAGGTGTAGAGGATGTCCCCTGTCTATGGTAATGGTAGAACCTCCTCTCCTCTAGGTGTAGAGGATGCCCCCTGTCTATGGAAATGTTATATTCGCCTCTCCTCTAGGTGTAGAGGAAGCCCCCTGTCTATGGTGATGGTAGAACCTCCTCCCCTCTGGGTGTAGAAGAAGCCCCCTGTTTATGGTGATGGTAGAACCTCCTCTCCTCTAGGTGTAGAGGATGCCTCCTGTCTATGGTGATGGTAGAACCTCCTCTCCTCTAGGTGTAGAGGATGCCACTGTCTATGGTAATGATAGAACCTCCTCTCCTCTAGGTGTAGAGGATGTCCCCTGTCTATGGTGATGGTAGAACTTCCTCTCCTCTAGGTGTAGAGGATGCCCCTGTCTATGGTGATGGTAGAACCTCCTCTCCTCTAGGTGTAGAGGATGCCCCCTTTCTATGGTGATGGTAGAACCTCCTCTAGGTGTAGAGGATGCCCCCTGTCTATGGTGATGGTAGTACTGCCTCTCCTCTAGGTGTAGAGGATGCCCCCTGTCTATGGTGATGGTAGAACCTCCTCTCCTCTAGGTGTAGAGGATGTCCCCTGTCTATGGTAATGGTAGAACCTCCTCTCCTCTAGGTGTAGAGGATGCCCCCTGTCTATGGAAATGTTATATTCGCCTCTCCTCTAGGTGTAGAGGAAGCCCCCTGTCTATGGTGATGGTAGAACCTCCTCCCCTCTGGGTGTAGAAGAAGCCCCCTGTTTATGGTGATGGTAGAACCTCCTCTCCTCTAGGTGTAGAGGATGTCCCCTGTCTATGGTGATGGTAGAACCTCCTCTCCTCAAAGTGTAGAGGATGCCCCTGTCTATGGTGATGGTAGAATGGCCTCTCCTCAAGGCGTAGATGATGCCCCCTTGTCCTGGTCACAGGCCTAGGTATAAAAATATCTTTGGAGAGATCCTTGTACTGCCCGTTCAGGTATTTGTACATTGTAATGAGGTCTCCCCTCAGTCTTCTTTTTTCTAAACTGAATAATCCCAAGTTTTTATACATTGGTGCCCAAAACCGTACACAATATTCCATGTGTGGTCTGACCAGGGATTTTTATAAGGGCAAAACTATGTCTTTATCATGAGAATCTACACTCACCGGCCACTTTATTAGGTACACCTGTCCAACTGCTCGTTAACACTTAATTTCTAATCAGCCAATCACATGGCGGCAACTCAGTGCATTTAGGCATGTAGACATGGTCAAGACAATCTCCTGCAGTTCAAACCGAGCATCAGTATGGGGAAGAAAGGTGATTTGAGGCCTTTGAACGTGGCATGGTTGTTGGTGCCAGAAGGGCTGGTCTGAGTATTTCAGAAACTGCTGATCTACTGGGATTTTCACGCACAACCATCTCTAGGGTTTCGCAGTACTAACGAGGTAGAAGTCCAGCATCCAGGCAAAATTGTAGTTTAAAAGTCCACTTTTTATTCAAAAATACATTAAAAACGTTTAGAGACGTCTCATAACAGAAAAAAATGACGCGTTTCGGACCGCTTACGGTCCTTAGTCGTAGCCTGAAAAAATGTTATAGTGAAATACATTTATACACATAGGGGCAGATTTATCAAGTGTCTGAAAGTCAGAATATTACTAGTTGCCCATGGCAACCAATCACAGCTCTGCTTTCATATTACCTGTTTTCATGAATATTTTAAAGGGGAGCTGTGATTGGTTGCCATGGGCAACTAGAAATATTCTGACTTTCAGACACTTGATAAATCTGCCCCATAGTGTCCCAACCGGAAACAAGATCCTTGTCACATGATTGGATTATCTACTGCTAAAACAAACAAGAAAAGAGCGATCAAGGTAAGATGACAAATGCAGTTAATTGCATGGAAGAACTTATGTAGTTAAATTTTTACACATTAATAAATGTACATAAGGTCGTTTTTGTTACTGAGACCGGACGGGGAACGTGTTTGTAACATCAAGATCCAAAAGGCCACACGTGACTGCAAGGCTCGTGTCCAGCCTCCACCTCTAACTGGTCGGGCTACTTTCTCAATCGGTATGACCTGTATTTGATGGTGTCTTTTATCTCCAACAACAAGGCTGCCCCATGGGAGCGAACTTTTCCCCGACCTTGGCAAATCTATATGTATCTTGGTTTGAAGAATCATACATTTATAGTCTGAACAATAATTTTATGTCACAAATCGCATGGTTTGCCCGTTATATTGATGATTGTCTACTTATCTGGTCGGGTGAATCCCAGGACATTTCTCTTTTTTTACAATACCTCAATGATAATCATCATAATTTAAAATTCACTTTTTCATCATCATCTACTAGTATCTCTTTCTTAGACATACAATTGATAGGAGACGTACATAATGCATGTGTTCACACAGATTTATATAGAAAACCCATTTCAGGCAATACGCTGTTACATGCATCAAGTTGTCACCCTACACATGTCATTCGAAATCTCCCCAAAGGAGAGTATATAAGGGCAAAATGAATTTGCTCTCAAGACACAAGCTATAAAAATGCAGCTGAACAAATATCTAAGAGACTAGTAAATAGGGGCTATAAGAAAAACTATCTATCTCACATAGCATCAGCCATCAGTGTCACATCGAGATCAAAATATTTTCAGTCCAATAAAAAAAGTTACCCATATTCATGACAAAAACAATCAACCAGTTACTTTTAGTACAACTTTCAGTAAACAATATCATAAAGTACTGCACATCATTAAAAGACACATTTCCCTTTTACATCAAGATGACAAGTTGTCCTTGATTTTAGATAAGGGTGTACGATATGTATCAAGAAATGCACCGAGCATAGGAAAAATCTGGTCTCCTAATCGGTTTACGTCTATTGAGAAAGATAAGAAAACCTGGTTGAAATATAAAGGCAGTTCAAAATGTGGAGGAAGTCGATGTAATTTGTGCAATTTTTTGCTAAAATCTTCCAATTTTAAATCCACGGTTACCCTCAAAGAATACATGATCAAAACGCACATGAATTGTGAAAGCGATCATGTAGTTTATCTGGCTACCTGTTTAAATTGCAGCCTGCAATATGTAGGCTGCACAACACGTAAGCTAAAGAGGAGGATTTCTGAACATATAACTGCAGCATCCAAACATAGAGAAACAGGCATTAATACACTGAAACATGTCAGGCTTTGTGAGGAACCTGCAGGTATTGTCTTGGTCATCAAGCCCCCCCCATCCCCCAGCCTCAGTAAATTAACCTAAATGAGCCAGTTTGTTGACAAAACCAGCATGTGGCCGGGCTTCAAAGACCTATACAGACAAACCGACTCCAGGCATCCTCGCCTCCCAAGTTTCAAACAAAGAGCCATTAAAACTTTCACATCACCAGGTTGAATAGAGACAGTTATGAAGTTATGGTCCGTCTCACCAGAACACCAAATACATTTTTGGGTTGGTTATTCTTCGTAAATCATAACAACCCATTGTTCATTGCTCTAGGATACTCAGATCCAGAGATATCAATATCTCTGGATAGGACCATAGCAAATGGGTCAGGTTTGGTATCAATGCGATCCTGGGATTCACCCAGATCCAATGATACCAGAACCATGACCCCAGGACTTCCCCTGGGGTAGCTGTGGCTTCTCCAGGGCTCTGGATGTAATATCAGGTAGGAGGGACCATTGACCCCCCTTAGGGTGGACAGAGGTGTGTCCACACCTGATATAATCGGGCGCCCTTGAAGGGGCTGGTGTCTTTGTCCTGGGGGAAACTAACATCAACTAAGCGCAGGGAAGATCTAAAAGTGTGGACTATCCATCCCCATTAGGCCACACACAAAGGTAACTAACTAACTAACCAACTGCTTAGACTTGTGGTGCTACCCTTGTAATTTGTACTCTGTTTACTGTATATATCTATTGTATGTACTGTATTGTCTAGTGTGCCCTTAAGGCAATTAAATATAAAATCTAATCTGTGTTGCTCTTTTATCTCGATCACGAATCTTACGTCCGGGTTTCTCGCTTTTATACATGCTACCGGGTTGGTTCCTCACCCTATATGATCCCGTTACGGACCGGGCTTATATTAAAGGAGAACTGGTGGCAGCATAAGGCTGATAATATTCTGTCTCACTGCGGCTAGTGAGAAGGATCTTATAGCCATTCAGGGATTTGATTTAGGGTTGTGCCATATCCGGAAGTTGTGTGGACAACTTTAAATCACTTCCTGCGCCTCTCAGAACCCGTGCGTTCTGGGAGTGTCTGTAAAAGGATAACTGAGTGACCTTACGTACCCTTCAGGGGTCCGGAACGTTGCGGTTTCCTTCACAGGCTTATCTAAACATTTTGCAGAAAAACATGGAGGAAACGTCAAAGACTTACAGGTCATACCGATTGAGAAAGTAGCCCGACCAGTTAGAGGTGGAGGCTGGACACGAGCCTTGCGGTCACGTGTGGCCTTTTGGATCTTGAGGTTACAAACACGTTCCCCGTCCGGTCTCAATAACAAAAACGACCTTATGTACATTTATTAATGTGTAAAAATTTAACTACATAAGTTCTTCCATGCAATTAACTGCATTTGTCATCTTACCTTGATCGCTCTTTTCTTGTTTGTTTTAGCAGTAGGTAATCCAATCATGTGACTAGGATCTTGTTTCCGGTTGGGACACTATGGGGCACATTTACTTACCCGGCCCATTCGCGATCCAGCGGCGCGTTCTCTGCACAGGATTCGGGTCCGGCTGGGATTTAAGATGGTAGTTCCTCCGCCGTCCACCAGGTGGCGCTGCAGCGCCGAAAATAATCTTAACGCCCCGGAATGCACCATCCCATAGAAGGTGAAGGTGAGCGCTCCCCAAGCGACACAGTTTCGGTTTTTAAATGCGGCGGTTTTTCCGAATACGTCGGGTTTTCGTTCGGCCACGCCCCCCCCGATTTCTGTCGCGCGCATGCCGGCCCCGATGCGCCACAATCCGATCGCGTGCGCCAGAAACCCGGGGCAATTCATGTACAAGCGGCGCAAATCGGAAATATTCGGGTAACACGTCGGGAAAACGCGAATCGGGCCCTTAGTAAATGACCCCCTATGTGTATAAATGTATTTCACTATAACATTTTTTTCAGGCTACGACTAAGGACCGTAAGCGGTCCGAAACACGTCAGTTTTTTCTGTTATGGGATGTCTCTAAATGTTTTTAATGTATTTTTGAATAAAAAGTGGACTTTTAAACTACAATTTTGCCTGGATGCTGGACTTCTACCTCGTTAGTACTGCGAAACATTTGACTGCTCCCCGCACAGAATGTCCGTGCACCGGCAGAACATCTAAATCGGCATCGTCTGAATATTAACTGGTGAGCTAAAAAAAACTTTTCTTTTTTCATCTCTAGGGTTTACAGAGAATGGTCCGAAAAAGAAAAAACATCCAGTGAGCGGCAGTTCTGTGGGCGGAAATGCCTTGTTGATGCCAGAGGTCAGAGGAGAATGGGCAGACTGGTTCGAGCTGATAGAAAGGCAACAGTGACTCAAATCGCCACCCGTTACAACCAAGGTAGGCAGAAGACCATCTCTGAACGCACAGTACGTCGGACTTTGAGGCAGATGGGCTACAGCAGCAGAAGACCACACCGGGTGCCACTCCTTTCAGCTAAGAACAGGAAACTGAGGCTACAATTTGCACAAGCTCATCGAAATCGGACAGTAGAAGATTGGAAAAACGTTGCCTAATCTGATGAGTCTCGATTTCTGCTGCGACATTCGGATGGTAGGGTCAGAATTTGGCGTCAACAACATGAAAGCATGGATCCATCCTGCCTTGTATCAACGGTTCAGGCTGGTGGTGGTGGTGTCATGGTGTGGGGAATATTTTCTTGGCACTCTTTGGGCCCCTTGGTACAACGCCACAGCCTACCTGAATATTGTTGCTGCCCATGTCCATCCCTTTATGAGCACAATGTACCCTGTAACATCTGATGGCTACTTTCAGCAGGATAATGCGCCATGTCATAAAGCTGGAGTCATCTCAGACTGGTTTCTTGAACATGACAATGAGGTCACTGGACACAAATGGCCTCCACAGTCACCAGATCTCAATCCAATAGAGCATCTTTGGGATGTGGTGGAACGGGAGATTCGCATCATGGATGTGCAGCCGACAAATCTGCGGCAACTGTGTGATGCCATCATGTCAATATGGACCAAAATCTCTGAGGAGCTTCCAGCACCTTGTTGGATCTATGCCACGAAGAATTGAGGCAGTTCTGAAGGCAAAAGGGGGTCCAACCCGTTACTAGCATGGTGTACCTAATAAAGTGGCCGGTGAGTGTATTCCTCTCTTGATAATTCCCATAATTTTATTTGCTTCAGCAGCGGCCGCCTGGCTCTGGTCACTAAAATTAAGTTTACCATCTACCAATACCCCCAAGTCCTTTTCAGCTCCAGTTTTACCAAGTAATTGACGGTTTAGAACATAATTATACTTTTTGTTTCCATGGCCAAAGTGCATAACTTTACATTAAACCTCATCAACCATTTCTCTGCCCATCCCTCAAGCTTCCACAGATCCCTCTGTAATGATAAACTATCAACCTCAGTATTTATTACTTTACACAGCTTAGTATCATCTGCAAATATTGAAACTTGACTGTGTAAACCCACTACAAGGTCATTAATAAAAATATTAAAAAGAAGTGGCCCCAATACTGACCCCTGTGGCACTCCACTGGTAACGTCAACCCAATCTGAGAATGTGCCAATAATGACGACCCTCTGTTTTCTATCACTAAGCCAGTTACTTACCCAAATACACAAATTTTCCCCTAGTCCCAGCCTCTCATTTTATATACCAACCTTTTATGTGGCACGGTGTCAAATGCCTTTGAAAAGTCCAGATATACAACATCCACAGCGTCCCCAAAGTCCAGTCTGACAGTCAGATTAGTCTGACAGGACCGATCTCTCATAAACCCATGCTGACGCTGGGTTATAAGGTTGTGCACAGTGAAATACTCCAGGATAGCATCTCTAACAAACCCCTCAAATATTTTCCCCACCACAGAAGTTAGACTCACAGGTCTGTCGTTTCCAGGATCGCTTTTTGATCCTTTTTTGTATATTGGTACCACATTTGCTATGCGCCAGTCCTGTGGAACATAACCAGTCCTCAGTGAATCTTCAAATATTAAAAATAACGGTCTGTCTATCATGGCACATAGTTCATGCAAACCCGGGGGTGTATGCCATCTGGCCCCAGTGATTTATCTATCTTAGTGGTTTTGAGGCGGCGCCGTACCTCTTCCTGGGTTAAACTCTTGACACTCCAAAGAGAATTTACATTATTCCTCATTGTGTCTTCCACCAGGGGATTTTCCTGGGTAAAGACAGTCGGGAAGGTGATATTCAGTAGATTGGCCTTTTCCTCATCTACTTCCACCATGACCCCCATGTTATTCCGAAGAGGGCCCACACTCTCCGTTTCTAGTTTCTTATCTTTTTACAGGATTTATTTTTCTCTCCATAATCCTGTAATGCCTCATCGCTACCTTCACGTTTTAGCACCTTAAACACTATCTTTCTCGCTTATTGCTTTCCTTACAAGACTAGTTAGCCACATTGGCTTTTTCTTGTTCCTCTTATGCTTTTTCCCATAGGTATGTGTTTCTCACAGGACTTTTTTAGAATATATAGTCCCATGTTTGGGGGGGGGGGGGGGGGCTTTTGTCTTTGAGAACATTATCCCAGTCTATGCCTTTAAGGTCTTCCCTTAGTTGCTGAAAATTTGCCCTCCTGAAGTTTAGAGTGTTTGTTGCCCCTCCACTAACGCTCTTAGTAAAGCATAATACAAAATCAATGATATTATGATCACTATTCCCCAGGTTCCCCCCAAACTGTAGTTTTGATACCCTATCAGGTCTGTTGGTAAGGATAAGGTCCAGCAGTGCCCCCCCCCTCTTGTTGGCTCCAGGACTAGTTGTGACAGGTAATTGTCTTTTGTTGTTGACAAGAACCTGCTACCTTTGAATGACCTGCAGGTTTCTGCCCCCCAGTCAATGGGGCAGATTTACTTACCCGGTCCATTCGCGATCCAGCGGCGCGTTCTCTGCGGCAGTTCCTCCGACGTCCACCAGGTGGCGCTGCTGCGCTGAAGTTCCCCGGCCTATTCCTGGCAAAGGTAAGTGCGAGTCCCGCGACACTTTTTTTTTTTAAACGCGCGGTTTTTCCGAATCCGTCGGGTTTTCGTTCAGCCAGGCCCCCCCCATTTCTGTCGCGTGCATGCCGGTGCCGATGCGCCACAATCCAATCGCGTGCGCCAAAATCCCGGGGCAATTCAGGGAAAATCGGTGCAAAACGGAAATATTCGGGTAACACGTCGGGAAAAGGCAAAACGGGCCTTTAGTAAATGACCCCCAATATCTGGGTAATTGAAGTCCCCCATGATAAGTACTTCACCATGCTTTGAAGCCGCATCCATTTCACTTATCAGCATTTCCTCTGTTGCCTCCATTATATTTGGAGCCTTATAACAAACCCCTAGTAATATTTTATTATTCTTTTTCCCTCCCTTATCTCCACCCATAGGGACTCCACATTTGCGTTACTGATGTCATCTCGCAGGACGGGCTTGAGGCAAGAATTCACATATAAACAAACCCCTCCCCCTTTTTTATTTATACGATCCTTTCTAAAAAGACTATAACCATCTATAGTGACAGCTCAGTCATAGCTACTGTCCAGCCATGTCTTGCATGGATTTCAATGTCCCTATTCATTTTGTCCTTATTCCCCAATCTCATTCCAGCACCCCTTCCTCCCCCATGGACTATGGCTCTTCCCAGCTCTCTATGTACACCGTCTATTTGCCCTGCACAAGTGTAGTTGCCCTCCCCCCAGGTCTCTAGTTTAAACACTCCTCCAACCTTCTAGCCATTTTTCCCCCAAAACAGCTGCCCCCTCCCTATTGAGGTGCAGCCCATCCCTACTGTAGAGCCTGTAGCCGACAGAAAAGTCAGCCCAGTTCTCAATGAACCCAAAGCCCTCTTTCTTACACCAACTTTTGAGCCACTTATTTACCACCCTGATCTCCCGCTGCCTTTCTGGTGTGGCACGTGGTACAGGTAGTATTTCGGCCTAAATGGCCTAAATCCTTGAAATAATTTTTAAGGACCTTCCACCTACCTCTTACTTTGCCATTAGTGCCAATGTGGACCATGACCGCTGGTTCCTCACCAGCCTCTCCCAGTAATCTGTCAGCCCGATCCGCAACATGCCGAACCCGAGCACCCGGCAAACAACACACTGTTCGGTATGCACGGTCTTTGTGACAGATTGCCCTGTGTGTTCCCCTAATAATCGAATCTCCCACTACCAGCACCTGTCTGACCTTGCCTGTGCTCCCATTACCCTTCTTACTGGAGCAGACAGTCCGCTGGTTGCTAGAGGCCACGTCTTGCTGCAGCATTGCTACCCCAGAGCTGATATCCCCCTCATCCGCCAGCCTGGCAAACTTATTGGGGTGCACCAGATCAGGACTAGACTCTCTACAACTCTTCCCTCTACCCCGCCTTCTACATGTTACCCAACTAGCTGCCCCCTCATTCTGCACCTCCATATTTCCCTCCCCACACCCATCTACCCCCTCACTCTGCACCTCCATACTTCCCTCCCCACACCCATCTGCCCCAGAGAGTTTGTGCTCCAGGAGCAGCAAACTTCGCTCCATATTGTCAATTGCCCGCAGCCTTGAAACTTGCTCATTTAGATCCAGAATCTGGGCTTCCAGGTGAGCAATTTTCACACATCCCACACAGCAGTATATACCCCTCACACATCCCACACAGCAGTATATACCCCTCACACATCCCACACAGCAGTATATACCCCTCACACATCCCACACAGCAGTATATACCCCCCTCACACATCCCACACAGCAGTATATACCCCTCACACATCCCACACAGCAGTATATACCCCTCACACATCCCACACAGCAGTATATACCCCTCACACATCCCACACAGCAGTATATACCCCTCACACATCCCACACAGCAGTATATACCCCTCACACATCCCACACAGCAGTATATACCCCTCACACATCCCACACAGCAGTATATACCCCTCACACATCCCACACAGCAGTATATACCCCTCACACATCCCACACAGCAGTATATACCCCTCACACATCCCACACAGCAGTATATACCCCTCACACATCCCACACAGCAGTATATACCCCCCCCCCCTCACACATCCCACACAGCAGTATATACCCCTCACACATCCCACACAGCAGTATATACCCCTCACACATCCCACACAGCAGTATATACCCCTCACACATCCCACACAGCAGTATATACCCCTCACACATCCCACACAGCAGTATTCCCCCTCACACATCCCACACAGCAGTATATACCCCTCACACATCCCACACAGCAGTATATACCCCTCACACATCCCACACAGCAGTATATACCCCTCACACACCCCACACAGCAGTATATACCCCCCCCCCTCACACATCCCACACAGCAGTATATACCCCTCACACATCCCACACAGCAGTATATACCCCTCACACATCCCACACAGCAGTATATACCCCTCACACATCCCACACAGCAGTATTCCCCCTCACACATCCCACACAGCAGTATATACCCCTCACACATCCCACACAGCAGTATATACCCCTCACACATCCCACACAGCAGTATATACCCCCCTCACACATCCCACACAGCAGTATATACCCCTCACACATCCCACACAGCAGTATATACCCCTCACACATCCCACACAGCAGTATATACCCCTCACACATCCCACACAGCAGTATATACCCCTCACACATCCCACACAGCAGTATATACCCCCCTCACACATCCCACACAGCAGTATATACCCCTCACACATCCCACACAGCAGTATATACCCCTCACACATCCCACACAGCAGTATATACCCCTCACACATCCCACACAGCAGTATATACCCCTCACACATCCCACACAGCAGTATATACCCCTCACACATCCCACACAGCAGTATATACCCCTCACACATCCCACACAGCAGTATATACCCCTCACACATCCCACACAGCAGTATATACCCCTCACACACCCCACACAGCAGTATATACCCCTCACACACCCCACACAGCAGTATATACCCCTCACACATCCCACACAGCAGTATATACCCCTCACACATCCCACACAGCAGTATATACCCCTCACACATCCCACACAGCAGTATATACCCCTCACACACCCCACACAGCAGTATATACCCCTCACACATCCCACACAGCAGTATATACCCCTCACACATCCCACACAGCAGTATATACCCCTCACACATCCCACACAGCAGTATATACCCCTCACACATCCCACACAGCAGTATATACCCCCCTCACACACCCCACACAGCAGTATATACCCCCCTCACACAGCAGTATATACCCCTCACACATCCCACACAGCAGTATATACCCCTCACACATCCCACACAGCAGTATATACC
The DNA here is from genome assembly GCF_040894005.1 of Engystomops pustulosus. Classification (NCBI taxonomy): domain Eukaryota; kingdom Metazoa; phylum Chordata; class Amphibia; order Anura; family Leptodactylidae; genus Engystomops; species Engystomops pustulosus. The sequence continues at coordinate 10,124,807 of NC_092412.1, read as the reverse complement.
CCTCACACATCCCACACAGCAGTATATACCCCTCACACATCCCACATAGCAGTATATACCCCTCACACATCCCACACAGCAGTATATACCCCTCACACATCCCACATAGCAGTATATACCCCTCACACATCCCACACAGCAGTATATACCCCTCACACATCCCACATAGCAGTATATACCCCTCACACATCCCACACAGCAGTATATACCCCTCACACATCCCACACAGCAGTATATACCCCTCACACATCCCACACAGCAGTATATACCCCTCACACATCCCACACAGCAGTATATACCCCTCACACATCCCACACAGCAGTATATACCCCTCACACATCCCACACAGCAGTATATACCCCTCACACATCCCACACAGCAGTATATACCCCTCACACATCCCACACAGCAGTATATACCCCTCACACATCCCACACAGCAGTATATACCTCCTCACACATCCCACACAGCAGTATATACCCCTCACACACCCCACACAGCAGTATATACCCCCCTCACACATCCCACACAGCAGTATATACCCCCTCACACATCCCACACAGCAGTATATACCCCCCTCACACATCCCACACAGCAGTATATACCCCTCACACATCCCACACAGCAGTATATACCCCTCACACATCCCACACAGCAGTATATACCCCTCACACATCCCACACAGCAGTATATACCCCTCACACATCCCACACAGCAGTATTCCCCCTCACACATCCCACACAGCAGTATATACCCCTCACACATCCCGCACAGCAGTATATACCCCCCCTCACACATCCCACACAGCAGTATATACCCCTCACACATCCCACACAGCAGTATTCCCCCTCACACATCCCACACAGCAGTATATACCCCTCACACATCCCGCACAGCAGTATATACCCCCCCCCCTCACACATCCCACACAGCAGTATATACCCCTCACACACCCCACACAGCAGTATTCCCCCTCACACATCCCACACAGCAGTATATACCCCCCTCACACATCCCACACAGCAGTATATACCCCTCACACATCCCACACAGCAGTATATACCCCTCACACATCCCGCACAGCAGTATATACCCCCCCCCCTCACACATCCCACACAGCAGTATATACCCCCTCACACATCCCACACAGCAGTATATACCCCTCACACATCCCACACAGCAGTATATACCCCTCACACATCCCACACAGCAGTATATACCCCTCACACATCCCACACAGCAGTATATACCCCTCACACATCCCACACAGCAGTATATACCCCTCACACATCCCACACAGCAGTATATACCCCTCACACATCCCACACAGCAGTATATACCCCTCACACATCCCACACAGCAGTATTCCCCCTCACACATCCCACACAGCAGTATATACCCCTCACACATCCCACACAGCAGTATATACCCCCCTCACACATCCCACACAGCAGTATTCCCCCTCACACATCCCACACAGCAGTATTCCCCCTCACACATCCCACACAGCAGTATATACCCCTCACACATCCCACACAGCAGTATATACCCCTCACACATCCCACACAGCAGTATTCCCCCTCACACATCCCACACAGCAGTATATACCCCCCCCCCCCCTCACACATCCCACACAGCAGTATATACCCCTCACACATCCCACACAGCAGTATATACCCCTCACACATCCCACACAGCAGTATATACCCCTCACACATCCCACACAGCAGTATATACCCCTCACACATCCCACACAGCAGTATATACCCCCTCACACATCCCACACAGCAGTATTCCCCCTCACACATCCCACACAGCAGTATTCCCCCTCACACATCCCACACAGCAGTATATACCCCTCACACATCCCACACAGCAGTATATACCCCTCACACATCCCACACAGCAGTATATACCCCTCACACATCCCACACAGCAGTATTCCCCCTCACACATCCCACACAGCAGTATATACCCCTCACACATCCCACACAGCAGTATATACCCCTCACACATCCCACACAGCAGTATATACCCCTCACACATCCCACACAGCAGTATTCCCCCTCACACATCCCACACAGCAGTATATACCCCCTCATACATCCCACACAGCAGTATATACCCCCTCATACATCCCACACAGCAGTATATACCCCCTTCACACACCCCACACAGCAGTATATACCCCCTCACACATCCCACACAGCAGTATTCCCCCTCACACATCCCACACAGCAGTATATACCCCTCACACATCCCACACAGCAGTATATACCCCCTCACACATCCCACACAGCAGTATATACCCCCTCACACACCCCACACAGCAGTATTCCCCCTCACACATCCCACACAGCAGTATTCCCCCTCACACATCCCACACAGCAGTATATACCCCCTCACACATCCCACACAGCAGTATATACCCCTCACACATCCCACACAGCAGTATATACCTCCCCCCCACACATCCCACACAGCAGTATATACCCCCCCCCCTCATACATTCCACCCAGCAGTATATACCCCCTCACACATCCCACACAGCAGTATATACCCCTCATACATCCCACACAGCAGTATATACCCCCCCCTCGCACATCCCACACAGCAGTATATACCCCTCACACATCCCACACAGCAGTATATACCCCTCACACATCCCACACAGCAGTATATACCCCTCACACATCCCACACAGCAGTATATACCCCTCACACATCCCACACAGCAGTATATACCCCTCACACATCCCACACAGCAGTATTCCCCCTCACACATCCCACACAGCAGTATATACCCCTCACACATCCCACACAGCAGTATATACCTCCCCCCCACACATCCCACACAGCAGTATATACCCCCCCCCTCATACATTCCACCCAGCAGTATATACCCCCTCACACATCCCACACAGCAGTATATACCCCTCATACATCCCACACAGCAGTATATACCCCCCCCTCGCACATCCCACACAGCAGTATATACCCCTCACACATCCCACACAGCAGTATATACCCCTCACACATCCCACACAGCAGTATATACCCCTCACACATCCCACACAGCAGTATATACCCCTCACACATCCCACACAGCAGTATATACCCCTCATACATCCCACACAGCAGTATATACCCCCCCCCCTCGCACATCCCACACAGCAGTATATACCCCTCACACATCCCACACAGCAGTATTCCTCCTCAAACGGCTGTTCAAGGACAGCATACATGGCACAGGATGTACACTGCGTAGCAATGCCACTTATGGAGTCCATTGTTCTAATGGGGATTACAGGAGAAATATGGAAGAAAAGAAGAATTCACAGTAAAAGTAACACAAAATACAGCAGTCAACCTTAAGTCCCTTAATCCTAAATCCCACTTTGGACACTGCAAACACTTAGGATCAATGCATACTCGCCACAAAGCTCGCACACTCGCCACCAAGCTCGCACACTCGCTTTTCTGAATGCTCTTTAAAAGGTTATTTGCCACAAACATCCGCTGTGCTCACTGCAACAAGATCTGGCTGCAAAACCCAAGTAAGATATTCTTAGCCAGCATTAGGTAACAGACCTTCAAACTTACAAAGGAATCAAAGGTGTCTTTACATCAAGTGTATTATGAAACAGCGCAAACACCATTTTACAATCTTAACCTTACAAAGTATCTAGCAACCTACCTGTGTCACCATAAGGGGGGGGGGGGGTGTATTTAAGAATGAATTAAAGGGGTATTCTCGTCTCATCTGGGCACTCACATTCAGTTTGATAAATCTGCCATATATAAACATTTCTTCAATTAGATGTTATTAAAAAAAATGTTCCTGTGTGAAGATAATTTCTCATAAATGTAGTAATATGGTTCCTTAGAAACGAGATGGCTTCCTCGGATACGGCCACCTCTGCTGGAGACATTGCACAAATAAACAAAAAGCTTTTGTATATAAAATATCCTGGAGTTACTGCATGTCCCCCAGCCGTCCTGTGGTAATGGAGGCTGAATCCAGGAGGTCCGGCAGGACTCAATAGCGCATGTCTGGCCACCGCTGCCAGAGTGTGACGTGGTCATAACCGAGGAAGCTATCTCGTTTCTAAGGGACAACATGGCTACATTTATAGGAAATTATCTTCACACAGGAACATTTTTTTTAATAACATCCAATTAAAGAAATGTTTATATATGGAAGATTAGTGAAACCGAATGTGAATGCCCAGATGAGAATACCCCTTTAATATTCCTGATGCAATGTGTAACAACACACTGAAACTCTAACATCTTTTAGGGAAAATTAGTTCAGTACATACCATTGTTAAGACATTGGCGCAGATTTACAAACCCGGTCCATTCGCGATCCAGCGGCGCGTTCTCTGCGGTGGATTCGGGTCCGACCGGGATTCATTAACCCCTTCCCGACGCGCGCCGTACTAGTACGGCGCGCGCCGGGTCCCGGTGCATGGAGAGGGCTCGCGGGCCGAGCCCTCTCCATAGCCAGTAAGTCTTTGCTGCATATTGCAGCAAAGGCTTACCGGTAACACCCGCGATCGGTGCTAGCACCGATCGCGGGTGTTTTCTCCACGATCGCCGCCGGCAATGCTGCCGGCGGCTTCAAAGAGATGGCGCCGCATGGGCGCCGCCATCTTGTCGTGGATCGCTGCTCCCCGATGACGTCACGGGGAGCGGCGATCCGTCGCCATGGTAACCTCGGGTGTTCCGAACACCCGAGGCTACTTCGTTTTAACCCATGCATTACAATGTGCTAATTGCACATTGTAATGCATGGGGAGTAAAATCCACATATACTGCCATACTGTAGTATGGCAGTATATGATAGGATCGATCAGACTACCTAGGGTTAGAGTACCCTAGGGAGTCTGAAAAATAGTAAAAGTAAAAATAAAAAAGTTTAAAAAAAAAAAAATTATAATAAAAAAACCTAAAAATTCAAATCACCCCCCTTTCCCTAGAACTGATATAAAAATAAATAAACAGTAAAAATCATAAACACATTAGGTATCGCCGCGTCCGAAAATGCCCGATCTATCAAAATATGATAATGTTTTTTCACTATGTTTAACTTCGTAACGGAAAATAGCGTCCAAAGTCGAAAATGGCATTTTTTTGCTATTTTGAAAAATATAAAAAAATTAATAAAAAGTGATCAAAAGGTCGAACAGTCCCAAAAATTATAGTAATGGAAACGGCATCAAAATTCGCAAAAAATGACACTATCCACAGCTCCGTACACCAAAGTATGAAAAAGTTATTGGCCCCAGAAGATGGCAAAATAAAAAAAAAATATTTTGTACAGGAGGTTTTAATTTTTTTAAAATGTATGAAAACATTATAAAACCTATACAAATTTGGTATCCACGTGATCGTACCGACCCAAAGAATAAAGTAGACATGTCATTTGGGACGCAGAGTGAAAGCTGTAAAATCCAAGCCCACAAGAAAACGTCACAAATGTGGTTTTTCACCATTTTCACTGCATTTGGAATTTTTTTCCCCGCTTCCCAGTACACACCATAGAATATTAAATACCGTCACTATGAAGTGCAATTTGTTACGCAGAAAATAAGCCATAACAGAGCTCTTTATGTGGAAAAATAAAAAAGTTATAGATTTTTGAAGTTGGTGAGTGAAAAATGGAAGTGAAAAAACTAAAAAAGGCCAAGTCGTGAAGGGGTTAAGGTAGTTCCTCCGACGTCCACCAGGTGGCGCTGAAGTTCCCCGGAACGCTCTGGAATACACTGAGCCGGGCTGAGTGAAGGTAAGTTCAAGCTCCGCGACATTTTTTTTAAAAAATGCGGCGGTTATTCCGAATCCATCGGGTTTTCGTTTGGCCACGCCCCCGATTTCCGTCACGTGCGTGCCAGCGCCGATGCGCCACAATCCGATTGCGTGCGCCAAAATCCCGGGGCAATTCAGGGGAAATCGGCGCAAATCGGAAATATTCGGGTAACACGTCGGGAAACCGCGAATCGGGCCCTTAGTAAATGACCCCCTATGTGTGGTATACACCTATTATAATGGAGGGCAGTGTGTAGGCAGGGGCCCAATATAAAATTCATGGGGGGGCCATGAATCTTATGTACTGTCATGACAGTGACCTACTTTAAACGGCCATATCTCCTGAACCCTGGCACCTAGAAACACAATTTTTGTGACATATTAAACAGAAGAATCAATACAATAATTGATTTTTATGTACAGCTTTCTCTTCCCAATTGTAACTTTAATAGTGGAGACTCTCCTGTTTAATATGACACCAGAATCGTGCTTCTAGGTGTCCATGGTTAAGGAGATATAGGCATTTGAAGTGTGCCGCCCTCCAGCCGGTCAGATAAAGGGAGAATATAGAAGAAGCTGAGGGAGACTTTCACTTTCTCTTTGCAGAAGTACATGCACCCTCTGCATCTGTAACTGAACCGGGGTAAGGGGGATGTAATGGTGCTGTACATATTTATAACATATTTTGGTAAAAGTTACTAATCATTGAAAAAAAACCTTTAATTGGAAAAATAACAAAAACGCTTATTTTTTCCCATTTGTAGCCAATTATTGGCAAATTTCATAAAGAAAAAAAAAAATGTAATTTCTAAAACGATCCTATCAACTTAGTGTCACATGTCATAAGAAAACCTAAAAATTTTTATGATATGTAAAGATTTTCCAAAAATATCGGCAGAAGTGCATAGCAGAAAGTCAAAAATTGACCCGGACATTCAGGCATTGGGGACCTTCAGTCACAAAGGGGTTAAGGAGGTTCCTCTTGGGGGTTATAGAAGTCCCTCATCTTACCTTAGAAATGTTTCGGGTGGAAAAAAATTTCCCTCCTAAAAGCTCTTGCTGACCTGGTTGGATGGCGACAGGTTGATTGGTTAATCCGTTAAGCCAATGGACACCTGTCACCGGGGAAGGTCTTCCTCTGCCCCTCGGTGACAGGCAGTCATTGGCTACCTCTGGGAGGTCACATGTCCTGGGTTTCCTTTATGAAGTTCAGTTTTCCTCTGAAGCCTCGGACTACAGAAGGTGGAAGATCCATTAATACGGTTATACCAGATCTATGGGAATGTATCTAGATAATATTTTGGGGTTGTTATCGCACACCAACCCTATTGTCCAGAAGTCTTCTACCCCTCCAATAGAAAGGGGGAAGAGATTTGTGACTACGGATAATTCTGTCTCCTCCACCGGGCTTTTAAGTAGTGTGTCCTACAAATATACTATATATGTGTGTCCTACTATATATGTACCGATGTCCGGTGTGATGGAGCCGTACAACTATATATGTACCGATGTCCGGTGTGATGGAGCCGTACAACTATATATGTACCGATGTCCGGTGTGATGGAGCCGTACAACTATATATGTACCGATGTCCGGTGTGATGGGGCCGTACAACTATATATGTACCGATGTCCGGTGTGATGGGGCCGTACAACTATATATGTACCGATGTCCGGTGTGATGGGGCCGTACAACTATATATGTACCGATGTCCGGTGTGATGGAGCCGTACAACTATATATGTACCGATGTCCGGTGTGATGGAGCCGTACAACTATATATGTACAGATGTCCGGTGTGATGGGGCTGCACAACTATATATGTACAGATGTCCGGTGTGATGGAGCCGTACAACTATATATGTACAGATGTCCGGTGTGATGCGGCCGTACAACTATATATGTACCGATGTCCGGTGTGATGGGGCTGCACAACTATATATGTACCGATGTCCGGTGTGATGGGGCCGTACAACTATATATGTACCGATGTCCGGTGTGATGGGGCCGTACAACTATATATGTACCGATGTCCGGTGTGATGGGGCCGTACAACTATATATGTACCGATGTCCGGTGTGATGGGGCCGTACAACTATATATGTACCGATGTCCGGTGTGATGGGGCCGTACAACTATATATGTACCGATGTCCGGTGTGATGGGGCCGTACAACTATATATGTACCGATGTCCGGTGTGATGGGGCCGTACAACTATATATGTACCGATGTCCGGTGTGATAGCAGTACAACTATATATGTACAGATGTCGGGTGTGATGGGGCCGTACAACTATATATGTACCGATGTCCGGTGTGATGGGGCCGTACAACTATATATGTACAGATGTCCGGTGTGATGGAGCCGTACAACTATATATGTACCGATGTCCGGTGTGATGGGGCCGTACAACTATATATGTACCGATGTCTGGTGTGATAGCAGTACAACTATATATGTACAGATGTCGGGTGTGATGATCACACAACTATATATGTACAGATGTCCGGTGTGATGGGGCTGCACAACTATATATGTACCGATGTCCGGTGTGATGGCCACACAACTATATATGTACCGATGTCCGGTGTGATGGCCACACAACTATATATGTACCGATGTCCGGTGTGATAGCCGTACAACTATATATGTACCGATGTCCGGTGTGATGGGGCCGTACAACTATATATGTACCGATGTCCGGTGTGATGGAGCCGTACAACTATATATGTACAGATGTCCGGTGTGATGGGCCATACAAGTATATATATACAGATGTCCGGTGTGATGGGGCTGCACAACTATATATGTACCGATGTCCGGTGTGATGGAACCGTACAACTATATATGTACCGATGTCTGGTGTGATGGGGCCGTACAACTATATATGTACCGATGTCCGGTGTGATGGGGCCGTACAACTATATATGTACCGATGTCCGGTGTGATGGGGCCGTACAACTATATATGTACCGATGTCCGGTGTGATGGGGCCGTACAACTATATATGTACAGATGTCCGGTGTGATGGCAGTACAACTATATATGTACCGATGTCCGGTGTGATGGGGCCGTACAACTATATATGGTGAAACGTAAATTAAAGGCTGGAGGGAGGGGCTTAGAGGAGAGAGGGGCGTGTCCACATATGATAGAGGAGGAGCTCCACTATAAACCCGTCTGAGATCAGGCAAACGCTGAGTGAGAACGTAGCAGGACACTGAGAACATACACATAGACACTTACACAGTGACGTCACACTCAGGCCCCGCCCCTCATGTATGTAACATTCCTGCATTACCTGTCATCTGTGTCCTGCACCCGGAGCCTTTACCTCAGCATCACTGTCACAGCACATGTCGGCGGGGCGCGACGTCAATGATGGGCGGGGCCTCATACTCACTATCCACTAGTCATGTGACCGTGGGAATGTGATGTCACTCAGGGGGAGGGTCCTTCTGCTCATCAGGTAGATATTACCATAATGTCACCAGAATTACACGTAATGTCACTGGCCACGTGTTACATGGAGATCATGTGACCGATATGTTATGGGCGCGGCTTATGCTGCCCTCTCCCGCCCGCGTGCATCTCCGCTTTGTATATCTCCCGCCCTTCCCCGTGTAGCTCCGTCCTGTATATATATCCGCCCCTTGTAGCTCCGCCCTGAATATCCCCCGCCCCCGTGTAGCTCCGCCCTGTAACTCCGCCCCTAGAGGAAGTTGCAGTTGGACGCAGCAGCAGCTGTTACTCCTGAGTGTATAAGATCCCGGCCCCAGGAGATTATTCCCACAGAGGTAACGTCTCCCGCAGCTGTATATATATATATATATATACACACACCTGTATACAGTATAGGTGTGGGGTGTATATATGACTATGTATGTAGCTGTATATATATGTCTCTGTATACAGTATAGGTGTGGGATGTATATATGACTATGTATGTAACTGTATATATATATACATGTCTCTGTATACAGTATAGGTGTGGGGTGTATATATGACTATGTATGTAGCTGTATATATATGTCTCTGTATACAGTATAGGTGTGGGGTGTATATATGACTATGTATGTAGCTGTATATATATGTCTCTGTATACTGTATAGGTGTGGGGTGTATATATGACTATGTATGTAGCTGTATATATGTCTCTGTATACAGTATAGGTGTGGGGTGTATATATGACTATGTATGTAGCTGTATATATATATGTCTCTGTATACTGTATAGGTGTGGGGTGTATATATGACTATGTATGTAGCTGTATATATGTCTCTGTATACAGTATAGGTGTGGGGTGTGTATATGACTATGTATGTAGCTGTATATATATGTCTCTGTATACAGTATAGGTGTGGGGTGTATATATGACTATGTATGTAGCTGTATATATATGTCTCTGTATACAGTATAGGTGTGGGGTGTATATATGACTATGTATGTAGCTGTATATATATATGTCTGTATACAGTATAGGTGTGGGGTGTATATATGACTATGTATGTAGCTGTATATATATGTCTCTGTATACAGTATAGGTGTGGGGTGTATATATATGTCTCTGTATACAGTATAGGTGTGGGGTGTATATATGACTATGTATGTAGCTGTATATATGTCTCTGTATACAGTATAGGTGTGGGGTGTATATATGACTATGTATGTAGCTGTATATATATATGTCTCTGTATACAGTATAGGTGTGGGGTGTATATATGACTATGTATGTAGCTGTATATATATGTCTCTGTATACAGTATAGGTGTGGGGTGTATATATGACTATGTATGTAGCTGTATATATATGTCTCTGTATACAGTATAGGTGTGGGGTGTATATATGACTATGTATATAGCTGTATATATATGTCTCTGTATACAGTATAGGTGTGGGATGTATATATGACTATGTATGTAGCTGTATATGTATGTCTCTGTATACAGTATAGGTGTGGGATGTATATATGACTATGTATGTAGCTGTATATATATGTCTGTATACAGTTTAGGTGTGGGGTGTATATATGACTATGTATGTAGCTGTATATATATATGTCTCTGTATACTGTATAGGTGTGGGGTGTATATATGACTATGGATGTAGCTGTATATATGTCTGTATACAGTATAGGTGTGGGGTGTATATATGACCATGTATGTAGCTGTATATATATGTCTCTGTATACAGTATAGGTGTGGGATGTATATATGACTATGTATGTAGCTGTATATATATATATGTCTCTGTATACAGTATAGGTGTGGGGTGTATATATGACTATGGATGTAGCTGTATATATATGTCTCTGTATACAGTATAGGTGTGGGATGTATATATAGGTCTCTGTATACAGTATAGGTGTGGGGTGTATATATGACTATGTATGTAGCTGTATATATATGTCTCTGTATACAGTATAGGTGTGGGGTGTATATATGACTATGGATGTAGCTGTATATATATGTCTCTGTATACAGTATAGGTGTGGGGTATATATATGACTATGTATGTAGCTGTATATATATGTCTCTGTATACAGTATAGGTGTGGGGTGTATATATGACTATGTATGTAGCTGTATATATATATGTCTCTGTATACAGTATAGGTGTGGGGTGTATATATGACTATGTATGTAGCTGTATATATATATGTCTCTGTATACAGTATAGGTGTGGGGTGTATATATGACTATGTATATAGCTGTATATATATATGTCTCTGTATACAGTATAGGTGTGGGATGTATATATGACTATGTATGTAGCTGTATATATGTCTCTGTATACAGTATAGGTGTGGGATGTATATATGACTATGTATGTAGCTGTATATATATATGTCTCTATACAGTATAGGTGTGGGATGTATATATGACTATGTATGTAGCTGTATATATATGTCTCTGTATACAGTATAGGTGTGGGGTGTATATATGACTATGTATATAGCTGTATATATATATGTCTCTGTATACAGTATAGGTGTGGGATGTATATATGACTATGTATGTAGCTGTGTATATATATATATATGTCTCTGTATACAGTATAGGTGTGGGATGTATATATGACTATGTATGTAGCTGTATATATATGTCTCTGTATACAGTATAGGTGTGGGGTGTATATATGACTATGTATATAGCTGTATATATATATGTCTCTGTATACAGTATAGGTGTGGGATGTATATATGACTATGTATGTAGCTGTGTATATATATATATATGTCTCTGTATACAGTATAGGTGTGGGGTGTATATATGACTATGTATGTAGCTGTATATATATGTCTCTGTATACAGTATAGGTGTGGGGGTGTATATATGACTATGTATGTAGCTGTATATATATATATGTCTCTGTATACAGTATAGGTGTGGGGTGTATATATGACTATGTATGTAGCTGTATATATATGTCTCTGTATACAGTATAGGTGTGGGATGTATATATGACTATGTATGTAGCTGTATATATATGTCTCTGTATACAGTATAGGTGTGGGGTGTATATATGTCTCTGTAAACAGTATAGGTGTGGGGTGTATATATGACTATGTATGTAGCTATATATATATATATGTCTCTGTATACAGTATAGGTGTGGGGTGTATATATGACTATGGATGTAGCTATATATATATATATATGTCTCTGTATACAGTATAGGTGTGGGGTGTATATATGACTATGGATGTAGCTGTATATATATGTCTGTATACAGTATAGGTGTGGGGTGTATATATGACTATGTATGTAGCTGTATATATATGTCTCTGTATACAGTATAGGTGTGGGGTGTATATATATATGTCTCTGTATACAGTATAGGTGTGGGGTGTATATATGACTATGTATGTAGCTGTATATATATGTCTCTGTATACAGTATAGGTGTGGGGTGTATATATGACTATGTATGTAGCTGTATATATATATGTCTCTGTATACAGTATAGGTGTGGGGTGTATATATGACTATGGATGTAGCTGTATATATATGTCTCTGTATACAGTATAGGTGTGGGGTGTATATATATGTCTCTCTATACAGTATAGGTGTGGGGTGTATATATGACTATGTATGTAGCTGTATATATATATGTCTCTGTATACAGTATAGGTGTGGGGTGTATATATGACTATGTATGTAGCTGTATTTATATGTCTCTGTATACAGTATAGGTGTGGGGTGTATATATGACTATGGATGTAGCTGTATATATATGTCTGTATACAGTATAGGTGTGGGGTGTATATATGACTATGTATATAGCTGTATATATATGTCTCTGTATACAGTATAGGTGTGGGGTGTATATATGACTATGTATGTAGCTGTATATATATGTCTCTGTATACAGTATAGGTGTGAGATGTATATATGACTATGTATGTAGCTGTATATATATGTCTCTGTATACAGTATAGGTGTGGGGTGTATATATGACTATGTATATAGCTGTATATATATGTCTCTGTATACAGTATAGGTGTGGGATGTATATATGACTATGTATGTAGCTGTATATATATGTCTCTGTATACAGTTTAGGTGTGGGGTGTATATATGACTATGTATATAGCTGTATATATATGTCTCTGTATACAGTATAGGTGTGGGCTGTATATATGACTATGTATGTAGCTGTATATATATGTCTGTATACAGTATAGGTGTGGGGTGTATATATGACTATGTATGTAGCTGTATATATATATGTCTCTGTATACAGTATAGGTGTGGGGTGTATATATGACTATGTATGTAGCTATATATATATATATGTCTCTGTATACAGTATAGGTGTGGGATGTATATATGACTATGTATGTAGCTGTATATATATGTCTCTGTATACAGTATAGGTGTGGGGTGTATATATGATTATGTATGTAGCTGTATATATATATATATATGTTTCTGTATACAGTATAGGTGTGGGATGTATATATGACTATGTATGTAGCTGTGTATATATGTCTCTGTATACAGTATAGGTGTGGGATGTATATATGACTATGTATGTAGCTGTATATATATGTCTGTATACAGTATAGGTGTGGGGTGTATATATGACTATGTATGTAGCTGTATATATATATGTCTCTGTATACAGTATAGGTGTGGGGTGTATATATGACTATGTATGTAGCTATATATATATATATGTCTCTGTATACAGTATAGGTGTGGGATGTATATATGACTATGTATGTAGCTGTATATATATGTCTCTGTATACAGTACAGGTGTGGGGTGTATATATGATTATGTATGTAGCTGTATATATATATATATGTTTCTGTATACAGTATAGGTGTGGGGTGTATATATGACTATTTATGTAGCTGTATATATATGTCTCTGTATACAGTATAGGTGTGGGGTGTATATATGACTATGTATGTAGCTGTATATATATATGTCTCTGTATACAGTATAGGTGTGGGGTGTATATATGACTATGTATGTAGCTGTATATATATGTCTCTGTATACAGTACAGGTGTGGGGTGTATATATGATTATGTATGTAGCTGTATATATATATATATGTTTCTGTATACAGTATAGGTGTGGGGTGTATATATGACTATTTATGTAGCTGTATATATATGTCTCTGTATACAGTATAGGTGTGGGGTGTATATATGACTATGTATGTAGCTGTATATATATATGTCTCTGTATACAGTATAGGTGTGGGATGTATATATGACTATGTATGTAGCTGTATATATATGTCTCTGTATACAGTACAGGTGTGGGGTGTATATATGATTATGTATGTAGCTGTATATATATGTTTCTGTATACAGTATAGGTGTGGGGTGTATATATGACTATTTATGTAGCTGTATATATATGTCTCTGTATACAGTATAGATGTGGGATGTATATATGACTATGTATGTAGCTGTATATATATATATATATATGTCTCTGTATACAGTACAGGTGTGGGGTGTATATATGACTATGTATGTAGCTGTATATATATGTCTCTGTATACAGTATAGGTGTGGGGTGTATATATGACTTTGTATGTAGCTGTATATATATATGTCTCTGTATACAGTATAGGTGTGGGGTGTATATATGACTATGTATGTAGCTATATATATGTCTCTGTATACAGTATAGGTGTGGGGTGTATATATGACTATGTATGTAGCTGTATATATGTCCCTGTATACAGTATAGGTGTGGGGTGTATATATATGTCTCTGTATACAGTATAGGTGTGGGATGTATATATGATTATGTATGTAGCTGTATATATGTCTCTGTATACAGTATAGGTGTGGGATGTATATATGATTATGTATGTAGCTGTATATATATATATATGTTTCTGTATACAGTATAGGTGTGGGGTGTATATATATGTCTCTGTATACAGTATAGGTGTGGGGTGTATATATATGTCTCTGTATACAGTATAGGTGTGGGGTGTATATATGACTATGTATGTAGCTGTATATATATGTCTCTGTATACAGTATAGGTGTGGGGTGTATATATGACTATGTATGTAGCTGTATATATATGTCTCTGTATACAGTATAGGTGTGGGATGTATATATGATTATGTATGTAGCTGTATATATGTCTCTGTATACAGTATAGGTGTGGGGTGTATATATGACTATGTATGTAGCTGTATATATATGTCTCTGTATACAGTATAGGTGTGGGATGTATATATGACTATGTATGTAGCTGTATATATATGTCTCTGTATACAGTACAGGTGTGGGGTGTATATATGATTATGTATGTAGCTGTATATATATATATATATGTTTCTGTATACAGTATAGGTGTGGGGTGTATATATATGTCTCTGTATACAGTATAGGTGTGGGGTGTATATATATGTCTCTGTATACAGTATAGGTGTGGGGTGTATATATGACTATGTATGTAGCTGTATATATATGTCTCTGTATACAGTATAGGTGTGGGGTGTATATATGACTATGTATGTAGCTGTATATATATGTCTCTGTATACAGTATAGGTGTGGGATGTATATATGATTATGTATGTAGCTGTATATATGTCTCTGTATACAGTATAGGTGTGGGGTGTATATATGACTATGTATATAGCTGTATATATATGTCTCTGTATACAGTATAGGTGTGGGATGTATATATGACAATGTATGTAGCTGTATATATATGTCTCTGTATACAGTATAGGTGTGGGGTGTATATATGACTATGTATGTAGCTGTATATATATGTCTCTGTATACAGTATAGGTGTGGTATGTATATATGACTATGTATATAGCTGTATATATATGTCTCTGTATACAGTATAGGTGTGGGGTGTATATATGACTATGTATGTAGCTGTATATATAGGCCTCTGTATACAGTATAGGTGTGGGGTGTATATATATGTCTCTGTATACAGTATAGGTGTGGGGTGTATATATAGGTCTCTGTATACAGTATAGGTGTGGGGTGTATATATAGGTCTCTGTATACAGTATAGGTGTGGGGTGTATATATAGGTCTCTGTATACAGTATAGGTGTGGGGTGTATATATATATATGTCTGTGTATACAGTATAGGTGTGGGGTGTATATATGACTATGTATGTAGCTGTATATATATATATCTGTATACAGTATAGGTGTGGGGTGTATATATGACTATGTATGTAGCTGTATATATATGTCTGTATACAGTATAGGTGTGGGGTATATATGACTATGTATGTAGCTGTATATATATATGTCTCTGTATACAGTATAGGTGTGGGGTGTATATATGACTATGTATGTAGCTGTATATATATGTCTCTGTATACAGTATAGGTGTGGGGTGTATATATGACTATGTATGTAGCTGTATATATATGTCTCTGTATACAGTATAGGTGTGGGGTGTATATATAGGTCTCTGTATACAGTATAGGTGTGGGGTGTATATATGACTGTATGTAGCTGTATATATATGTCTGTATACAGTATAGGTGTGGGGTGTATATATGACTATGTATGTAGCTGTATATATATATCTCTGTATACAGTATAGGTGTGGGGTGTATATATGACTATGTATGTAGCTGTATATATGTCTGTATACAGTATAGGTGTGGGATGTATATATGTCTATGTATGTAGCTGTATATATATATGCCTCTGTATACAGTATAGGTGTGGGATGTATATATGACTATGTATGTAGCTGTATATATATATCTCTGTATACAGTACAGGTGTGGGGTGTATATATGACTATGTATGTAGCTGTATATATATGTCTGTATACAGTATAGGTGTGGGGTATATATATGACTATGTATGTAGCTGTATATATAGGTCTCTGTATACAGTATAGGTGTGGGGTGTATATATGACTATGTATGTAGCTGTATATATATGTCTCTGTATACAGTACAGGTGTGGGGTGTATATATATGTCTCTGTATACAGTATAGGTGTGGGGTGTATATATGACTATGTATGTAGCTGTATATATGTCTCTGTATACAGTATAGGTGTGGGGTGTATATATGACTATGTATGTAGCTGTATATATATGTCTCTGTATACAGTATAGGTGTGGGGTGTATATATGACTATGTATGTAGCTGTATATATATGTCTCTGTATACAGTATAGGTGTGGGGTGTATATATGACTATGCATGTAGCTGTATATATATGTCTCTGTATACAGTATAGGTGTGGGGTGTATATATGACTATAAATTGAATACATTGAAACCAAATGGCTTGAATGTTGATTTCAAGACCGGTGGGATCTTCTAAACACCTGCTTGCCCTTCATGTCCCTCAACTTCCCTGCCATCGACTCCCCGTTAGGTTTTGGTGTTCTTCGGATACCATGATATTAATTCTTTTCTTCAGATCACTCATTGTCACTCTGACAGCACTGCGCGCACAGATTAAGAAGAATGCCGAAATCATCTTTTTTGTGTGTGTTCCCCCGCTTATATTTTTTGTATATTTGTCTGTTGCTTTCTTTGATGTTTTTCTGTACGGACTCATGAGGTCTGGAAACAGCGGCTGTCACTGCCCATTTTTACGTTTTGTTGTCTCTACAATTTACATTTTAAGCCTCACATTATCAGATCGACCCGAGGCATACACGTCACTAGGACATCCTCATAGTCCACTAGAGGTGGGTCGTCCCCATTTATGTGGAAGTGTGACACACTAAAGGTGTCACTCGACCCCCCCATGGGGTACACCCCTACATTGATACCTTGATCGCCTGATCTAGGCGGCATAGGTATGCTTTGACCCTCAATATTTGTGGACCACTTCATTTTGGGCAACCAAAAAAATTTTTTTGTCCAAGCAGCTTATGATTTTGTCCAATTTTCTGTGATGCGGTTTGCCTCTTTTCATTTTGGTCCGAGTATTTCTCCCTTAGAGGGGCTGTGTAGGGATTGTTTCCCTCTTCTAAGATGGCGCTTGTTCAAACATGATATGATGCGCGTATACGCCAGAAAGTTGTTTCTACTTACCTTTTGTTATATAGCACAGCCCAATACCTTTCCTCTACACGCACGCGTGACATTACACGGTTTCCTTTCCCTAGTCCGGTCATGCGCATTTCCTTACTGGAGACGCCGCGCGCGTCCTGCGTGACGTGGGGACAGAATCACACAGGTGATTTTACGCATTAGTTTTCTTAATTTTTTTAATATATCACATTTTTTTGATGCACTATAAGAATTTTCATGCATTGTATGCTGTATATGTATTAAAATCTGATGAGGAACACAACAATCACATGTTCATATAATTATCACTGGGATTGTTAACTTTGTATAAATTTGTTGATGATCTGTAAACATTACTTTGCCTTTAAGGGGTGTATGTGAAACGTCGCTGTGTTGTAACTATTTAAACACTTGCTGAACACCTGTTACATTGCTTGACAAAGGCTGATCCACAGCTGAAACGTTCCTAGAGATGGAATAAACCTCACATTTTTTTCCACGATTCCTTGGAGTGCTGCCACTTTTTTGCTTCTATATCTACACTCTATGGGTAAGAGGATTGGGATAGCACCCGTCTGAACCTTTTTTCCTGAAGGCTGTGCTGCTTTGCAACTTTTGTTTGTTTATACATACATAGTCATATATACACCCCACACCTATACTGTATACAGAGACATATATATACACCCCACATCTATACTGTATACAGAGACATATATATACAGCTACATACATAGTCATATATACACCCCACACCTATACTGTATACAGAGACATATATATACAGCTACATACATAGTCATATATACATCCCACACCTATACTGTATACAGAGACATATATATACAGCTACATACATAGTCATATATACACCCCACACCTATACTGTATACAGAGACATATATATACACCCCACATCTATACTGTATACAGAGACATATATATACAGCTACATACATAGTCATATATACACCCCACACCTATACTGTATACAGACATATATATATACAGCTACATACATAGTCATATATACACCCCACACCTATACTGTATACAGAGACATATATACAGCTACATACATAGTCATATATACATCCCACACCTATACTGTATACAGAGACATATATATACAGCTACATACATAGTCATATATACACCCCACACCTATACTGTATACAGATACATATATATACAGCTACATACATAGTCACATATACACCCCACACCTATACTGTATACAGAGACATATATATATACAGCTACATACATAGTCATATATACATCCCACATCTATACTGTATACAGAGACATATATATACAGCTACATACATAGTCATATATACACCCCACACCTATACTGTATACAGAGACATATATATACAGCTACATACATAGTCATATATACACCCCACACCTATACTGTATAGAGACATATATATATACAGCTACATACATAGTCATATATACACCCCACACCTATACTGTATACAGAGACATATATATACAGCTCCATACATAGTCACATATACACCCCACACCTATACTGTATACAGAGACATATATATATACAGCTACATACATAGTCATATATACATCCCACATCTATACTGTATACAGAGACATATATATACAGCTACATACATAGTCATATATACACCCCACACCTATACTGTATACAGAGACATATATATACAGCTACATACATAGTCATATATACACCCCACACCTATACTGTATACAGAGACATATATATACTGCTACATACATAGTCATATATACATCCCACACCTATACTGTATACAGAGACATATATACACAGCTACATACATAGTCATATATACACCCCACACCTATACTGTATACAGAGACATATATACAGCTACATACATAGTCATATATACACCCCACACCTATACTGTATACAGAGACATATATACAGCTACATACATAGTCATATATACCCCACACCTATACTGTATACAGAGACATATATATACAGCTACATACATAGTCATATACACACCCCACACCTATACTGTATACAGAGACATATATATACAGCTACATACATAGTCATATATACATCCCACACCTATACTGTATACAGAGACATATATACAGCTACATACATAGTCATATATACACCCCACACCTATACTGTATACAGAGACATATATACAGCTACATACATAGTCATATATACCCCACACCTATACTGTATACAGAGACATATATATACAGCTACATACATATTCATATACACACCCCACACCTATACTGTATACAGAGACATATATATACAGCTATATACATAGTCATATATACACCCCACACCTATACTGTATACAGAGACATATATATACAGCTACATACATAGTCATATATATATACAGCTACATACATAGTCCTATATACACCCCACACCTATACTGTATACAGAGACATATATATACAGCTACATACATAGTCATATATACACCCCACACCTATACTGTATACAGAGACATATATATACAGCTCCATACATAGTCACATATACACCCCACACCTATACTGTATACAGAGACATATATATACAGCTACATACATAGTCATATATACACCCCACACCTATACTGTATACAGAGACATATATATACAGCTACATACATAGTCATATATACACCCCACACCTATACTGTATACAGAGTCATATATATACAGCTACATACATAGTCATATATACACCCCACACCTATACTGTATACAGAGACATATATATACACCCCACACCTATACTGTATACAGAGACATATATATATACAGCTACATACATAGTCATATATACACCCCACACCTAAACTGTATACAGACATATATATACAGCTACATACATAGTCATATATACACCCCACACCTATACTGTATACAGAGACATATATATACAGCTACATACATAGTCATATATACACCCCACACCTATACTGTATACAGAGACATATATATACAGCTACATACATAGTCATATATACACCCCACACCTATACTGTATACAGAGTCATATATATACAGCTACATACATAGTCATATATACACCCCACACCTATACTGTATACAGAGACATATATATACACCCCACACCTATACTGTATACAGAGACATATATATATACAGCTACATACATAGTCATATATACACCCCACACCTAAACTGTATACAGACATATATATACAGCTACATACATAGTCATATATACACCCCACACCTATACTGTATACAGAGACATATATATACAGCTACATACATAGTCATATATACACCCCACACCTATACTGTATACAGATATATATATATACAGCTACATACATAGTCATATATACACCCCACACCTATACTGTATACAGAGACATATATATACAGCTACATACATAGTCATATATACATCCCACACCTATACTGTATACAGAGACATATATATACAGCTACATACATAGTCATATATACACCCCACACCTATACTGTATACAGAGACATATATATACAGCTCCATACATAGTCACATATACACCCCACACCTATACTGTATACAGAGACATATATATACAGCTACATACATAGTCATATACACACCCCACACCTATACTGTATACAGAGACATATATATACAGCTATATACATAGTCATATATACACCCCACACCTATACTGTATACAGAGACATATATATACAGCTCCATACATAGTCACATATACACCCCACACCTATACTGTATACAGAGACATATATATACAGCTACATACATAGTCATATATACACCCCACACCTATACTGTATACAGAGACATATATATACAGCTACATACATAGTCATATATACATCCCACACCTATACTGTATACAGAGACATATATATACAGCTCCATACATAGTCACATATACACCCCACACCTATACTGTATACAGAGACATATATATACAGCTACATACATAGTCATATATACACCCCACACCTATACTGTATACAGAGACATATATATACAGCTACATACATAGTCATATATACACCCCACACCTATACTGTATACAGAGTCATATATATACAGCTACATACATAGTCATATATACACCCCACACCTATACTGTATACAGAGACATATATATACACCCCACACCTATACTGTATACAGAGACATATATATATACAGCTACATACATAGTCATATATACACCCCACACCTAAACTGTATACAGACATATATATACAGCTACATACATAGTCATATATACACCCCACACCTATACTGTATACAGAGACATATATATACAGCTACATACATAGTCATATATACACCCCACACCTATACTGTATACAGAGACATATATATACAGCTACATACATAGTCATATATACACCCCACACCTATACTGTATACAGAGTCATATATATACAGCTACATACATAGTCATATATACACCCCACACCTATACTGTATACAGAGACATATATATACACCCCACACCTATACTGTATACAGAGACATATATATATACAGCTACATACATAGTCATATATACACCCCACACCTAAACTGTATACAGACATATATATACAGCTACATACATAGTCATATATACACCCCACACCTATACTGTATACAGAGACATATATATACAGCTACATACATAGTCATATATACACCCCACACCTATACTGTATACAGATATATATATATACAGCTACATACATAGTCATATATACACCCCACACCTATACTGTATACAGAGACATATATATACAGCTACATACATAGTCATATATACATCCCACACCTATACTGTATACAGAGACATATATATACAGCTACATACATAGTCATATATACACCCCACACCTATACTGTATACAGAGACATATATATACAGCTCCATACATAGTCACATATACACCCCACACCTATACTGTATACAGAGACATATATATACAGCTACATACATAGTCATATACACACCCCACACCTATACTGTATACAGAGACATATATATACAGCTATATACATAGTCATATATACACCCCACACCTATACTGTATACAGAGACATATATATACAGCTCCATACATAGTCACATATACACCCCACACCTATACTGTATACAGAGACATATATATACAGCTACATACATAGTCATATATACACCCCACACCTATACTGTATACAGAGACATATATATACAGCTACATACATAGTCATATATACATCCCACACCTATACTGTATACAGAGACATATATATACAGCTCCATACATAGTCACATATACACCCCACACCTATACTGTATACAGAGACATATATATACAGCTACATACATAGTCATATATACACCCCACACCTATACTGTATACAGAGACATATATATACAGCTACATACATAGTCATATATACACCCCACACCTATACTGTATACAGAGTCATATATATACAGCTACATACATAGTCATATATACACCCCACACCTATACTGTATACAGAGACATATATATACACCCCACACCTATACTGTATACAGAGACATATATATATACAGCTACATACATAGTCATATATACACCCCACACATAAACTGTATACAGACATATATATACAGCTACATACATAGTCATATATACACCCCACACCTATACTGTATACAGAGACATATATATACAGCTACATACATAGTCATATATACACCCCACACCTATACTGTATACAGAGACATATATATACAGCTACATACATAGTCATATATACACCCCACACCTATACTGTATACAGAGTCATATATATACAGCTACATACATAGTCATATATACACCCCACACCTATACTGTATACAGAGACATATATATACACCCCACACCTATACTGTATACAGAGACATATATATATACAGCTACATACATAGTCATATATACACCCCACACCTAAACTGTATACAGACATATATATACAGCTACATACATAGTCATATATACACCCCACACCTATACTGTATACAGAGACATATATATACAGCTACATACATAGTCATATATACACCCCACACCTATACTGTATACAGATATATATATATACAGCTACATACATAGTCATATATACACCCCACACCTATACTGTATACAGAGACATATATATACAGCTACATACATAGTCATATATACATCCCACACCTATACTGTATACAGAGACATATATATACAGCTACATACATAGTCATATATACACCCACCTATACTGTATACAGAGACATATATATACAGCTACATACATAGTCATATATACATCCCACACCTATACTGTATACAGAGACATATATATATACAGCTACATACATGGTCATATATACATCCCACACCTATACTGTATACAGAGACATATATATACAGCTACATACATAGTCATATATACATCCCACACCTATACTGTATACAGAGACATTATATATACAGCTACATACATAGTCATATATACACCCCACACCTATACTGTATAGAGAGACATATATACAGCCCACATCTATACTGTATACAGAGACATATATATACACCCCACACCTATACTGTATACAGAGACATATATATACACCCCACACCTATACTGTATACAGAGACATATATATACAGCTACATACATAGTCATATATACATCCCACACCTATACTGTATACAGAGACATATATATACAGCTACATACATAGTCATATATACACCACACACCTATACTGTATACAGAGACATATATATACAGCTACATACATAGTCATATATACACCCCACACCTATACTGTATAGAGAGACATATATATACAGCCCACATCTATACTGTATACAGAGACATTATATATACAGCTACATACATAGTCATATATACACCCCACACCTATACTGTATAGAGAGACATATATATACAGCCCACATCTATACTGTATACAGAGACATATATATACACCCCACACCTATACTGTATACAGAGACATATATATACACCCCACACCTATACTGTATACAGAGACATATATATACAGCTACATACATAGTCATATATACACCCCACACCTATACTGTATACAGAGACATATATATACAGCTACATACATAGACATATATACACCCCACACCTATACTGTATACAGAGACATACATATACAGCTACATACATAGTCATATATACACCCCACACTTATACTGTATACAGAGACATATATATACAGCTACATACATAGTCCTATATACATCCCACACTTATACTGTATACAGAGACATATATATACAGCTACATACATAGTCCTATATACACCCCACACCTATACTGTATACAGAGACATATATATAGCTACATACATAGTCATATATACACCCCACACCTATACTGTATACAGAGACATATATATATACAGCTACATACATAGTCATATATACACCCCACACCTATACTGTATACAGAGACATATATATACAGCTACATACATAGTCATATATACATCCCACACCTATACTGTATACAGAGACATATATATAGCTACATACATAGTCATATATACACCCCACACCTATACTGTATACAGAGACATATATATATACAGCTACATACATAGTCATATATACACCCCACACCTATACTGTATACAGAGACATATATATACAGCTACATACATAGTCATATATACATCCCACACCTATACTGTATACAGAGACATATATATAGCTACATACATAGTCATATATACACCCCACACCTATACTGTATACAGAGACATATATATACAGCTACATACATAGTCATATATACATCCCACACCTATACTGTATACAGAGACATATATATACACCCCACACCTATACTGTATACAGAGACATATATATACCCCACACCTATACTGTATACAGAGACATATATATACAGCTACATACATAGTCATATATACACCCCACACCTATACTGTATACAGAGACATATATATAGCTACATACATAGTCATATATACACCCCACACCTATACTGTATACAGAGACATATATATACAGCTACATACATAGTCATATATACACCCCACACCTATACTGTATACAGAGACATATATATACAGCTACATACATAGTCATATATACACCCCACACCTATACTGTATACAGAGACATATATATAGCTACATACATAGTCATATATACACCCCACACCTATACTGTATACAGAGACATATATATACAGCTACATACATAGTCATATATACATCCCACACCTATACTGTATACAGAGACATATATATAGCTACATACATAGTCATATATACACCCCACACCTATACTGTATACAGAGACATATATATACAGCTACATACAAAGTCATATATACACCCCACACCTATACTGTATACAGAGACATATATACAGCTACATACATAGTCATATATACACCCCACACCTATACTGTATACAGAGACATATATATACAGCTACATACATAGTCATATATACACCCGACACCTATACTGTATACAGAGACATATATACACAGCTACATACATAGTCATATATACACCCCACACCTATACTGTATACAGAGACATATATATACAGCTACATACATAGTCATATATACACCCCACACCTATACTGTATACAGAGACAACACAGTCATGGTGGGGACTAAGGGTAGAGACGTCCTGGCAGCTTCCTTGGCCGCTCTATCTGCTATGTTAGTCCTTTGTGTTTCTGTTCACCTTGGTGTGTGTCTTACTCTTACCAATAGCCACTACTGTAAGCTCTAGCAGCCTCTCCATAAGTATCTTAATCAGGTCTGCATGTTTCACTAGGTGTCTGCTGCTGGTGCTATGAACGCTCTGGCTTTCCACATAGGGCTGTTAACATGAGCTGTTCCAAACATACCGTGAATCTGTGTACATGCTATCTGTTTTACCCTAAGCTAAGGGACATACTTCTATCAATACTTTCAGTTCTGTTCCACTTCTTGTGCTAACATGTAATGGAAGTGCTTCTGTTTCTTATACCTGGTTCCTTGTTGGGTTGTGCAATGACAGCATATAACATGTTAATAACATTTACCTTCATAATAACCATCCACAAAGAGTACAAGGTCGGGGTACTGAATCTTTGATGTGAGAAAATCCCACCGTCTCCTGCGCCATATGGGCCACATAATCATGGTCTTCCCTGAGAGGAAGAAAGTTAATTAAATTTAACTAAATACATGGATCCTCTCCCCCCTTGCTCCAAAGCAGTATGTCACCTGGATGCATATAAAAGGACAAAACCTGCTCAGAAATAAAAAGAAAACATATTGTAAACATTAGTGCCAGGTTGTTTAACCTCTTAACGCTCAGCGTCCGATATATCGGACGCTGAGCGCAGTGACTTAGCGCTCAGCGTCCGATATATCGGACGCTGAGCTGATGCCGGTTCAGCTCAAGATCTGAGCCGAACCGGCATCGGGAAAGACGGGGTGCCGGCTGTGACTGATAGCCGGCACCCCAGTGTAACACCCGCGATCGGAGTTGTCTCCGATCGCGGGTGCTTAACCCGTTAAATGCCGCGGTCAGCGCGACCGCGGCATCTAACATGTATCTGGGGGATCTTTCCCCCACGATCGGCCCCCCCGAACCGTTTTCGGGGTGCGCCGATCGTTGCTATAGTAACTCTGGGGTCCGATCTGGACCCCAGAGTTACCTGCAAGAATTGCCAGTAAGATGGCGTCTGTGACGTCATCTTACTGGCACAGTGCCAGCCTATGCAAGTGTATAGGCTAACACTGATAATACTCTGCAATACATGATTATTGCAGAATATTATCATGAAGAAGCAATCAGAGGATTTCTTCTTCATGTCCCATGGTATAAAAGTGAAAAAGTAAAAAAAAAAGTTATTCAATAAAAAAATAAAGTCATAAATCACTAAAAATGCCCCAAACCCCCAAAACATATAAAGAGACATATAACTCAAAAAAAAGTCTAAATCATAACACAAACCCCACATATATAGTATCACCGCGTCCGTAACAACCCGTAGAATAAAAGTAAATCATTATTGAACCCGCACGATAAACGCCGTAAAAAAAAACTGTTATAAACCCTCCAAAAATTATGATTTTTACCTTTTCAATCCCACAAAAAATGCTATAAAATGTGATCAAAAAACCATATGTACTGCGACATGATACTGGTGCAATGTACAACATGTCCCGCAAAAAACAAGCCATCAACCAGCTCCGTAGCCAAAAAAGTAACAAAGTTATGCCACTTGGAAGACGGCAATACATAAATGATAGATTTTTCCCCACATTAGGGTTTTGTTTGACAAATTTAGTAAAACGTAAGAAAATATATTCATGTTTGGTATCCCCGTAATCGTATCGACCCATAGAATAAAGATAACATGATTATTAGTCTATACGGTGAACACCAAAAAAAAAAGAAGTAAAAAATCCAGTACAGAATTGATGCTTTTCTACTCCTGTCCTCAAAAAACGTTCCTAAATTTTCAACAATAGGTGATACAAACCCCAAAATGGTAACATTGGAAAAAGCATCTCATCCCGCAAAAAAAATGGCATCACATGGCCCCAATAACGAAAAAGCGAAAATTTTATAGCCTTCAAAAGGGGCCAATGAGGAAACTAAAATCCTGGCAGCTGCAGCGCCCTCCTTCCCTTCTGCGCCTCGCTGTGCCCCCATAACACAAGTCACAGCCACATGTGGGGGGTCTTTGTACTCAGGAGAAATTGCAGAACAAATTGTATGGTGGGTTTTCTCTTTTTATCTTTTGGAAATGTGTAAATTTTAGGGCTAAATGAACGTATAAGGGAACAATATGACCATTCTAAATTTCACCTCCATTTTGATTCAATTACTATGAAGATCTCAAGGGGTTAACAATCTTCGTAAAATCTGTTTCTGATAGCTTGAGGGGTGCAGATTTGAAAATGGGTTGGTTATATAGGGGGTTTTGATGCTAAATATGTAAAATTTCATTCCAAACTGTATTTATCCCCAAAATAGTCAATTCTGAAAATCCGGAAAAGCGATATTCTATTTGTAAGCCGCGTGACATCAAAATAAATTATCCAGACATTTCAGAAATTATGAAAATGTAAAGTAGACAAATGGGAAATGTTATTCAGCAACTTATTTAGGTGGTGAATCTATCGGCCTGAAAACGCAATGATTTTGAATTTCGAAAATGGCAAATTTTTCCAAAAATTTATCATATTTTCTTTTTTTTTGTAAATAAATGCAAAACTTATCTGCCAAAATTTACCACTAAAATGAAGTACAACATGTGGGGAAAAAACAATCTCAGAATCGCTTTGATAAGTAACAGTGTTCAAAAGTTATAACCGTATAAAGAGACGCAAGTCAGAATCCAAAAAATCGGGCTGAGCCTTAAGCTACAAAATGGCTGCGTCCTTAAGGGGTTAAAGGGAACCTGTCGCCAGGGACCTCATTTTTCACTAAAGACAGATTGCAGAAGCCCTTCCCACCTGCAGTGCACATCTGCCTCTCTGCCTTTTCTAAGCATTTGCATTACAATATAATTGCGTGTCATAACTTACCTTGCACCCTGACAAAATCCTGGGGTAGTCACAGGGGCTGGGCTTTGCTTTGGATGCATTTCAAAAAACAACATGTGACTTGTCTGTGTTACTCCCTCCTCAGAGCTTAGCCCCCAGCTTTGTGCTCCTGTCTAGCTTCACCTCCTGCTTCTTCTCAGAGGTCAAAGCCTGGTCAACCTGACATCAGTGGGGGAGGAGCTGTACAGGAGCACAAACATGGAGACAGCCTGCAGCTTAGACAAGTCACATGTTTTTTTTGAAATGCATGTAAACCAAAGCCCAGCCCCTGTGACTACCCCAGGATTTTGTCAGGGTGCAAGAGTAAGTTATAACACACAATTATATTGTAATGCAAATGCTTAGAAAAGGCAGAGAGGCAGATGTACACTGCAGGGGTCATGGGCTTTTACAATCTGTCTTTAGTGAAAAATGAGGTCCCTGGTGACAGGTTCCCTTTAAGTGTTTGGGCAGCACTTATGAGCACACAGGTAAAATATTATAACTGTAAACCTGTAATTTGCTACCAATCAGAGAGGGTCTAACCAAGAAATAAAAATTTTAATAATGACTAAGCTGCTACTATCTGCTCAAACACTAGAGGGTCTCGGCTCGCTAAACGATGAGCTATGAGTCTTATCGACTTCCTTGGCTTTGAGCCCGTAACTTTCCAACGCTAAAGACCTTGAACACAACGAGACAATATAACACTGTGCTGAAATGTTGGCATTCTTGTGATATCTCTGAGCTGTGTGTCCCGCTATCGCACAACAAGTCTCAGGAGTAATACAGGGAAATGTTACTATAAAAATACTTCTTCTACCACCCACTGCCTCGTCTGAATAATTTTCCCAACCACAGGGGGTTTCTATAATCATCAGAATCCAATGCTTTAACTGGACCATAAACAGAACAGCACTATCCATTCCCAGAATCCTCTCCATTACACCTGGACACGGTTCTTTCTATGCACCTGCTTTCCCACCACAATGCTACCGGCCTTCATATTCCATCACGTCATCTTTCCAATTCTCCATCATTCTACATGAATCTGACCCTCAACAACATCACTGACATTTCCTACTCTTGAATTTCGACAGCATACTGTTCTCAAAGTTTATAATCCTCGGCCAGCCTCTATGACTGCCATCAGAGTAAAGTCCTAGTCAATTAACTTTAAGTTTCGAGAAACTGTTTTTGTAAAATGGCTGCCGGGGCTCGGTCGTAGGCAAACTGTTTTAAGATGGCCGCCACTAAAGCATGGTAGGGAGTGGCTTTTGCCTTAAACAAAGATAAAGGGGTGTGACTGGTGCCATGGTGATTTGGGGAGGAGGGGGCACCACAATTATAACAAGTCTCTCCCGACTCCATTAATCCAGCCTTCTGATGATATGGGATAAAGGGGGTGGAGTCTAACAGGGCACTGCTCCGCGCCATCTTTCTTCTTTGTTTCGGGGAGGAAAAAATAACACACAAAATCTCCCTCTCTTTTCTCTTTTCCACAATAACTTTGATCTGTCTCGTTATCGCCCGTCTCTTTCTATCAAGCTCGCTTAGCTAAGCGGACACTCGAAAGGATTCTCTACACAGATCTCATGATTTACAACCTACTATCTCTTTGTTACATTCCTTTCCGCTAATTCATTATTCCAGCAGGAATATTTGACTTGTACTACGTGCTGGGGAAATATCTTATACATCAGTCTGTATGGCGGTATAATAACTAATGAGACAGATGATGGCTGATGACTTCACTACACAACTCCCAACTATTAGCAGCCCACAGAAGATCAATACTTGTATATGACCAAGTCCAATAACCAGAGCTTTACTATGGTCAAAACTGTACAGGTGAGAAGCCGACTAGACATCTATCCTGACCGGACACACGGGAGGCTTATAGGCAAGATAACATGTATTTTCTTACCTCTTTATGGGGGTGCAGTCCCCACCTCCTGCGTTGTTCAGCCAGATTTAGACAGTCCTTAATGCAGCTTCACAATCTTGTACTCTGCTCTGGCCACAAATTATTGCAGTAACTATTTTGGATTGCCCCCTAAAACCCGCGTGCCGCTCTGAATGTATTGATCTCTGCTCCAGATTGGATATTAATATATATTAAATAATGTGTACGCAAAGAATCACACAGACATGGCCAAGGTCAGTAAGATTCTCCTGCGTCTTCCTTATCTCTGCCTCCTGGAGGATTTCTTGAACAAAGCTTTAACTCTTTCTGTTCTCTTACAAAAGAATTTGATAGCAGCTGCTCAATGTACAATCAGTTTCAGTTTCCGGAATGAATAAAGTTTCACGTTCTCCCGAAGTTAAATCGCCCCTGGTTCCTCCGGTTGTGAAATTACAACCTCATGACGTCTTACCACGACTTATGAGGGCCTTGTGCTTCTGGGCGTGCTGCGTCGGCTCTCTATCCCTCTCTAACGTTCCTACCAAAAAGGAACCAGGTCTATGGGCAACACCACATGGGTACCAGTACAGGCCCCAAGCCCCTACTCATGCTTCAAGGCTCAGGTAGGTCCAGAGAATGGCCAGAAAACACCTTGTCGTTGCCGGTCCGGGGGCCCTTCTCGGCTCCTCGAGAGTACGATCCGAGTCACGGCACCATCTGTCAAGTTCTGTTGTTGTTCACACAACCTCAGGTTCTCTAATAACTGATAAGAGTCACAGGTGAGCTCAGGAGAAGAAATCAGACCAAACAACGTGCGGTATAATATCTAAATCTCTGCGGACTGCTAGGCAGATGTAATGCTTTATTCCCGTCACAAAGGATTTTTACAGAAACCTTCAGTGGGCTGGATTTGGGCTCTGCTAGTTAACTCCTTTTGGACCGCCCGCTGACTTTAGACATCAGCGGGTGCAGGTCCGGAGTCTGCAGCGACGTCTTTAGACGTCACTGCAGTTTCTGCTGCTCCCGCGCTAATCGCGGGAGGAGGACCCGGTCTCTGGGTGTCAGAGGCACCCGGAGACCCTAGGGAGAAGGGAGATGCGGTTCGTTACCGCTTCTCCCTTCTCCGATCCTCCCTGCATCGCGCTGAATGAGCACGATGCATAGAGGAGCTGAGCGGCGCTGCAGCCGGCTCCATAGACTCGGCGGTCACGTGACCGCCGGGTCTAAAGGGGTTAATCAGAGCTGCTGGGTCTAATTAGACCCAGTCCAGCTCTGATCACCTGTCCCCAATGACAGGTGGTCGTTTGCCCTGTAACTGAGGCTCTTATAGATGCCTTAGTTACAGGGGAAAACTTGTGATAGAAAAAAAAAAGTAAAATGTAAAAAAAAAAAAAAAAGTGAAAATGTCCCCCAGGGGTCTTTTATGACTTCATGGGGGACATAAAGTAAAAACACTTACACACACAAAAAATTAACCCCTTCACGCTCTGCATCCGATATATCGGACGCTGAGCACAGTGACATAACGCTCAGCGTCCAATATATCGGATGCGAGCGCTTCTTGCATGGCAGCAGGCGGAGCGTGGAGGAGCAGGCGTAGCGTGGAGGAGCAGGCGTAGCGTGGAGGAGTAGTAATAGCATAGCAGGAGTAAGCGTTCTGTGCAGGAGTAGTAATAGCGTGGGGGAACAGGCGTTGTGTGGAGGAGTAGGTGTAGCGTGGGGGAGTAGGCGTTCTGTGGTGGAGCAGGCGTTCTGTGGTGGAGCAGGCGTTGTGTGGAGGAGTAGGTGTAGCGTGGGGGAGTAGGCGTTCTGTGGTGGAGCAGGCGTTCTGTGGTGGAGCAGGCGTTGTGTGGTGGGGCAGGCGTTGTGTGGTGGGGCAGGCGTTGTGTGGAGGGACAGGCGTTGTGTGGTGGGGCAGGCGTTGTGTGGTGGGGCAGGCGTTGTGTGGAGGGGCAGGCGTTGTGTGGAGGGGCAGGCATTGTGTGGAGGGGCAGGCGTTGTTCTGTGTTGTTCTGCGTAGGTTGTGTACTACCCCCACCATGTCCCAGAAGTCATACACTGACTTGGAGGTATATAATTATATGGCCTCCGATATGGAGTCTGCTAGTGGGGACAAGTGTGGGGATGTTTTGTTTGTGCACCTCTTCCTCATAAAGCGACTCTGAGAAGGCGCTTTCGTAGTAGTGCTGAAGTGCCTAGGTACAAGGACAAGAGAGAGGTTGCATCATGATTCTTGGGGTGTTTGTCTCCCGTGGCAGGAGCTGGGCACAAGATGACATAATAGATATTTTGTACTATCCATTATGCATCATCCCCTGGGGTCCACCTGTGGGGTTAAAATGCTCACTACACCCCTAGATTAATTCATGGAGGGATGTCGTTTTCAAATAGGGTCAGTTCTCAGGAGTTCCTACTGTACTGATCCCTGAGGGCATCTACAAATGTTTTATGGTGCCAAAAAAAATGTAAATGTACTCCAAATGCCATTGTCTTCCGAGCCCTGTCCTAAAATGGGGTCACTACTCGGGGGTTTCTATTGTACTGGTACCTCAGGGGCACCCCAACACCAGTCTAGTGAAACGGGTGCTCCAAAAGCTAGATTTTGCTTGTCCCTTCTCCGGCCTGCTGTGTCCCCAGCCTGTAGACTATTGCCACACATGGGGCATTGCCATACCCGAAGTAACCCACTGAATGATTTTTGGGGTGTTTATCCACAGTGGGATGAGTTGGGCTGAATACATTTCTTCCTACTTTGGCACATTTGAGAAAACAATGCAATTTTTACACTGCCCCCATCATTTTAGATTACATTTGACCCAGCATCTCAGGGGTTGAAATGTTCATATAACCCTAGATAAATTCTTTGAAGGGTGCCCTTTCCTAAAATGGGGTCACTACTTGGGGATTTCTATTGTACTGGTACACCCCAACACCAGTCTAGTGACAAGGGTGCTCCAAAAGCAAAATTTCGCTGCTTCCCTTCTCAGCCCTGCCGTGTGCCCAGCCTGTCAATTATTGCCACATATGTGGTATTGCCGTACTCGGGACAACCTGCAGAATGATTTTTGGGGTGTTTGTCTAAAGTGGCATGGGTTGGGCACAATATATTAGGCATTAAAATTACATTTTTGAGATAAAAATGCATCTTTCACTCTGCACCATTTACTTTGCATTAGATTTTGGCCAGCATGTTGGGGGTTAAAATGCTTACCCCCAACCCCAGATAAATTCTTTGAGGGGTCTAGTTTCCTAAATGGTGACATCTTTAGGAGTTTTCTATTATACTGTTACTTCAGGGGCTCTTCAAGGACACTGTGGCACCACAAAACATTTGCAGTCAAATTGGCCTTCCAAAAACCCAATGGTACAAACTCTGTTCTGGACATCGCTGTGCAGTGAAACAGAAGCTGACATCCACATGTCTGGTATTGCCGTACTCGGAAGAAGCAGGGCAACAATTTTGGGATGTATATTTACCTCAAATTCCTTCTGAATTTGTCCATTTTAGGGCTAAATGAAAATAATCTTATTCAAAAATTGAAATTTCAAAATTTTCAATCCATTTTTGTTTGCTTCCAGAGAAACATTTAAACAGACTTCTCAAATGCTGATTTGAATAGTTTGAGATGTTAGGTTCATAAAATGGTGTCACTTGTGGGGGTGCATAGTACATAAGCCTTTATAGAGCACTTCCAAACTGAATTGGTTACCAAAAATTTAGCATTTTTCAAATCTCTTGAAAATCTGAGAAGTTGCCGCTAAAACTTGAAACCTTCTCAGATCCGTAAAAAAAAATGGAAACGTAAAACAAATTATGGAAATAAGAATAAGACCAATGGCAAAAGGTTTCTACAAAAAAAAATTTGTGTTATGACTTTTTGTCTAAAAAGTATAACATTTGAAATTTGCAAATTGTCATTTTTTTAAAATTTTTCCTAAATTATTGAATTTTTACCAAAAAAGAAACTGATCACCGAAATGATAATACTAACATAAACTACAATATCTCACGAGAAAACAGTCTCAAAATCACAAGGATATCTTAAAGTGTTGAAAAGTTATTACCACAGGAAGAGAAACTGGTCAAATTTTAAGAAAAAGTCTGAGCATTAACTTAAAAACCGGCTGCGTCATTAAGGAGTTAAAGATGAGAAGTAATGTCCATAGTTTATTGGTAAATTATAATATGATAATCGCAGACACGAAGGCTGTTTCTTCGTGTAGTGGGCAGTATCGTTATTCAGCCAAGGCCACATTCTTTCACTGCACGGGGCTCTGTTATCAATCCTCATCCATAGTCTGCGCCTCATCTTAGTTTTCAGCATTTAGCAAGTATATGAAAAATAAAAACATTTCATTAAACCTATAACAATACACAAACCTCTCGTCTGCTACTCGCATTAGCGATCATGCTTGTCGTATGTCTCTTAGTTATCCAGGCCGCATCAAGCAGATACTGTGTATATTTGTGTGACCCTAAGCGACCCCAGTGTACCTTTTTATCTCTTCCGTTAAGTACCATGAGGTATATTGAAAGTGCGTCATTAGTGTCACGGGTGCCTCTGCGACCCATATCGCGGGTCACAAGTGCACCCGTGTACCTCTGTGTGCCCCAGCGAGGAATCGCTTCTCCCCGATCCAGCGGAGGTCTCTGCAATGCCTGCGCTCCGTCGCTTGTCCCTGTCTTCAAGGGTGCGTGTGCGCCGGCTCTCTAAAATTTAAAGGGCCAGTGCTGCCAATTCTGTTAAATTGCCGGCCTCTTCCTGTGTTCCCCTTCGTTACTCGTGCCCTAGATAATGCTGTGTTTGATGTCTTGGGCTGTTATTGTGATTTCCCGTTGTGACCCCGGCTCCGTTCCTCATTAAGCTCCTCCACTGCCTGCCTTGACCTATTGCTACGTCCCAGACTCTGATCCTGTGCTGCCTGTCTCAACCTCCTGCCTGTCCCCGACCACGAGTTTGCCTGACGTTTCTGTACTTCGCATTGACCGCCGCCGTGGACAAAGTCTCGCCTGTGGAACGTCCTAGTGGTACCACGCCGCAACAAGTCCAACCTGCTTTGTGGCGGGCTCTGGTGAAAACCGGGTACCTCTTAGACCCTCGTCCCACGTCTCGGCTAACGTCATCGTCTGCGGTGGTACAGAGGATCCACTACCACCGATCCTGACAACTCATTGATATCCTCTCTGATCAGGTGCTTGTCAATAAACATTCTCCATTTCCGAATGAAGAATTTTGTTTTTATTTCTCTTCTCCTGTTGGCTTCCTGTCTGTCAGTACCTAATAGTGTGAAACTTTCTGGTTATTTCAGTGAGTGTTGGGAGCGTGTTCACTAGCGAGTGGTTTAGGAGGGTTCTTTTAGCAGTCAGGAATGTTATACGTGTGATGGGTCTAAACTATAACTTGGATTTTTCATCTTGGTTCCTTGAACTGGGCGAATGGAACAACATAGACATTGACGTGAGCGGGACCAGGTCTCCTTATGGGTTTGTACATGTTTCCAGGTCTCCTGGACTCTGGGGCATGTCCATATAGAATGGAATAGGTCAGTTCCTGTAAGAGAACATTTAGGACAGTTGGTAATTCTCTCTGGGCGTGTAGGGTTGGGGGGGGGGGGAATTGAATGCACATGTAGCTGAATGTCATAGCTTGAAATGTGTCTCCCTCCATCTTTCACTTACTATCCATCTTTTCACCTGGACCCATCCCTGTAGGAGTCTGTCAGTTGTGTCCGGGGTTCTCAAGTTTTTTTTCCAATATGTAAAAGACATCTGCGGGTGAGAGGGTTCCCATCTATGGCGTATTACTTGGTACAGTTCCAAGATAGATTTCTTAAAGTCCCTATCTTGGAATATACAATCAAATGTATTGTTCGTCATTTCACTCGCCAAGTTTGGGAAGCATGGTGGCTGAGTGGTTAGCACTATAGCTTTGCAGCACTGGGGTCCTAGGTTCAAGGCCTAGAAGTGCCATCCAGGGCTAGAAGTGCCTGGCACCGCCTGACACTGAAGCTAGTTTTGCTTCATCTAGGACCGCTAGAACTCGTCTCAGATTTGTAACTGCTGCCCTCCCTTTTATAAATCTCACTTGTGATTGTTCAATGAGCGACGGCATGATATGGGAGAGAAGATTGGCTAGAAGTTTTGCTATTAATTTTAACTCCTGGTTGATCAGGGATTTCGGTCTCTATGATTCTGGTTTAAGCAAGTCTATCGGGCTTTGGTAGTACTTTTATAAATGCTATGTTCGATTGTGGCATCAGTGGCTCGTCCTTCGGGAGTTCATTATAATACTTTGCCAGTGGAGATGATACCTGAGTCCTTAGGGCTTTATAAAATTCGGCGGGGTAGCCGCCAGGGCCTGGAATTTTATGATCGCTTAAACCCTTGATAGTCACCCCCTCTTCCTCTTCCGTGATCTCTGCATTTAACGATTCCAGTTAATCCTAAGTTATTGTTGGGAGGTTGAGGGTCTTAAGGTAATCTTGGGCTATTCTGTCAGTATTTGGGTCTGGATCTGAATAGTATTTCATAGAAAGTCTGGAAGACTTTCAGTATGGCCGAGGGATCTGAGTGGGTTACTCCCATTTGGTCTTGTATATGTCCTCTTGCCAGATTAGCTAAGAGCCTCCCCCTCCCCTTCAATATTTAAATAGCTCCGCTTCAAAACTGCTACCCCTGCTCTAAGGACTTTTTTGGCTTCCTTCCAGACATCAAGACTCTGGTTGCTGCAAATATTTATTATAGGCCAAACACACAAGTCAGGAACTTCAGGGGGCATAAGTCTCCCTACAAAGGCCATCATTTTACCTCTCAGGGCCATCTTGTCCGAGTCCCAGTATAACATGGCGTGCCCTGCGATGAACGTTCAAATTCGTACTCGGTCCACCACCCTTACAGTTGTTGGACGAAATGATCGTCTTTGACTAAGTATGTTAGGAATCGCCAGATGTAGTCCTCTCCATTAATGTGGTTTTCCACTATGTTCAGAGTTATCGGTGCGTGGTCTGACATTATCAATTGCTCAATGTCTACTTCTACAAGTTTGTGGATTAGCGGCTCACCAAACAATATGTAACCTATGCGGGACCATGTGTGATGTACCTCAGAGTGGAATGTATATTCCCTACTGTCAAGTGCAGGTGCCTCCAAACATCTAGAAGGTTGGAATCTATCGCTGTCAGAAAGAAGTCAGTGTTGGTCTCTGTCGTAATTTGCACCAAGATGGCCGATCGATCTAGATGTTGTTGCATGACTTGGTCGAAGTTTCCTGCAACTACCTTATACAGGCATAGGTCTCCTGCCAGTTGATTTTCTAGTTTCCTGAAAAAGGACGTTGGTCATGATTTGGTGCGTAAACATAGTCAAGGCTAACCTGCAATATTCGACCCTCCACTTTCGAGCTGTGAGAAAGCATTTTAATCCTCGCTTGTTTGTTGGTTGATAGTAGGACTTCTTCCCTTCTGCTTGAGCTTTCTGCTCCCAGGGCAGTTGCTTCCCAGTATTTTTGCATGAACCTCACATCTGTTGCCTCTAAATGTGATTCCTGTAATAGGGCTATGTCAGCCTTGAGTTATTTAAGGTGTCTCAGGACCAGCAACCTTTTCTGCAAGGTCTACAGGTCCCTCACATTTCACAAAATTACCCTAATGATGTATTACCCTGACGCTCAAGGTTATTTGTCTCTGAGCGGTACTATCTACTTCATTTGCCAATGACCCCATTCGGACCATATTACCATATTATATGTACCATATTAACAATACAATTTTTTAAAAATTGTTTCCACATAACGGAACTG
This sequence comes from Engystomops pustulosus, assembly GCF_040894005.1. NCBI lineage: Eukaryota > Metazoa > Chordata > Amphibia > Anura > Leptodactylidae > Engystomops > Engystomops pustulosus. The sequence continues at coordinate 10,085,213 of NC_092412.1, read as the reverse complement.
CTACTGTATTCCACACAGAGTGTAATGCTAGGGGAAGTATTCATTAGCAACTTCCTCTTCTTCCAACATGGGCTGAGACCACAGCATACTACCCAGGCTTCACAAGTAGGGCATCATTAAAGTCTGTCACCCTTTGCTAGATTAAAATTATTAGTAGTGTTCAGTGTGTGCCAAAGTCTCCTTCAGTACAGTATAAGACACGTTGGTAGTGTTCCCCGGCTACAGTCGTTACCTTGAGTTTACTCACTGCAAGTCCTTCTAGATGTTTACTTGGGAGGTTGTCTGCTTCTCAGGTCTTGCCCCACCGTTTCTTCCACTTGTTGTTTAATTGCGTATTGTATTCGGGGGCTGCGTGTCCTCTTGCCTTTGTCGGTAGGAGGTGCTGCCCGGATCTGGACTTGCTGTTCGTCTGTTCTGGGTCGGCGAAGTCTCTGAGGCTCTCACAGGCCTGGAACCCGTTTACCTTAACCTCTGCCTCTTTCAGATCATCAAAGGTGCAAGTGGAAGCATCCAGATGTGTGATTTTCAGCAGCGCCGGATATATGACCTAGAACTTCTACTTGCGTCTGAATAACTCTGTGCATCGTCCACTAAACGTTTGCCGTCTTTTGGTCAATTCTGCTGAGTAATCAGAAAATAATAGAATCTTGTTCCTTTCTATTAGTCGCAGCACTTTTCTTCTCCGGTACGTCCTCCAGATCTGTTCCTTGTCCCCATAATTCAGGTACTTCGTTATGGCTTGCCTGGGGCACTCACCCACCCCTGATGATTGTGTAGATGGGGAGCGCGCTGGCTTAGGAGGACCGATTCTATGTGCTCTTTCCTCACATAGCGGGTTTTCTATGCCTAGCAGCCTTGGAAATGTACTGGAGAACACCTTCTGCATTGCCAGTCTTGATATGGTCCCACTAGGCAAAGATTGCTGCGTCTTGACCTTTTTTCCAGGTCATTTAGTTTTTCGGACATTCTGCAATTTCTTGCTGCTAGAGACTTTACTCTGGCCACTACCCCAGCCATGTCATCTTCCATTGAGGAGACGTGTTGTTCTGCCTTCTCTACTCTGTTTGCATTTTGCCTTGATGTCATTTTGTAAAGCTCTCAGGGATTCTGCAATAGATGACACTGGTCTTGTAGCGTGGGACCCATTCTTTTGCCAGGCGCTTGTTATTTATATGTGGCTGTTGGCTTCCTCCTCCGTTTGGTCCCCTCTTGTCTCTGCTATGCAGAGCGTCAACGCCATCTTGCCCATGTGAGTTTCCCCTGCTTCTCTGTGCCCATGCCATTTGTGGCGTCACTAGGCACCTTTCACCTTTTAAATGATGGTGCTCAGCTTACCGTTCACGAGAAGCGTGAGAAGCATTGTTGTTTGTGGTGTGTGGGCGGCGGGGGTCTGGTTTAGGGCTCTATGCTGCGGAGCTTGTCTTTCCCTGGCATGCTGGAGCCGTAACCAGAAGTCCCCAGTCAGTTTTTCTTGTGCCCATGCTTTAAGTTGTTCACAGAACGGCACCCCTGACTCCCAGGTGGTGTCGCTGACAAGTGAAGCATCTGAAAGGTCTTTAGCAATAATTGTCCCATAGTCCCCAGCTTGATGGAAGTTAAAGAATACAGATATTTCCAGGTTGCCAACTACATCTTCTGGTCTTGCTTAATGGTTCTGCAAAAGGCTTTCGGAAGTTTTCTCGGATCAGGAAATTGGTCTACCAGGGTAGTCTTCTGATTGTGGTTGAAGTTGACCTATAGCATTGGTTGATATGTCCCTGGGATGTTGAAAGAGATGGAGGAGGAGGCAGTCCCAATTATAGTTCTTTCCCCTCATCCTTCAGAACTGGACACCGCATCTCAAAAAGAGGCGGCGGCATCCAGCGTTGGCAGGTCGTCTGTATGGCTTATACAGTGGGGTCATCATTTGCAACCAGACGGACAACCGGGCTGATTAATAGTTTCATAGTTTCTACGGTTGAAAAAAGACACTTGTCCATCAAGTTCAACCAAGGAAGGGAAGGGATTGGATGAGGAAGGGATTTAGGGGAAACAATTCTATATAACATAACCATCAATGTTATTTAGGTGTAAAAAGGCATCTAGGCCCTTCTTGAAGCTCTCCGCTGTCCCTGCTGTGACCAGAGCCTGAGGCAGGTTATTCCACAGATTGACCGTTCTCATAGTAAAAAAGCCCTGTCGCCTCCGGTGATTAAACCTTGATTTCCTTAATGTCAGAACCATCGCACCTAGTCATGATCACATACAAAATTTCTCTGGCACAAGCATGCAAGGGGAACCCGAAAATCCCAGAGCTGATGGCAGGGATATATATAGAGAAAATACCTTGATCACAACTCACATAAACGATTACCCTGTTTAAGGTGCTTTTGAGGAGGTGAATTCTCTGGCTGTGGGCTTGTTGGTGGTACCGAAAGCAAGAGGCCAGGGCCTATGGTGGCTACCTTCACATTTATTTCACATTTGTTGCATCTCTAGCCCTCCTGTGTCTGCCAGGGCTCAGTTCACTCCACTGTTGCATTGCAGAACTGTATGAAGGATTGTTTTCTGCATAACAAATTGTCCTTCCTCATCCCTTCAGTCCAGTGACCTCCCCTCCAGTGTCTGGAGAATCCCCATCTGTCACATCACACATGTCATGGACACAATTGCTTCATATAGAATTTGCTCTTAGTTCTTCTCATGTTTCCTCAGTTTCTATAGATCCAGGACTCCCAGAGGTTTCTCCTAGATGATCCTTTCCATCAATGATCCACCAGGGATCCGGGAGAAGGACAGAGAGCAGATGGCGGCCAGGATCCTGGAGCTCACCCTGGAGATGATCTCCTTGATAACCGGAGAGGTGAGAGTCTCCCAGGACACGGCTCTTATCTCTAGGAATAACAGCGGGAAATGACTGGAGAGGTGAAGGATTCTTAGGATCTATGTAGTGATCAGTGTCTCCCCATACACAGGATTACACAGTAGTGAAGAAGTCGTCTGGTGAGTGTGTGACCCCCCGTGTGTCAGGAGGATGGACCCAGAGCCCCATCACCGAGCCTCCACCTCATTCACTGATACATGAGCAGAAGATCCTAGAACTTACCTCCAGGATCACTGAGCTGCTGAGCGGAGAGGTGAGTGCTGCCGGGAATGCTGGGACATTGTACAATAACACAAGGGAGGTGTCTGGGTGATGACTGTGTCATTGTGGGTGTCAGGTTCCTATAAGGTGTCAGGACGTCACTGTCTATTTCTCCATGGAGGAGTGGGAGTATATAGAAGGACACAAGGACCAGTACAAGGACATCATGATGGAGGACCACCAGCCCCTCACATCACCAGGTAAGAGGAGACCTTCCTGATTATAGAGGACAGAGCAGGTGTGAGGTCACCTAGACTTCTCCATCATCTCATCATCACATATAGACAATGTATCAGTCACTGTGTATATTTCCTATAGATGGATTCCGTCAGAGAAATCCACCAGAGAGATGTCCCAGTCCTGGAGATTCCCGGGATATTACACAGGAACCAGAGAGATGTCCCAGTCCTGGAGATCCCCAGGACTCCTATAGGTTTCTCTTAAAGAAGATCCTTTCCATCAATGATCCTCCAGGGATGGAGAAGGACAGAGAGCAGATGGCGGCCCAGATCCTGGAGCTCACCCTTGAGATGGTCTCCTTGATAACCGGAGAGGTGAGAGTCTCCCAGGACACGGCTCTTATCTCTAGGAATAACAGCGGGAAATGACTGGAGAGGTGAAGGATTCTTAGGATCTATGTAGTGATCAGTGTCTCCCCATACACAGGATTACACAGTAGTGAAGAAGTCGTCTGGTGAGTGTGTGACCCCCCGTGTGTCAGGAGGATGGACCCAGAGCCCCATCACCGAGCCTCCACCTCATTCACTGATACATGAGCAGAAGATCCTAGAACTTACCTCCAGGATCACTGAGCTGCTGAGCGGAGAGGTGAGCGCTGCCGGGAATGCTGGGACATTGTACAATAACACAAGGGAGGTGTCTGGGTGATGACTGTGTCATTGTGGGTGTCAGGTTCCTATAAGGTGTCAGGACGTCACTGTCTATTTCTCCATGGAGGAGCGCGAGTATATAGAAGGACACAAGGACCAGTACAAGGACATCATGATGGAGGACCACCAGCCCCTCACATCACCAGGTAAGAGGAGACCTTCCTGATTATAGAGGACAGAGCAGGTGTGAGGTCACCTCCTCCATCATCTCATCATCACATATAGACAATGTATCAGTCACTGTGTATATTTCCTATAGATGGATCCAGTCAGAGAAATCCACCAGAGAGATGTCCCAGTCCTGGAGGTTCCCGAGATATTACACAGGAACCAGAGAGATGTCCCAGTCCTGAAGATTCCCAAGATATTACAGAGGAACCGGAGGAGAATGTCCCACTGGATCATCCGGTAGATGGAGATGAGATTCCTGAAATTTCTGTTGGAACGAGGAGCGGAGAGGAAATCCCCTCATCAGTGACAGAGGAGGGTAAGAGCCTTTCACGTATCTTTTGGTTTAAGTGTATTTAGTGATCATTGGGGCTTCAGCACAATCACATTTTGTGTCCTGATTTTTCTCTTTCGATGCCTCTCTTTATGACTCTTTCTTCTCCCTTTCTGGGAGCAGTGTTATCCCTGGGTCAGGTATGTAGATGTTACCTGGAATCTGCTCTGTGCTTGTCCGAGTTCTAAGCATCAAAGTGATTACAAATTGGCAAATTAGGGGATGTGGCGTGACCAACAATGGGTTAAGTCCCAAGGCTCTCAACCCCCATATGGGCGCACACGTGTATCCTTTCTGACCACGGTGGCCATCTTTATCACTGTGGGGAACTGGAGCTCCTTGTAACTGGAGGGGCATTGGCATTTCGGCCCTGTTCAGGCCGTGTCTCGGGAAAGATCCCTGCCAGAAGTGGTACTGCAAGTTGCAGAAACATATATATGCAGAATGTCCTCTCCTGTTGGTGTTAGAAAGAGGAGAGAAGGCTGCAGAAAGCAAATCCTGTCAGGATCAATGGTAGCGGACCCACTGAACCACCGCAAGCGATAATGTAAGCCGACACCTGGGACCGGAGTCTAAGTGGCACCCGGTTTTCACTAGAGCCTACCGCAAATGGGGTTGGACTTGCTGCGGCAGGATACCATCAGGTCCCTCCACAGGTGTGACTTCGTTCACGGTGGTGGCCAAGGCAAGGTACAGAATCTCGAGGCAGAGATAGAGTTGTGGTCAGGCTGGAGGTCAGGACAGGTGGCACAGGATCGGAGTCGGGGGTGTAGCGGAAATGCAGGACAGGCGGCAAAAAATCGAAGTCAGGAACAGAACCGAGGTCACAACGGATAATACACAAACAGATTGGGACAGTCTTCTCCAAGGAATAAGAGTTCAAAGATCCGGCAGGGGACACAGGATGGGGCCAGCAATTTAACAGGGAAGGCAGATGGACAGCGCCATCCTTGGTGCTCTGGTCGTTTAAATGACATGCTCCAGGATTACTGTTTGTCCTTACGACAGGGCTCCCACATGTCCACACATATACATGTCAGGTCTGGAAATGGGTAAATTGTCCCAGTCTCCTACTCCAGGGATAACGTCCTATAACCATGTTACCGTTAGGCTTTTCTGTGTGTGCAGGACAGGGGCATCGCTTGGTTCTAAAGATTTGAGGATCACTATTTGCGTCCTCAGGAGAAAGTGTGTATTACTGCTTTCCCCTGCAGGACCAGTAGCCTCCGTGAGAATATTACTACTTTGAGGCTGCAGGACCTGTGATGATGTCATGATCACATGACCGGTAGGGGAAAGCAGTGCACAGAGCTTCACTACCTCTCTAGTGAGGGGGAAACATGATAGGAGCTAAGGTAGGGGGTGAACTGTGTGGGGGCACATGACTGGGGGGTAACTGTGTGGGGCGGATTTCTTGTGCCGTGTTCACATGTGACACTAGGGCGGGCCTTGATTTGATCTCGTGTTTCCAGTGAAACACATGTGATCGGTAACGAGCACATGTTTGTTTGTTTTTTTAAATGCAAGACAAACGTGTGAGCGCAGCCTTACAGTATTTGGGGAGAGTATTAGGGGCAGCACCAGGATAACACTGTCAGGGAACCTAAGACATGGTGATGCCTAATGGAGAAGATGGAGGGCATGTCACCTGCAGGCACTGGATGTAACAAGTAAGGATTTCTCCTATGTTTCTGTAGCTGTATATACTGTCACTAAAGTTGTGGAAAAACCAAATGTGAGGGGGTTGCATACAGGAGCGGGCATTATGTGCATTGGGACCTGTGCCCTGGATATTTTACCACCCTAGCAGCGCCCCTAGTGGGGGAGTATCTGTTTGGGGGAACTGGTCCTCCATGTTCTCCTGCCTCTAAAAGATAATGGCTAGTCACTAAAATGTAGTAATGTGGAAAGTGCGGGGTCATGGCGAGATTGGCAGAAACCACAGGCCTCCTATACTTACCACTTCACATTTTTGACCCATTCCAGAGGGGTCAGTGTCTTAGTCCCTAAGTCTATACCCGTTGAATGTAACTCCTCCCTTATAGATACCTATATCTGCCCTCTGCATCAATATTTTATCCTTTATCGAATTTCCCAAATCCTTGTGGCCCTGTACATTCTGCTCCCTTTAACTATGAAGTTTTGAAACACATTTTTTCATACATATTTCAGTATCTTCCTCAGATCCTGATTCTTTTGGTAGAAGACTACAATATGGTCCTCGCTTCTAGATTTTGTTTAGTTTTGCAGAGTGGTCCTGTAGAGCCCACAGTGTTGGGGAAAATTATTGTATAACTGGTGATATGACTGCTGTAGGAAAAGGCATCCAGAAACCAGGCAATACTCCTGCTACTCCACCTAGAATGCCACGTTATCTAGATATATTAGATATGGCCATTACCTCTCATTCCATGTCTACATATATATCTGATGTAAAATACTTGCCTCGAAGCAGTTGGGATCACTCTCCACTTGTGGTTAATTTCTCTACACCATCTACCATTGTTAAGCAGGTTGGTTGACGCCTGAATCCCTTCTTGGTGCAATTGGTGGACAAAGTTGATGCCTCCAATGGGAGATTGAGGGGTTTTTTCCCAGAGAAATGATAACTATACCTCAATAACAAAGTGTCTGGGATGATATGAAGATTTATATTGGGGGTTTTCTATATGCAGCAGATTGGTAGACTTAAATCCCAGTTGAGGGAACTCGCGAAGCATCTACAGCTTAGGGTGGTCTCCACAGAGGGGTTGGCAGCTCAGTAAAGGAACATGTGTTGAAGGTGGCGGAGAATTAAAAGCTTTATATTAAGCAAAAATACTTTGCACAGGAAGATACAGTGGGACACTTGCTGTCTACCATAATTTGTTCCCAAAATGCCTGAGGTCATATAGCTGTAATATTTCCCCTCATAACTGTTGACGGAGATGATATCAGGATGTCTTCTATATGCATTATGAACAATTCTACAAAACTAAATTCTTGTACCCCTCAACGGATATAGCTTACGTAGACAGCATCAACATGCCCGACCACGCCAAGAGCAAAGTGACCTCCTGGAGTCTCCGATGTCTGTAGAAGAGCTAGAACTTGTATTAGCAACCCTACCGAATGAAAAAGCACCTGGTATGGATGGCCTACAGGGGAAATTCTTTTAAAAAACACCAGGAAATTTTGTTGCCTCATTTATTACAGGTATTTCAGGAATCTTGAAAGACCGGGAATGTTTCCAGGCTCCATGTGAGAAGCCATTGTAGTTCTGCTCCATAAGCCGGGAAAAGATTTGAGATATTCAGACTCTAATCATCCGATATCTCTGCTTTCAGCCAATGTTAAAATTTTAGCCAAGGCTATGGTCAGTGACCTACTAGGAGTGATCACCTCCCTGATTCATACCGAACAGTTCGGCTTCCATCCTGGATAGGTCAATGGCAGCAAATATTAGGTAGCTATATCTCAACCTACAAGCTGAAAATACTGCAGGAGACAATAGGTCCATCCTCTCACTCGATGCTCCAAAAGCTTCTTACAACGTTGAGTGGGAATTTCTTGACTGCTTGGCTCAGGATGTTTTCTGCAGCTATAAATGGGTTCCCTGGTACACATAGGGAGGATAGTCTTTCTATGTTGACCACCTGCTATTATATTTAGGAGATTTCACTGTGTTAGTTGGGTAATGAGCTTTATCAGCATCCTCGGAGTCTATTCAGGCTTTACCATTAACTGTCTGTTCTGCTCTGACTACGGGCTGCACCCAATAGAGCCTTCCCGCAGGGTGTCCCCTTACAGAGCTATAAAAAGCATAGTAAGTGGGTCACGTCTGGTTTCAATGGAATCCAGGGATTCCTCAGGATCCAATGAGATCAGAACCCTGATCCTATGACTTCCCATTGAGAAGCTAGAACTTATCCAATGTTCTCTGGATCTACCTGGGGAGTGTCAATAAGTGTGTCTACAGCTAATATAAGCCCACTACACCTTCTGCCCATTGTCTTTTGCCTGGGCGAACTTTTTACCATCATCAAGAGAAAGAAAGATCAACAAGTGCGGATTAACCCCCTTCCCCAATTGGTCCAGCTCAAGGCAACTAGCTCATGAATTGTTTGTACTTGCTAACATACGTGTTAACATCCACTTGTAATCTACACTCTGTTATCTGTATATTTTTTAAAAACATTTTGTCTTTGTAAATGTAAATATATATATAACGACATCTTTCAGGCAGAAGAGACTAAACAGAATCCATACAGCATACAATAATCATCCGCCTATAAATGACGACATTAAATACCGTATTTTCCGGACTACAAGGCGCACTGGATTATAAGGCGCACCATCAATAAATGCCTGCTAAAATGTCTAGGTTCATATATAAGTCGCACCTGATTATAAGGACGTACAGAGGCCTTTTTTGTTTTGTCTCGGACCCTAACACCTAAAAACTGGTCTTCATTACGTTGAACAAACTATAATAACCTTTGTGTCGAAATAGTTTGATTTCTCTGCACATGCCAAATCTCAAAGCCTCTCGAGCCTCACTAGTCACCATTATCTGGCAGAACTGCAGGTATTGTGAAGGACCAACCTGTACTTTTCTTTAAACTCCTGAGCCCCCTGGAGTTCAGTCTCCTGCAAAAGGGGCTTGACACTAGTTATTCCCTTCCCATGTCATTGCCGATTAAAGTCTATGGACAATGACATAGTCTGAAGACGGATGTTTTCGTTGTGGCGCGGTGGTGGGTACTCTACTTCATATTTGGTTGAGCTGTTCAATGCTGGTACTGGTAGGAGGGTTATCTTTTCTCCGCAGCTCTGTTGTCGATTTATACCTGGCTCCATCTCCTCTATCAAAAAGGGTGTTCTCCGCCACCTCCTAGCTGCGACATGCACTGTAATCTCAAGACAAGGAAGACCTGCCAGCAACGTGGATAATCGGAGCTGGGGAGGCGGCATGTTTCAGCATCTCTGGGAATCTACTCTTCATAGAAACATCGCTTTTTTTATCTTGGGAACGCAGGTACTTTTGGTTCAGAAGTTCCCTTAAGTTCCTCGCGGGTATTTTATAACTCGTTCAGGACTTCCTGAGACCCACTGGCTTTATGGTCCTGTTCTAGGAAGCTAATTTTAGATAAGTGCCAAGGTTTTGGCTGATTTATCTTGGTTTAGACGGGCGCCATGTTTTATAAATACTAAATGGAGCATACCCTCTAGGGTTTCCCGTTGTATTGGAAGAGACAGCTGTTCGCCCAAGTGGGTGGTAAGGAACTTAGCGATCTGCCTGCAAATATCTGACAATAGTAAGTATAGTCTTGAGCCTGCAGGTGAAGGACTCCCCACACATCTCCAGCTGTGAGTCCCAAAGGGATTTTCGCATTTGAGAATGGGCTAAGGAGGGTCACACCACAGATCAGTCGACCGTAGGATCCATTGGAAAGTTGAAATCCCCCCCCCCCCCCCTCCTCGACCTCTTTTAGGGAGGTACACAGAGGCCAGTGTAAGCAAATGGCCCCAAAACCTGATTTTTCTTTAAAAAAAAAAAAGTATCTGCCCTCTGGGTCAATTACTGAGTCTACAACTTCATGGGGGAGACCTTTGTGGACGGCAATAGAGACCCCTCTATATTTAGCACCAGGGTAAGTACTGTGGAACCAAGACATGTAATACCTGTCTTTAATGTTATTGCGCAGAAGTGGATCACTTGTAGAAAGAGAGAAAGAGGAAGTCAGGCTGTAATTTATGCACGTGGAACAGGGCCTAGCTGTGCTTTTGAGTGACATTCTATTCCCTCAGGGTCAGATCTCTTTATTAGCTAGGACTGCAGAGGACAGGGGCAGATTACTCCACTTTCTAAGACTGAGAAGGACAGGGGTAGATATCTTAAATGGCTATGACTGTGGAGCACCGGGACAGTAACCTTACTCTCCTGGATGTATATACACACGACAAGGTTGCCTCCATCGTGAAGTCTCTACTGGCTAGGACTGTGGAGGACAGGAGGAGATCACTCCACTGGCTAGGACTCCAGCTGGTTGTGGAGCCCAGTAAGAAGCACACGGTCTGTGCAGGGCGCCCGGGACAGCCAAAGAGATGCTACGCATCATGAAGATGAGGACAATACAGAATACAGAAGGATACTACAGAGACTACAGTCCATAGTTGGAGTGCATGGCCTCAGTGGGGACATGAGGTGTTCATCTCAGGTGAACATCTCCTGGTTCTATGGCGAGGGAACCTCTGTGGACTTGGCTGTTGAGGAGGAAAGTTGGAATGTGGACAGCCTTGCATGGTTCACTGCTGGTAGATTGCATGCAGCAGAACTGTCAAGTGGCCATCTCACCAAACTTAAGGGCGAAATGGGAAGCCCCATGAGCAAGGTATTTTTTTTGTCCTGTAGAATGCACAGGAGAGGTATGAGGGCCCTGCGTTTCTGTACTGTCAGGCAGGACAGGTCAGGTAGGAGCTGTATATCCAAGTCCAGAAAGCGTACTTTGCCCACATCATGTGGTTTGGCATGTAATTGTATTTATAAAATCTATTTTGTCAATAAACAAAATTTTAAAAAATGAAAAATAAAATTTTGAAAAACAAAACCCTGCTGTTTTACTCTGCCCATAATTGAAGAACTTTTCAGGAGGGTGGCTGCAGATTTAGTCAGACCAATGCCTGTCTGCAGGAGCTGCAGTAAGGAGTTGTTATTGACAATAATGGACTATGGCACATGGTACCTGAAGCCTTCTTTGTTGTCCACCTGCGCTGACAAGGTGGCCACTACATCTAGAGATGATATCCCAGGTTGTTTTCCACTAGGAATTTTTCACTGACATAAGTAAAGTTGCAAGACCTGGTGACCAGTCTGACCACCCACAGACCAATGGCCTGTTTGAATGGTTCATTGAAACCCTACAGCAAATGCTTAGGATATTGGCCAAAGCCGATTGGCTGTGACCGTAACTTCCCACACCTGCTATCGGGAGGTTCCTAAGGCCTGGATAATGAGGGCTGTAAAGAAGAATTGGCCACCCCTGGAGTGTCGATTGTTGAGTAAATTGTGCCATTCTGTGTCAACATGATGGGCTTAACGCGGTTGGTAGACTACAATATGGTGCAGGCCAAGGCTGACCAAGAAGTGGTGGCATGACTAGAATATCCACGAGAGGAACGGCGATCCAGTTCCTATTTATGATGATTTCACTGCAGTTTCTCTCCAGCTTCCCAATACACTGCACGGATATTAAACAGTGATATGAGGCTTTGTTTTTATGGCTTTCACTGTGCGCTTCAAATGATGCGTCCCTTCAGAATTATTACGGAAGTTTCCTTATTGCCGGAACTTTTTTATACTTCAGTGTATGGAGTCGGGTAAGGTCTTGTGTTGTCTGGAAGGAGCTGACATTTTCATTAATAGTTTGTAAAATGTGTGAACTTATGATTACTTTTTATTCAGAATTTTTTATGAATGGCAAAATTGGTGATTTCGGACAATATGGGGCTTATTTACTAACGGTCCCGCGGCCACATTTCCGTCGTTTTTTTCAGACTTTTCGGGGATTGTGCCGCCAGGACAGGTATTTAGAAGCACATTGTCTCACATGCGATCGGATTGTGTCGCAATAGCGCTGGCTTTCATGCGACACACCTCCGGGGGGGGGGGGCGGGTGTCAAACGATCCGACATATTCCGAAAAACACGCAATTTAACTTTAAATCTGTGACGCAAGATCAAGCACTTACATGCAGCGGGAAGAAGGTGAACTCCGGCGGACCTGATCGGGGAATTGACACATGCAGGAAATCGGGTGCACGATCTACGTGAATCGTGGCAGAGTTTATTCTCGTCAGACACTCCGGATTGCGGAACGCGCAGGACCGGGTAGTTAAACGTGCCCCTATGTCATGGATGTAGAAGATTCATGTTTTTAGGGTTATATAAAATTGGTAGCTGTATTGTAAAAAAAAAAAATACATGTCAATGTCGAAGATTATATTATTATCATGATGTCATTTTTGTTTTCCGTAGATTACTGTATGTTACTGACTGGTCACTTTGCTTCTGCTTGTAACTAGGAAAAGTAAAACCTCCAATATTGATTTCTTGACTCTATTTTTAGGAAACAAAAGTACAGGAGGTACTGATGGACGTCCCCCCTCATCTCCTTGTGTGGAAGTAGAAGATAATCAATCACATCGCTCCACAGAGGAGAAAAATCAAGCGGATAAGAAGCCGTTTTTCTGTATGAAATGTGGGGATCGTTTTATCACTAAATCAAATCTTGCTCAACATCAGAGAATTCACACAAGGGAGAAGCCGCTTTCATGTAATGAATTTTGGAAATGTTTTAGGGAGATGTCAGATTTTACTAGACCTCAGAAAACTCAAACATGGGAGAAGCCACCGCCGTGTTCTGAATGTGGGAAATGTTTTGGCAGCAAATCGGAACTCATTATACATCAGAGAAGTCACACAGGGGAGAAACCATTTTCATGTAATGAATGTGGGAAATGTTTTAGCCATAAATCATATCTTGTTATACATCAGAGAACTCACACAGGGGAGAAGCCACTTTCTTGTACGGAATGTGGAAAATGTTTTAGACAGAAATCCAATCTCTATGTCCATCAAAGAACTCACACAGGGAATAAGCCACTTTCATGTACTAAATGTGGGAAATGTTTTAATGAGAAATCAGATCTTACTAGACATCATAGAACTCACACAGGAGAGAAGCCATTTTTATGTACGGAATGTGGAAAATGTTATAGTAGCAAATCAAGTCTTGTTCTACATCTGAGAATTCACACAGGGGTGAAGCCATATGCTTGCACTAAATGTGAGAAATGTTATAGTAACAAATCTGGTCTCAATCTACACCAGAGAACTCACACAGAGGTGAAGCCATTTTCATGTACTGAATGTGGGAAAAGGTTTATCAGGGAATCGGAACTCATTATACATCATAGAACTCACACAGGGGAGATGCCATTTTCATGTACTGAATGTGGAAAATGTTATAGTAAAAAATCAAGTCTTGTTCTACATCAGAGAATTCACACAGGGGAGAAGCCATATTTATGTACTGAATGTGGGAAATGTTGTAGAGGGAGGTTACAACTTGTTCTACATCAGAGAACTCACACAGGAGAGAAGCCATTTTCATGTCCAGAATGTGAAAAATGTTATAGTAGTAAGGCCTATCTTATTAGACACCAGAGAACTCACACAGGGGAGAAGCCATTTTCATGAACAGAATATGGGAAATGTTTTTGACAAAGACCAGATCTTATTAGCCATTACAAACCTCACAATGGGGATTAATCATATTTATGTTGAATGTGGGAAATGTTTTTGACAAAGACCAGAACCCGTACAGGGGAGAAGCCATTCTCATGTACTGAAGGTTGGAAATGTTTTGGTCGTGAATCAAATCAGAGAACTCACACAGGGGAGAAGCCATGCTAATGTTCCTAATGTAAGAAATGTGATCGGTTTAAGTCTCTGTTGGTGGATTTGCTTCTCTAGGATGATTATATGACTGCAACCTATAAATTATGTAAACGCTCATTAATGTGAGAAGTTCAACTCTATAAACATCATAAAAATTTTACTACTAGACCGGTTCATGATAATAAATGATGTAAATGCACCAATCAAAACACAACAAATATTTTTTTTTTTTTAGTTGATTTCAACTTTTACATGGGACATGTTGTGAGTGCTATGGGCTCTATTTCTGATGTGATGAGGGTCCAAATCATTGCTTATAGCGAGCTGCTCGGAGAATCAGTACATGAATTGTCTCTGGTTTTCCAAGATGATTCCTTCAAGATGTTTTATGGACACCGGGAGGGGGTTTATACCCTCAGCAAACAAATCTCTTTCAGTTCTACATACAGGATGGTCCCCAGACACATTCAACATCTCCCCACCGGGGCCAGACCCAAGGGCTTGAGGGCAACTGGATTCCCCTGGTATCTGAGTGGTTGGTTTTAGCATGGCCTAGTGTTGACTTGGTCACAGTCCCTTGGTCCAGGTGGAACAGGTCTCGTCCCCACTGGGCAGGCAAGCGAGAAGAGGGAGAAGCCGCCGAACGATGGAAGTAGTTCTCCCTGGGACACTCCCGGTGTATGTGTTTATAGGAGTTCCCCAGGTAAGTATTAGAGGGGAGATCCGGGATATTAGCAGCAGCCAGGGATCAAACGCAACATCCATTCACAGTTCCACAAATCTGCCGGCCTGATATCTGCTGGCCGTGTGTCTGAACAGCAGGTCTTAGACACTCCACTTATCACTGGATCTAATCTACAAATAGTCTGGAACTTTCCAGCTAGAAGAGGTTTTATAGACTTCCTTTGGGAGGAGAGTTCCATCCATCCAACCAAGGATCTTGTAACAAATGGAATTAATATTGTTAAACATCACACCATTGGGCAATGTATAAACAAGTTTTATCCATGCAGATGTTATGCAGTGGCAATATCGATTATGGCCGGTAGGTGGTAACTTTAGTAAGGGATGAATATATATTATTAAGGATAAAGGACATGTTACACAGATTGCAGGATCAGTTGGTCATGTTATCTTGAGGACTTAGAAGTTCGTAAAACGACCCATCCGGCGGGCCGTTACACATATTAAGCATTGCTTTTGACTATTTGTTTAGACAGAGAGTCTAAAGACAAGTATGGAATTGTGCGGGGGAAGGGTCTACACAGATAACGTGCAGAACTATATTATATTACATGTTCGGTATCGCTGTGGCCTAAAACATACACTGGAGAATCAAAAAAAGTTACAGGTGTCAGAATATGGCGCCACTCTGGATTTTTTTTTTTTCATACAAGGTTTTAGATTTTTTTTTTATAATTAAAGTACTAAGACATAACTATATTACATAAATTTGTTATCTCTGAGACCTAAAGAATAAAGGGAACTAGATTCTATATCTCTGCATGACTTCTTACCTCAGAATACCCCCATAGTATTATGCATAGTGTCCTTCATATATGTATTTTAACAATATGGAGGTAAGTACCTGTGCACTCGGCTGCCGTCTCCCCCTCACCCCGATGTGGGTTTAGCTTACTCCTCCTTCAGGACGATGTGGGATCGATCAGACAACCTAAGGTTAAAGTACTAAAGGGGATCTGAAAAATAGTGAAAAAAAAATTTGAAGAAAAAGTAGAAAGATCCAAAAGGTTCATCATCCTCCTTCCCCTAGAACTGATAAAAAGAAGACAGAAGAGGAGCTGCGCTGAGCATTGAGGGCGTCGGAAGGCGAGTATGTAAGTTTTTTTTATTAACTCGTTTATAAGCCGAGGTGAGGTTTTTCCGCATTTTTGTGCTGAAAGACTCGACTTATACACAATATATATGGTACCTTTTTACGTACTAAACATACAAGCACAGTTGCAAATTTAACAGAGTTTTTTTAAATTAACAATGTTGACAACATCACGCCAGATTTATTGTGGTGCTCACAGCATTTTTAAATATTGTTAATGGGCCAAGTTCAAATTTTCGGCCTATATCTCTCTTAAATACAGATCTCAAATTATATTCTAAAATACTGGCTGAGACGTTGCCCCCCCCTTCTGCCGGGGCTCATACACCAAGATCAGGTGGGCTTCATCAGAGGGAGGGTCTCCTCAGACGGCACTTGCCGCTTCATGTTGGATTGCGTGGTGCGCACTCGAACGCCTTCTCTACTCCTTTCTTTAAAGGGGTTTTCCCACAAACAAAAGTTAAGCCCTCTTGACAGGCGCACGGTCTAACTGAGCACTGGAGCGCCCTCTACAGTGCAGAAATTTGTGTATGAAGTATAGTGCGGCCACGCTCAGACACTTCTTAAATACCTGTGCAAGCAGTTTGCACTAGAAAGAACGTGCAAAGTCCAACAGAAAACTGGCACATGGCCCTCAGTAAATGTGCCACAACGATTTGTGGGGGGCTCTGGTGAAGACAAGGTGCCACTTAGACTCCAATCCAGGGTTGCGGCTAGTACCATCATCCCAGAATGGTCTTGCTGTGGCGGGGTGCCACCAGGTCATTCCACGGGTGCGACTAGGCCCGTGGTGGCAGCCAAGGTAAGGAAGCAGGAACGGTGGCACCGGGACGGATCACCGGAGTAGGAACCGCTGGATGGATCACAGGAACAGACTTCGGGAAGGCAGGACCTCGGCAGGATGGGAAGACCACGGGAATACTGGACTGCCATAGAAATAAGGACCGCTACAGGGATACAGGACCGCCACAGGAATACAGGACCGCTACAGGGATTCAAGAACGCCACAGGAATACACAGGAAACCCAGGAACATGGAGGAACACTTGAGTACCGACACACAGAGGAATCCTGGAAACGCTGGAACACTAGGAAACACAGGAGGGCTTTCACTTCAGGGATACTAACTTGAAGATCCAGCATAAAAGGAGAGGACAGAGGAGAAGGAGGGAGAGAGAGAGAGGAGAGAGAACAGATTTAATTATTGGGGGGGGGGGAGCCCTGTCTCATGCAGGGATGGGGGAGAGATCTCCAGACAGCCCGAGCGGCCATTTGATGGGTGCCTATGCTGGTGGCCGGACTATTTGCCGGTGGCCAGGAAGGATCTGTATGTGGCTGAGTCCAGGGAAGCCAGGTCTTGTGGAATTTCTCATACGTGTCTTGAATTGAGGCAGTGAGTTCCTCCATGAGCATTATTTCATTGACCTTCGAAAGCCAGAGGGACACAGAAGGAGCGTCCGTTTGACGCCACAAGAGGGAACTACATGATCTTGCCGCCATAACAAGGAAACGAAGGAGCGATCGTTTGTATACCTGGAGAGAGATCTCGCTATGCTGAAGAAGAGAGCCGCATCGAGGGGCAGAGAGTAGTCATCAATCTGCCTAATCGTGGATTGGACTGCGTCCCAAAAGGGAGTCAAAGTGGGGCATGACCAGAAAATGTGAAGGAACGTGCCCTCCTCCACCCCGCACCTCCAGCAGGTTGGGTCCGCCTCTGGAAACATGCTATGGATTCTGGTTGGAACCCGATACCATCTGGATAGCGATTTGTAGATTACTTCTTGGAAGCGTGAACTGATGGATGACTCGTGGGATAAGGAGAAAATTCGCTCCCTTTGCTCTGACGTGAACGTCACTCAATTTTATTTCTTTACTATTTTTCAGACCACCTTACTTTAACCCAAGGGTGTCTATTCGATCCTACCACGTACTGCTATATTACAGTGTTTTTGCACATGATTTGTGGCCAACTACACATATGACTTTATGATGTTAGAGAGAGTCTGCACTCACCAGAAACCTCTGTCCACCACTTATAACAAATCATAGATCCCAACAGATTAAAATTTTGTGAGTTTTTTTGCACTTGTTTTTGACAAATTGTGTCTTCTTGTGCAGGGGAGTCAAATCATTTTTCACAGGGTTTAGTATTTACATTTATAAAGAATTACCATTAAAATCAGCCATTTGAGGACAAATACAAACCCAAAGTAACAGAACTAATGTCAGGCTCAGGGATAATGGACCCACTGGACCGCCGCCGATGATGACGTAAGCCGACACCTCAGACCGGAGTCTAAGTGGTACCCGGTTTTCACCAGAGCCCGCTGCAAAGCAGGTTGGACTAGTTGCGGCGTTGTACCTCCAGGTCGTTCCGCAGTGGCAGCCAAGGCGCAGTACAGAATCTCAAGGCAAACTCGTGGTCAGGGACAGGCAAAACGGGAATGAAATAGAGGTCACAGCGGGAAATCAGGATAATCGCAGAGGGCATGGAACAAAGCTTTCTCTTAGGCATAGAGCACAAAGATCGGCAGGGGTCACAGGAAGAGGCTGACCATTTATAATAATAATAATCTTTATACAGCACCATCAAATTCTGTAGCGCTTTACAAATCATAGGGGACAAATACAACTATATTACATATATAGTGTCCTAAGTGGGACTTACGTTTAAGGGACTTGAGTTTGAGGGACTTTAGCAGGTAACTGCTGTATTTTGTGTTACTTTGACTGTAAATTCTTCTTTCCGTGCATATTTCTATTGTAATTCCCATTAGAACAATGGACTCCATAAGTGGCATTGCTACGCAGTGTACATCCTGTGCCATGTATGCTTTCCTTGAACAGCCATTCGAGGGGGAATACTGCTGTGTGGGGTGTGTGAAAATTGCTCATCTGGAAGCTCAGATTCTGGATCTAAATGAGCAAGTTTCAAGGCTGCGGGCAATTGACAATATGGAGTGAAGTTTGCTGCTCCTGGAGCACAAACTCACTGGGGCAGATGGATGTGGGGAGGGAAGTATGGAGGTGCAGAGTGAGGGGGCAGCTAGTTGGGTAACATGTAGAAGGCGGGGTAAAGGGAAGAGTTGTAGGGAGTCTAGTCCTGATCTGGTGCACCCCAATAAGTTTGCCAGGCTGGCGGATGAGGGGGATATCAGCTCTGGGGTAGCAATGCTGCAGCAAGACGTGGCCTCTAGCAACCAGGGGACTGTCTGCTCCAGTAAGAAGGGTAATGGGAACACAGGCAAGGTCAGACAGGTGCTGGTAGTGGGAGATTCGATTATTAGGGGAACACACAGGGCAATCT
Organism: Engystomops pustulosus; assembly: GCF_040894005.1. Taxonomy (NCBI): domain Eukaryota; kingdom Metazoa; phylum Chordata; class Amphibia; order Anura; family Leptodactylidae; genus Engystomops; species Engystomops pustulosus. Next base: position 10,066,113 of record NC_092412.1, on the reverse strand, counting down.
GTCACAAAGACCGTGCATACCGAACAGTGTGTTGTTTGCCGGGGGCTCGGGTTCGGCATGTTGTGGATCGGGTTGACAGATTACAGGGAGGGGCTGGTGAGGAACCAGCGGTCATGGTCCACATTTGCACTAATGACAAATACTACCTGTACCACGTGCCACACCAGAAAGGCAGCGGGAGATCAGGGAGGTAAATAAGTGGCTCAAAAGTTGGTATAGGAAGGAGGGTTTGGGTTCATGGAGAACTGGGCTGACTTTTCTGTTGGCTACAGGCTCTACAGTAGGGACGGGCTGCACCTCAATGGGGATGGTGCAGCTGTTTTGGGGGAAAAAATGGCTAGAAGGTTGGAGGAGTGTTTAAACTAGAGACCTGGGGGGAGGGCAATTACACTTGTGCAGGGCAAATAGACAGTGTAGATAGAAAGCTGGGAAGAATGGGAAGAGCTGGGGAATAAGAACAAAAGGAATACGGAGAGGGAAACCCATATAAAGTGTATGTACACAAATGCCAGAAGCCTCACAAACAAAATGGAGGACCTCTTGATGTTGGAGCGGAAATATGATATAGTGGGTATCAGCGAGACATGGCTGGACAGTAGCTATGACTGGGCTGTTACTATAGATGGTTATAGTCTTTTTAGAAAGGATCGTATAAATAAAAAAGGGGGAGGGGTTTGTTTATATGTAAATTCTTGCCTCAAACCCGTCTTGCGAGATGACATCGGTGACGCAAATGCAAATGTGGAGTCCCTATGGGTGGAGATAAGAGGAGGGAAAAAGAATAATAAAATATTACTAGGGGTTTGTTATAAGGCTCCAAATATAATGGAGGCAGCAGAGGAAATGCTGATAAGTGAAATGGATGCGGCTTCAAAGCATGGTGAAGTACTTATCATGGGGGACTTCAATCACCCAGATATTGACTGGGGGGCAGAAACATGCAGGTCCTTCAAAGGCAGCAGGTTCTTGTCAACAACAAAAGATAATTACCTGTCACAACTAGTCCTGGAGCCAACAAGAGGGAGGGCACTGCTGGACCTCATCCTAACCAACAGACCTGATAGGGTATCAAAACTACAGGTTGGGGGGAACCTGGGGAATAGTGATCATAATATCATTGATTTTGTATTACGCTTTACTAAGAACGTTAGGGAAGGGGCAACCAACACTCTAAACTTCAGGTGGGCAAATTTTCAGCAACTAAGGGAAGACCTTAAAGGCATAGACTGGGATAATGTTCTCAAAGACAAAAGCCCCCCCAAAAAGGGACTTTTTCTCATATATTCTGAAAAAGTCCTGTGAGAAACACATACCTTATGGGAAAAAGCATAAGGGGAAAAAGAAAAAGCCAATGTGGCTAACTAGTCTTGTAAGGAAAGCAATAAGCGAGAAAGATAAGCCGTTTAAGGTGCTAAAACGTGAAGGTAGCAATGAGGCATTACAGGATTATATAGAAAAATAAATCCTGTAAAAAGCAGATAAAGGCCACAAAAATAGAGACAGAAATATTGCCAGGGAGAGCAAAAATAATCCAAAATTATTCTTCAAGTATATAAATGATAAGGATCAAATAGCAATCCTGGAAACTACAGACCCGTGAGTCTAACAGCTGTGGTGGGGAATATATTTGAGGGGTTTGTTAGAGATGCTATCCTAGAGTATCTCACTGTGCACAACCTTATAACCCAGCGTCAGCATCGGGTTTATGAGAGATCGCTCCTGTCAGACTAATCTGATTGGTTTCTACAAGGAGGTAAGTTCAAGACTGGATCTGGGGGACGCTGTGGATGTTGTATATCTGGACTTTTCAAAGGCATTTGACACTGTGCCACATAAAAGGTTGGTATATAAAATGAGAGGCTGGGAATAGGGTAAAATCTGTGTATTTGGGTAAGTAATTGGCTTAGTGATAGAAAACAGGGTCGTCATTAGTAGCACATTCTCAGATTGGGTTGACGTTACCAGTGGAGTGCCACAGGGGTCAGTATTGGGGCCACTTCTTTTTAACATTTTTATTAGTGACCTTGTAGTGGGTTTACACAGTCAAGTTTCAATATTTGCAGATGATACTAAGCTGTGTAAAGTAATAAATACTGAGGTCGATAGTTTAGCATTACGGAGGGATTTGTGAAAGCTTGAGGAGTGGGCAGAGAA